>NC_064600.1:1558284-1879534 GCF_943734735.2 Anopheles gambiae | reverse complement strand
AAACCATCTCGACCACACACACACACACACACACACCTTCGATTACAAAGCGCATGCAAGAAGGGGGGGGGGGGGGGGGGGTTGGTGTGCGTTGTGTGTATACTTTTTTTTTTCGCAAAATGGTTGAGTTTTTTTTTGGTGTACACAAACACAGAGCCACATGCTACAGGCTCGGACTGCAGCTGTATCGGGATTGCATCCCAGTTAACACCACGGTACAGATCAGTCAATTGATGGCGAAAGGCTAAGAGAGATAAAGTGGGAGAGAGAGAAGAGAGAGCGAGAGAGAGAGTAGTAGTAGTAGGAGAGAAAGAGAGGCAGGAAGTGAACAAAAAAAAAACAACAACAACCACTAGGAAAACATGAGTATAATCGGGGTTTTTCGTGCAATCAACATTATTTTTCGTCGGTGTTGGATTAATTTAGTGTATAGTTTGACAGTAGGCAGCGGCGGCGACAGCGCAGCGACAACAGCATAAAAAAAAGAGCAAAAAAAAAAGGCAAAAAACAGAAAACCGGAACAGCGCCGCTGTGTTAATCATTTACTAATTAAGCCGATTTATTAAGTAAAAACGACACATACGCACACACGCACACATAGGGGAAGGAGTAATGTGTGGGTGGGTGTGGGTGGTGGGAGGAGGATTGCGCGCGGTGCAAAACCAATGTGTTAGCAGGAGAGAGGGAGGTGCAGGTCCAAAGAGTGGGGGTGGTTGGGAGTTGGGTGGTCACCCGCCGGACCCTCCCCCCCCCCCACTATGATTGAGTAGCACACATCCTTTGCATGAACACGAGGGAGAGGAGCGAGAGAGAGAAAGAGTACCTCAAAGCGCAATTAAACACACACACACACATACACGCAAATGCATTTATCTCTTTCTCGCTCTCTCGGTCTCTTTTGCTGTCGGAAAAAGGATGCTGTTGCAGGAAGTGCGGGGCGCACGCACGTGTATCCTCCCATACACACACACACACACACACATACTCTTAACACATACACACATGCACAAACGCTCAGGAACGGAGGGGGGAGAGAAACAGAGAGAGAAGCAGAGAGAGAGAGAAAAGGAGGAGGCAGCATAAAACATGCGTAGCTGTATATGGCTCTGTTTGTGTCCGTGTGTGCGTGCGTGTATATGTGTGTGTGTGTGTGTGTGTGCGTGTGTGTGACTGAACGACGAACACGACGAATATCCTATCTTTTAAGAAGTAAACTATATGATGGAGTACCTTTTTATCTAGTTTTGTAAGACAAAGCGAACGATACTATTTGCTAGGAAAACACGAATATTATAACTATGGCAAGCAAAAAAAAAACAAAATAACAAGAAACAAAC
Source organism: Anopheles gambiae (assembly GCF_943734735.2). Classification (NCBI taxonomy): domain Eukaryota; kingdom Metazoa; phylum Arthropoda; class Insecta; order Diptera; family Culicidae; genus Anopheles; species Anopheles gambiae. The sequence goes on along the minus strand of NC_064600.1, from coordinate 1,878,197 downwards.
ACACCGACACAGATTGATAAAAACAAAAAAGCAAAAACAAACAAAAAACATAAAAACATACCACCACCAGTACCAGCCGCGAAATGCAAAAATAAAAACAAAAATAAAAAAAAAACACACACACACACACTTAAACCGAATATTAAAAACTAATAGCAATGAAACAACAACTATCAAAACAGGAGAGGGGGTGGTGGTGGGAGTAAAAGAACAGGGAAAGGCTCACACACATAGGCGCGCCCCATCGAAGAGAGGGAAACTGAAGATGCAAAATAGTGGAACGAGATGGACACAACTCCGCTTTCCGAGAGCTTCCGAGGGCAAGAAATTATCCTTCGTTCGTTAAAAAAAAAATGTTTGCAACAACTTTTTTTCTTTCTATAATTTATTACAAACTTCCCAACAATTGCACCATGAAATGTCTCCATTCCTCTTCGCTGTGCAAGCAGTCTCTCTTTTTGTCGTTGTTTGTTTGTTTGTGCAGGCATTGCCAATTCATGTTGCATTTATGTAGAAAGGTAAAAATGTGAAGAAGAGGAAGAAGAAAAAAAACAAAGATGAGCGATGGATGGAAATTGTGCAAGAAGGCGGCGATAGTGTAGTGTGTGTATGTGTGTGTGTGTGTGTGTGTGTCGGGCGAACGAGAATAAATAGAAATGCCTCACAAAAACAGGAAACAAAAACAAAAAGAGCGATTCGAGAGTATGTGTGTGAGTGGCTTCCAAACCATGAGGTAGTACACACTACTACACCCCGACCCGACCCACTTCCCACTTCGGTTAGCAGCAAAATAGATATGGAACAATGTGGAAATAAACAATCAATTATATGTGTTAAAAATCTTACTCCAGTTTGTGTTGATGAGGAGGTTCACCTCTATTTTTTTCTAGTCTTCCGAAAATTTTTGTTTAAAGTCGGCAGTGTATGGTAAGCTGGTGAACAGGAAAAGAATTTACAAACTATACATTACAATATGCTGAAAGAAGTAGATGCAGAGCGCTGGATAGCAGATAGATTGGTCATCTAGAAAGATTGGATTATCGCACTAACCTCGCAAAATTCTAATTTCTAGCGATCTTGCCATGTTACCACTTACTTTTTTACATCCGGCGCTACAACTGCTTTGCGATCCCCCCTAGTCCATTATCCCGGCCTTAATGGCGGACGCCTCCACGCCATCTTTTCATTTCCTACTACGCCTCCTCTATCCTTGTGGACAGCCTAAAAAGACTTTACGGGCTGGGTCGTCCGTTTTCATGCTTACAACAGAGCCAGCCCACCGGAGCATGGCGATATGCTGCACGACAGTGAGGTCGCCGTACATTTCGTATAGCTCGTCATTATAACGGCTCCACCATTGTCCTTCCACACATACGGGGCCAAGTATCCTTCTGAGCATCTTCCTCTCCAACGCGGCTAAGAGAGTTTCGTCAGATATGGACAGTGTCTTCACACAGAGTATGTGAGTACCGGTAGTATATAGGCTTCGTCCGTCGCGACAGGTTCTTTATGGTGAACTGATTTCTCAGAAATCAGTTAAAAGACCGGTTGGCAACCAGCGTCAACTACAATGCTATTGCTATTGCTGACCTTTGATATCTGTACGTCACGCTTACGTAAGTTTAGATTTGTTGTTGGTAGGCTCGCTGATGCTGCCACCATCAGTTTGGTCTTTGCCTCGTTTATCTCCAATCCGAGGTTCTCTGCCGCCTGCTCGATCCCTTGGTAGGCTTCTGCTACATAGGAAAGCCGCAGATCAATGATGTTTATATCATCAGCGTATGCCAGGATCTGGATTGACTTATAGAAGATGGTTCGCGAAGTCTCCACCCTCGAGTCGCGGATGGTCCTCTCTAGGCCCTGAGAGTTTTCCATCCACCTTCCCACTGGCAAGTGACGTTGGCCATAGTCATTCTAACTAGCCTTAACGATTTGGCCGGGATTCCAAAAGAACTCATAGCGTCGTATAATTAACTCTGGCTATGCTATCATATGCAGCTTTGAAGTCTATGAAGAGATGGTACGTGTCGTTTCTGTATTCAGCCATCTTCTCCAAGATCTGCCGCATGGTGAAGTGGTTGTTTTTCCGTTTCGGAATCCTCTTTGATAGTTTCCGACTATCTCCTCAACGTGCGGGACAAGGCGATTCTGAAGGATCAGGGAGAATGTTTTATAGACTTTAGATTTATATTCAACACCGTAATGCCCCTGTAGTTCCAGCCCATTCTGTCTACCTTCCTGTACATGGGGTAGATGATGCCGAGATTCCAATCACAAGGCATCGATTCGCTATTTACCACACCTCAGTAACCGTTTGATGAATCTCGTTTTCTAGTCGTGCACCTCCATTCTTGACCAGATCAGCTGCAATTCCGTCGGTTCCGGGTGCCTTGTTATTTTTCAGCCGACGGATAGCCTTTCGTGTTTCTCCTATGCTAGGTGGCAGCAGCATGACGCTATCTGCTAGTGAAGCCTCTAGCTGTTTATTAGCCCGGTTGTTGAGTAATTCATTAAAAGTACTGAGCCCACCGCGAGAGTACCTCTGGCTGGTTACTAACCAAATCTCCATTCTTGTTGCGACAGCAGGTTACCTTAGGTACAACGTTGTTTCGGTGATCTGCCATCGCTTGGTAAAACTGTCGTGTTGGTCCGTACGCCTCTCTGGTTTGCTCCAGTTCCCGCACGTTTCTTCGAGCGATGTACTCGTTTCTCTTCGCGTCTGAGCCATTCCTCTGCGCGTGCCCGCGTTCCATGCCGTTGTTGCATTGCTCGGTATGCATTATGCTTACGTTCGGTCATTTCGGTCCGGCTTTGCTAAGAGTACGTACGCTCCATGAGCCCATTTTGATCGTTGTTCTGGGGCATTGCGTGGGGTCGGTATCGTTGGGTCCGTTTCGAAAATTCCTGTTACTTTCCGTAGTCATTGATTCCGTAAGACTGGGTGACTGGACCTACGCTCCCGTGACCGAAGGGTTGGATCTAGCCCGTGCACCCAAGCTAGGATATATGGTGGCACATGTTTACCACTCTGCACGACGACGACGTGTCGGAGTAGGAGCTGGATGGGAGAGCCTGTATTATCCCTCGAGGGGCTTCGGGTCCCATGCCATGCTACAACAGTCTTCTGTTGGTTAAACACTCCATTAGCTCATCGGACCTCCCCGTGGACTAAAGTTGAAAGTATCGTAAGGCGTCATCCATCAATTACGTAACGCAAAAATTGCAAATTTGCGACCCCCCCCCCCCCCCCAGCCCTGAACACTGAGTGATATTAAAACAAAATTTAACAGAAAAATGAATTAAAAAAAAACGCATCGACACAAAGCATCGGCTACGATTTGCAGGGGGAGTGTTTCCGTGTGGTTCGTTTTGTTTCTTTATTTTTGTCTTCGTTAGTAAAATTGCATTTTAAACTACTACGATTTGATGACTGACTTTGTGTGATAGAGTGTGTGTGTGTGTGTGTGAGGGTTCGCGTGTTGTACTGGGCCAGGAAGCGAAACGTCGCATCCGTAACAACAAGACACACACACACCGTAACTATTAGTAGAATGATATATAAAGCCAAAAAGAGAGTGTGTGTGTGTATGTGTGTGTGTGGGATGTGCTTAGCGCGGTTTTGTGTATCTAGAACTTTTGTTTTTTTTTACTGTTCGTTTACGTTCGCTTATTCTACTACAGCGTTCATTTTAAACGTCTCTCTAATGCCGAGTGTGTGTGTGAGAGCTGTGACAGGTGGTTGCGTGCGCTTTTTTTTTTGGTGCATTTCGTAAACGCACTAACGTTCCGTTTAAAGTGTTTCGCGTGGTTTATCTATTTAATTTTTTTTTTTTGTTGGTTCATACAGTAAAATTACCGCTACGCCTTTTCCGATTGTTTTCTTCAAACGACCTTAGAATTATGATTTGTTCCCGTAAGTTGTGAAGATGTATTTACTTTCTCGTTCGATTTTTTTTTTCACTCTCCTCCTCTCTCTCTCTCTCTCTCTCTTTTTCTTCTCGTATTAATTATTTGTCGCGTTCTTCCCCGCCACCCGCCGTTCTAACGGTTTGAATAAGAAGTTTTCTTTTTGTATGCAAACGGTGCGCGGTTAGTGTGAGTAACTTTAAATCTCCTCCCGCCCCCCTTCAATTCCCTAGTTTTTCATCCCCCGTCTCCGTTTTAAAAAGACCATTATCTAACACGATAGAACAACACAAAAAAAACCCGCCGTGTTCCCCCCATCCGCGAAAAAGCGGAACGATGGGATGGGGGGGAAAAAACAAAAACGCAGCCTGGCCCGTGTGGGTGTGTGTGTGTGTCGGTGTGCGCTCTCGTGAGCGATTTCGGGACCAACTGCACACTACCACACTGCTACTATCACTACTACTACTACCTATCGCTAAACCAGAAGACGCTACGTGTAACTTGCCGTACTTGAGGAGTATGAGGTTTTATTTTTATTTTATTTTTTTATTTTTTTGTCGTGCTTTCCCTCTCTGTCTCGGAACGCTTGGTTCGCGGTTGCACGGTACCACTACCTGAGCTACTACACCACAGCGCCGGTTTTCGAATAAACAGCTCCCGACAATTCCCGTGCGTGCGTTCCTAACCTATCGTCTCTATATAAAAATTATAAACAAAAAAAAAAAAAGATAAAAACAACAGCAACACGTGCCACTAGGTCCCGCTTTGCTGGGAGCGCCTGCAGCGTATGCAACGCGCACTCCGCGCTCCGTGTTTGCTTCGGGCCGGTGCTTGCAAACGCCTGCCGTGCGGCAAGCGCACACAGCGCGGATTGCCTACGAACAGGCGCACAGGAGGTGCCGATCTAGCGCTAATGCGTAAGGTGAATGTTTGTTTTGGTTTAGTGTTGAGCACGCGTTATTTAAAAGTAAGCTAGCTGTGTACTATCTGCCAGGCAAATTGCTGCTTTGGCACCTACTGCGTAAAAGCTAGGCGCGGTGAGGTTACGACGAAACAACGCGAATGTGGCGACGAGCTACTGTGACGAACACGTCCGTTCCCTTTTCAGAGCGGCTGGAAGTGGTGGCTAATGCTCTACCGCACACCAAACTAATGCCGTTATTATGCTTTCCTTTTCTGCATGTGTGTGTGTATTGGGTTACTGTTCGATAAGAATCTTTCCGTCTCGAAAAGCGCAAACTACGCCAGTGCTCTGGAAAACTGGTTTGCTTGGTAGTAGAGCGCTCCGGATGGACTTCATCTGTGTGTGTGTGTGTGTGTGTGTGTGTGTGTGTGTGTGTGTGTGTGTGTGTGTGTGTGTGTGTGTGTTACTTCTTCCTTTCCTGCTTTCCACAGAACCTCCTTAAGGATATGTGTGCGTTCTCCTATCTCACTCGTTTTCACTCGTTCTCTCTTAGTGTCCCCGTGAGATCTCTCTCTCTCTCTCTCTCTCTCTCTCTCTCTCTCTCTCTCTCTCTCTCTCTCTCTCTTTTTCTTACTTTCTCTCGCTTTTTCTCTATCTCACTAGCACCGGACTTGAAGGCAACCCGGACGAGACAACTCCACACTACAGCTAAGAAGGTGTGCGCGCGCTTCTCTACTTTGACCACACCGTGTGTGTGTATGTTTTTTAAATGTATTATGTTCTTTTACCTCAATCCACCAATAGGAACTACACGCGTTAGCATCTAATGCAGAAGAAAATAGCGCCCCTCGCCCCATCGCACACCCGCGCTCGTCGTCATTATTGTTACACTGGAGAGGCACCCTTGGTAAGAGATGGAAGGGGGCGGCGTTTGTTCTGTCGGTTGGATGTGATTTGGCGTGGGTGTAGCAGCATTTCCTCCTCCTTCTCGCCTCCCTTCCCTTTTTACACAGGCACACCGGTACGGTCCTTGATCTTGCCCAGCACGCTGGAATGCATCCGGCTGTAGCCGCCGCTGCTGTGCGACTTGGTCAGACCGACGGTGAGCTGGCCGGGACCGTCGGCACCGCCCGTGCCGACCCCACCGCCACCACCACCACCACCAACACCGGCCAGATAGAGGCCACTGGATTGCCGCACGAGCTGGTACGCGCTCGTCGCCGTGGTCATGTGGCCACCGCCACCATTGTTCCCCCCATTGCCACCGGCGGAGAAGAACGCTGGCTCGCTGCTGCTGCTGCTGCCTGCCCCGTTGGGCGCCACTGCTCCGCCCGCCGCCGCGCCGTCCTTCGCCCGCTCCTCCTCCAGCCGGGCCTGGTGCTTGGCGAGCAGCTCCAGCTCGGCATCGATCGCCCGGAACTGCCAGGTCCAGTTCGCCCGGTACAGGAACGGCCGGTGATCGAACCGGTTGTCGTCCGGGCTGTACGACTCCGCGTGGTACGACGGCGTCAGCACCGTCATCTTGTGCCGGTTGATCGCGTAGCAGCGGAAGAAGTGCTTCACCCGGTCGGCCACCTCCCGCGGGTTGCGGTTGCCGTCGGCAACGGCCGCCGCCGCCAGCTTGCAGAACATGCTGAACGGGCCGCAGAACGCTTGCTTGCGCAGCCGGCCGAACTCGCTCAGCTCCTGGTAGGTCAGCCCCATGTCCTCCTCGTCCGTCTGGGCGATCGCACCGTCGACCAGCGGCTCCAGCTCGGCGGTCGGCGGGGCCGCCACTATCTCCGCCACGATCGGCAGCCCGTACTCGACCTGCGCGTAGGCGAGGAAGCGGCGCAGATCCATCTTGGAGATGCCGCCGATCGGGTTGACGTCCGCCGACGAGCAATCGTACTTGGTCATGTACCCCCGCAGCGCCTCGTCCACGTTGGCCGACCCGAGCACGAGCAGACCGCCCGGCCGCTGTCTCACCCACAGCATCAGCTGCGCGAACAGGTACGCCAGCACCATGCGCGTCCGGGCCTGGATGTTCTGCAGGGCCAGGTTCTGGCGGGGGCAGCCGCCGGCCGCCCGGAAGCGGGGCCGCATGCCCGTCGCCAGCTGGAAGATGCCGAGCAGCGCGCTGACCGCCCCGTCGATGCCAATGTCCTGGTGGGAGCTGCCGATCTGCGCCGCCAGCGCGGCCGCCCGCTGGCGCGTCTCGCGGCTCGAGTTCTCCGTGCCCATGTAGCAGGTGAAGAGCAGCCGGCCGCACAGCTCGGCCGCGCTCGCCGGCACGTACTCCGGATCGGCCAGTATCTTGCGGCAGTCGTCCCGCACCTGCCGGTCGCCCTGCCCGATCGCTTCCACCACCAGCCGGCACATCGAGTGCACGATGATGGCGGTGCTGCTCGAGTCGACGCCGCCGCTGAGCGGCAGAAAGAAGCCGCCCTGCCCGGACCGGCGCAGATAGTCCCACAGCCAGCAGGCCGGCCCGAGCGCAATCTCCTCCTCCGGCCGGTGGTACACCCACTCGCCGAGCGGGCTGCTCGCCGGCGTCCCCGGATGGTCCCGGTCCGAGGCGGCCAGCTCGAGCGGCAGCTGGATGCGCGGGTAGGCCGGGGCCGAGGCGGCGACCGAGCTGCGGGAGCGCAGCGCCCCGCGGTACGCCCGGATGTCGTGCAGATCGAACGAGCCCACCGTCACCTCCACCTCGCTCAGCGCGAACTGCCGGCCGCGGGCAATGATCGACCCGTTCAGCGCGATCGCCGAGCAGCCGTTAAAGTACACCCGCTGCCCGTCGCAGCCGCGCATGTTGCTGAACAGGTAGGCGCCGCCCGCCTTGTAGCTCGCGTTCCGTATCAGATCCGCCGTGATGTGCGCCTTCCGCAGCTGCATGTAGCTGCCCGAGCCGTTCACGATGATCTCGACGCCGGCGAGCGACATGTCGATGTGCTTGCTGCGCGGGTTCCACAGCTCCTCGCAGATCTCGTACCCGAGGCAGGTGTCGAGCGTCGCGATCACCGCATCGCCGATCGGTACCGTCTCCTGTCCCAGCGCCTGCGCGGCGAACCGCGGCAGCTGGTACTCCTCCGTCTGGCGCTCCTTCGTCCACGGCGAGAACCAGCGCGTCTCGCGATAGTTGCCATCGTCGCACATCGTCATCTTCGGCCGGATCAGCACGACGCGCCCGTTGTGGAACGCGACGCGACAGTTGTACGCAACGTTCCGGTGCTGCACCGGCATGCCCACGTCGATCAGCATGCCGGGCGGGCAGCAGGGCGACTGTATGATCTCGACCAGCGCCTCCCAGCAGTGCAGGTACGTGTCCGGCTCGTGGAAGTGGTCCTCGCAGCTGTACCCGCTGCAAATACGAGCGTCGGCAGCCGTTACAGAAAGTGAGCGCTACGGTCGCACCACCGGGTGGGTGCACCACCGATACTTACCTAACCTCCAGTTCCGGCCCCGTACGGTAGGTGGCGCCATTCGCGGCGGCCAGCCTGATCGATAGCAGGATGCGCTCGACGTTGCCCTCAAAGTCCATCGCCCACTGGTTGAGGGTGGCGACAGCCACCTGCACCGTGTGTCCCATCGTGCGGCGTGCCTTCTTGGAGTGCTGCCAACAAAGGGAATAGAGAGAGAGAGAGAGAGAGAGAGAAACAAAAAAAAATGAAATTAGAAAATTAGAAACAGCCTCCAGAAGTGCCAAAAAAAAACAACGCTAACGCTTTTGAAAACCCTTCGTAACGCTACGTAACCACCTACACGTTACCTGCGCGTTGGCGCGACTGCTGCTGCTGTCTCCCTGGTGCTCCATTTCGGACGCGCCACACGGACCTGAGTGAGACCTTGGGGCGACCGAGATTTATTATGTAAACGACACACACACACACAAACACACACACACGGACCGCGATTTTTCGGGGTGGTCTCTATTTACTTCTAACGCGGTTTTGTCGTTGCCTCCGTTTGCCGTTCTGCCAACACGCACACACACACACGCGCGCGCAAGGAAATTCGGAAATGCCTCCCGCAGTAGCAAAAAAGTAAAAAAAAACGCTCTCTAAATTTTTTGGGGACCTCACTCGAAGGACTCTGGGAATGGTTTGCGCCCACAATCGTCGCTCGTCCGCATCAACAACGCAGGCAGGGCTCACTTCGTAACACAAAAAAGTGTGTGTGTGTGTGTGGGGTGAAGGCGTGTTTCGATGCGAGAGCTTTTTTATTTCCGAGGAGTGCCCAAACTCCTGCTTGAAACGGGGGAGAGAGGTGGCGCAGATATTATTGATCAAGCGAAGACTTTGTGCTAGTTTAGGGGAGAAGTTTTGCATTGCTCTGGGTCCATTTTGCGCCCAAAGAAAGGGTTCTCCGAGCAGAGAGAAAGAGAGAGAGAGAGAGAGAGATAGAGAGTACGAACAAGCGAGAGAAATACGGGAAGCGTGGAGGTACTCCACCGATTAGTGCCCGATGTTGGACGTACAATGGTACATTCCAGCAATATTTATAGCTCCACCAATAAATCTAGACCGGATGACTTCGCCCCTGAAGGAGCATTCTCGGGGCAGTCCGGTTGGGTTCGTTCACCTTACCTGCGGGCAGGCGCATCCAGCGAGAGACATCCAGAGAGGGAAGAGTAGAAGATAAAAAAGCGCTGTAGTTGCTGCTATCGTGACCTACCTTTACGGTACACTTAGAGCCCAAGGATATCCAAGGTTCGCACGAAGATCTTCAAACTTCAGACCCCAATATCTTGGCGAAGATGTACGACGCCGGCCACGGGATCAAGGATTTCGGAACCCCAAAAATCTGGTTCGCGTGCCAGTATCTTCCATTAACCCTGCGGGGAAGCTAATGAACAAAGTCCTCGCAGGTCACCCGCATCTCCCGATCGCGTGCACTGCGCCCGCGATGACTGGTCGTCGCTGGTTGGAAATACCCCATACGTCATCTTCGCGTACGGCCCCAGATGCCGACACGACACGTCAACAGTGTCTCGGCAACATGCCACATGCAAAAGCCCTCGACATTCACACACACACACACACACACCCCCCGGCAGCGTTCTTTGTGTCCTGTGTCAGCCTGTTTCTTGTTCTTCTTCCTGCTTCGTTGCTCCTTCCGGACAAAGCTTCTTCCAAAATGCGACGCGAGACACAAAGCATACGCGAGGTCTTTTGCACGACACGGACGAGCGCGTGTCGACACTGGCGGTCGTGTCTTCGTCCCATCCTTTCCCCACCTCCGGGACACACACACACACACGCGCGTAAGCTGCTCCTGCCCCATTTGCCCTGCAGGTGGTTGCGGTGGCCCGGGACCACACCAGGTGGTGGACCCCCGGAGAGAGAGCCGAGCGACAAAAAAAAGAAGGAAGTTTGTCCAACACGAGGCAGTAGCTGAGGTCTGGCCTGTACGCCGGAACGAAAGCAAGATAGAGACAGCAGCGCGTGCGGTGCGCGAGCGAGAACAGTGCGCAGTGTGGGTCGTGGTGGTGGTGGTGGTGGTGGTTGCCACGCAAGTTGCCACTCTGCTCGAAAGCTCACCACACTCTCAGCGGCAGGAACCGCACAGGAGAGATGCGCGCAAGCGGTGGGATGGTAACGGTTGGCGGCGGGTCTTCGTCAGTCAGTGGCATCCAGTGGCAAAGCAACACACCGCGTTACCGCAACAGGACACAGCACCAGGGACCAGGCACTGCTCTGGCACGCTGGCAGTACCACGGTAGCCATCCCAGCGTGCGGAGACGTCACAACGGTCCGCAACGTTTGCATCTGGATCGGTGCTCTCGGTGCTGGTGCGTGTGCGTACTTCCCTTCACCGCACGTGGGTTGTCACACTGTGATAGCGGTGCGACTAACATCTTCAGAACGCGTGAGTGTGTGAGTGAGAGAGTGTCTGGTGTGTCCAGTAGTGTCCTCGTGTCCAGTAGGTCTCCGATCAACCACAGCAACCTCACCAGCGCCAACATCAGCGAGTCAAACGAAGCGATATTGATGTGCCCGGGCGCACCAGAGATGGCTAAGAGGTGCCACCGCGTGGACTGCAGTGTCTCCAGCCGGCCGTAGGTAGAGTGCCGACCAGATAAAGAGATCTCCCGAACATCCCAACCATCCTGCAACATCCTGCCGTTTAGCTGCAACACCTCTCCCGAGAAGCACGATGATGGACGCACCCTTGAACCTCAACGAAGGTAAGCGACCACCGACTCCCGTCTGTGATACTAGGCTATCACTCAATTAAAATCTCCCGAAACGAATGTCCCAACCATGCCTTCTCCCCCTCCAAATTCCCTGTCAATGCGCTTCAAACTAGGTTGGCCACAAAACCGCAACGAACGAGCGCTTTCGAAACATAAAATGGGGCGTCTTTTTGTGTTAGTAGGGCAGCAGCAGTTGGAGGGGATGTCGGCACACGAGTCGTCCATAAATCAGGATCCAAAGCGAGCAACTCCCCCCACCCCCTAGTCTAGGCGAGCCTTAGCGTATGCCATAGCCTCAAAAAGGATGCGCGCTGGGGTTAATGGATTTCCCGTTTTTCGTTTTTCTTTGTACCAGGTCCTTTTGCTTGTTCCGATTATTGTGTGACCTCCTTCGATCCTGCGGATGACATTTGTAACTGCCACGTGGGGTGTACAATCAACACACACACACACAAACACAAAGAAGCGTGGCGGGAGGTGCTTCGTGTTATCCAAAGCAGTGTCCCGCTAGCGCCATGCTGCCTGGGGAGCGATGGGAGGAGCAGCAAACGTAACGAGTTCGTGTGTTTCGCGTGATGTATTTATTTATTTGTAGTAACAAATAGAAACAATATAAATCAAAGCCACCACCGCCCTTTCCTTTCCCCGCTCCCGGAGAGGCACGAAACCACACGAAAACCAAAAAAAAAAACTGTCACGCGGTTGCTGGGAGGGAACTTCTGGTCCATGGATTGACAAGTTCCTGCGAGAGAACGCGATGCAACGCTTTGCAACAAGTACGCTTGACAGCTGTCAAACTTTCTGGCGCGCTATTTTTGAAAGCAAATGGTTCGCTCGCTCGGAATGGTCAACAATGCCCAGGAGCTATTTTAAGACAGTCCTGCACATCCTGCCTCGCAACGCGACCTATCAATCCGTGGGAAATGGCAGCAGTGCGAATAGCAACCCCTTGCCCGCATTGCTGCCGTGACACGAGGAATTCCAGGGCGCAGGGCTGGGTAGCTCGTTCGTGGGGTTGCTCATCCTCGCGGGCTTACAACTCGCCATGTAAATTAGACCGCAACGGGGTACGCCACGTAACACGGAAACCTTAGCTCACACACACACACACACACGTGGATGGACTGCATGAGAGGAAGCAGGATGGCGAAGTTATTACTCCTACCAGCGTTGAGGTTTTGGAAAGGGCAAAGCGAGACAGAGAGCCAAGAGGGACGTGATCAGGTTCATTTACCTTCCAACGACGTCGAAACTCGCTCGGAGCTTTCAAAAACTGCGAAAAAAGCCTTTTCCGGATTGGGTGTGTGTGTGTATCTGTGTGTGTAAATGTAGCATAGAATAATTGAATACTTTAGTATGACGGCGATCGAAAGGCATAAAGAGAAGGAGGAAATAGCAAATGAGTATTAGGAGGGTTAGGTGTGTACGAGACTTTGAGTGTTTTCGCTGTTTGTCAATGTTTGTAAACGACTGAAGCTAATGCCGATTTATATTTCCACTTACACAAATATTAGCACTTAAAAACTAAAGTTTGAAAAAAGTAAAATTGATGCCCCTCGAGGGCCACAATCAAAGTCCAATCTCAAAATAATCCTGCTTATTGTCAAATAATGCCAACAAGTGTCAAACACCAACAAAGAAAAGTTTCCAGAATAATCAAATCATTATCAAAGAAGAAGGACCAATAAGTAAGAAGCAGCGTAGCTTTACTAAAATACAGCTGCGACAATCTGTCACGCACATAAAATTGTATCTTTCTGTTCGACTGGCTGAATAGCATCAAGAGTTAACGCCCCACTAGCGGGGCAGTCTAGTGGCCGAATGGGTAGACGAGCCGGCTCCTACAAGCCCGGCCGTGAACCGTTTCCCATCCCCAACGGTGTCAAACAACGCTCGGGGGCGGCGCACTTTTCACTACTTTACTTCATATTCACCCTCTGCTGCACAACACCTTTACCCTCCCAACCCAACAACACACCCAAGAGTTGTTCGCGGCACGATTGGTCCAGGTTCTCACGCTCTCGTGTCTCGATCGGATTACGAGCCGATTCCGGTGAATGGCACTACATTATTATATCTCCACGTCCAATCCGTCCATGTTCATGTCCTAATCTTCACGAAAGGGGTAAACCACCACCAAAGGGGTATGTGTGTGTGTGTGTTCCCCTGGTGTTTCACCCGCAGGAGACGACGACACCGACCGCTCCTCGCACACGCGCCGGAATGTTGTTTGTTCAATATTCTGTGCAGCACAGCAAGCGTAGCAAAGGGTAACGCTCCCCCTCGTTGATGGCGAGCAGCGAATGGGAGTGCAGAAGTTCCCTATGGAATGGGTGGGTTGGAAAAGTGTGAGAGGCGCGCGCGGTACCGGAATGTGTAGAGAAGAAATCTTTTTCCAGTAAACCCCGGGAAACATACGCTTGGTCCTTTGTGCCGGATCGCGTGCAATATTCCCCCTTACTCTCAAGAGGAGGAGGAGGAGGGGGAGGAGGAGGGGGGGTTAAATCGTGGCAGTGGAGAGGGGAGCAGGGTTTGTTTGGTCATACGATGGGATGGAGGGGTTGGAGTTGGAAGATGACGTTGAAGAATGAAAGGAAATATGAAAAAAAAGGAAAGACTGCCGACTAACTTTCGCTGCAAACGGCACTCCCACCGTCCTGCCTTGCCCCGGTGCCCCTCAACCGTAGTCATTCCCCCCACCCCTCGACTTCAAGTGGCAAACGAATGTTTCAGTTGAGTTGCAACAAAGCGCGAAAGAATATTCAGCGCAAGGACAGAAACGATCCAAGCCGAGGGAAGCGATTCAAGTTTTCCCGCCTGCTTTTTCATCGCTTCCCCTGTGCACTTTGTCGAACTTTACCTGACACAGCTCGGAACAGTTTTAATGCAGCTCGTAATAGAAACGAAAGCGCATCGCGCGCTACGCAAACGTCTATTTCGGAGTACAAAGCGGCTCCCTCTGTGCAGCTGGTTTCGCAGCGAGTCCGAGTCCAAGACAAAGGAAAGGCAGGACTGAACGGCAGCACACACACACACACACACCAAGCAGTGCCGACAAGATGAGTGCCTCATTAGGTCACGGTCTGGGCTAGAAAGCACACAGCCAACAACAACCAATCAATGCCTTGCACCACTCGAACGCTTCTCCGAACGTGTTCGTCGCTTGGCGCTCGATTTTCCAGCGACGGCACACACATCCACACCGGGCCTAAGAAAACACATCGCGCCGTCCGGTGACGGGAAATCGATGGCTTTGAGAAGAAACCCGGCCCAGCACGTCCCTGCCCCCTGTTGTCTGGATCGGGGTCTTCCCAACGACTGCTCCAGGGGGCACACGAAATGAAAAGCAAGCACATAGCCGCACCGTGTGCGTTGGTGGGAAAACAGCCGCCGGTCCCAGACCGGGCAGAGGACGTTACGCGCTGTCCAGCTTGGTCGCTTGGTCGGCGATGCAATGCTGAAGACTCACTCACGCACAGCAAACTGCGCATACGTCGTGGCGGCCCACCCGATACCTCGCAGACGCTCCGGGGCGATGCCTCAACTCCGGCAACACCACCAAGACGGCCCCCGTTTTCACGGGTAGATTGAAAAGCGGAATTCTCCGTCTCTTTCTGCGTGTCCCGCTCTCTCCTCATACCCACGCGGCGGGCACCAAGCGCAACCGAGCCTTTGATGTTTTGCTGCCCTGGTTACCTGATTTTTTGAGCTTGACTCCGTCGCCGCCGGTTGGTTGCTGCCGCCCGGCGGGCACCATTATGAGGTTGGGGTCGACATCAGACGGATCGGGGATCCCGCCGTGCCCTTCGCCCATCTCCCCCGGGGTGTTCCCGAGCCTGCGTACAACCCGCGTGCGGTTGAGCAGCGAGCCCGATGAGCGAACTGGAGGCAGACACGGGGCATAAGGAGTATAGTTAATGTACTCGTGGAAAGGACCCGGGTGTGGTTTGTGGATGAAAGAGAAAGCGAACGGTGGTGGCGGCGGTCGCGGACGTCTCATACACACGTCCCCACCCGCTCTAAAACGCGAATGGAGCTTGGGTTAAAAAAAAAAAAAACGATAGAACTGGGGTTGGAACCTTGGACTGAATTTGATGTGTCCTGCACTGCCGTAGCGAAGGCAGGGGCGATGAGACGGACGGGCGAATGGGAAGGGAAGCGGCCGGGGACGCGCAAGCGGAAACGAACCCCAGAACCGCTCGGCCGTACCACACAGCCCGGGGTGCAGCTGCAATGCCAGAGCCAAGCCGACCATTGTCCCGTGCTGTCCTGTGCTACACGTGCTGCTGCTGCTGCTCCAGGGTGCATCCGCGTAGTGTGTGCGTTTCGTGTGTGTGTGTGTGTGTGTGTAATTGGTGCGCCTCCGCGTGTGTCCCCTTTAGCGCGGCGGCCCTTGCGGCGGTTTCGTTTCACGCGCGAGTGCGTAAGGACATGTGCACCGGGCGGGTAGAGACGAACCAAGACGACGACGACGGGGAGGAGGAGGAGGAAGAGGAAGAGGAGGAGGACGACCGGGACCAGCGAGCGCCATCATGAACTGGAGCCTGGCGGCAGGCGATCGGGTTCGCTGTCTGCAGACGCAGCTATTTCCCGTCTGTGCCACACTCGCAGCAAAAGGTTAGAGTGAGCAACAACAGTGTGTGTGTGTGTGTGTGTGTGTGTGTGTGTGTGTGTGTGACAGAGAGAGAGTTGTATTGGAGAGATGCAGTGCATTGAAAGATCCTGAAATGAGTTCCAGAATCTTTACACTTCTTCAATAGTAACAGTAAAACGAGACGAGTTTCTTCCCGAAAAGGCTCCAAATAGACGCGTGACTCACACGCGTCTTCTAGCCATCAATACAAGCAAACACGTACGACATGTACAGCCCACTACTGGGCTGGGTGGGAGGGGGTTGTGGGCTGTGAAAATAATTTTCGCCCGTCACTCAACATTCCACAGCAGACAACAGGGTGCCCCAACCCGGATCCTCGTGCGGGGGAACAAATAGGGATGTGTCTAGCAAAAGGAAAGTTCGCCACCTAGCCACCACCACCCGCGGGGCTTCGTTCCCAACAACCAACCTCGAGAAGGCGGCCAGTTGTGTCTGTGTGTGTTTATATATATATATATTTCCCCCATGCCTGATTCATCTATTGCAGGACGTTCTTTTCTTTTTCGCTGAAATTGTTGAAGTCCGTGTGGTGGAATACGACGATACACACACACAAACGGGTATCCAAAAACTGAAAAAAAAACCTGTCCGAAAATGAGTCAACAAACGGAACCCTCGGCACCCCGGTAAATAACCACATATACACCACCGGAAGGCCAACAAAAACCCAAAACAAATCAAGGTGGAGAGAGTAGCGGCGCTGGCGTTTTGCACCAACTCTCGAACCCCGCCGGTTTGTCTGTGCTGTTGCCTGCGATGCCCGTCACCACCGCGGGTGCGGGTTGAAGGAATGACACGACCAAACGCGCCCGTTGTTTAGCAATTGAGCAAACACAAGATGGTGGAATGTTGTGCAGGGGCGTCGCGGCGAGTCCGCTGTTCCGGCATCATGCCCACTGTTCCTGGGTCATTAGTGCTTCAATTACGAATTGCATTGTTGCACATTGGTTGGTTGGTTGGTCCACTGCTCCAAGATTTTACGTAATATCTTCAAAAACACTGAGGGTTTCAAAAATAGCCACAAAAACTTATCAATATCCATGCTACTCATACACTTACCATCCCAACGTCCCAGTCAAGGATTTATTAGTATCTGTGATGTTCTTAGATTGAGTCATCACCTGCTAAGGACACTCAAGGATATATCTTATTGCTATGGTTTTGGTGTTTTGAACTTCTTAACGTTTTTTGAGGACACAACGGTTAGATTTCAAAAGTTTTGGAATACAATTGATATCTTCTAGGCAAAACCCAAGGTGCACAATCAATCAATATTCTTGATTTGATTAGCTAAAGGTTTCTATCCCAACGTTCCAACGGGACCGATAGGTTCATAGGTGATATGTTACTGTTCATTCACCTATGTATCAAACTCTTTCATATTGTTAGATAACAAATGCTGTCTCAAAGTATTCTGGATCATCTTACACACCATGAAGGTTCTGTATTTCTCTTGCAGTATTATCTCGTTCAAGTATGAAGATAATAATGAATATATGACCACGCAGCTGCCCCTTGTCACCAGTAACCGGCATCAAAGAGTCTATCATTACCTTGACGGGATATTGTTTTACGCTTCTTAGCCAGAATTCCTGCTATTTCCCTAGTTGAGGTAGTCTACTCGAAGTAGTATATGTTGCAAGTACAGGGGATTGAGACACCAAATGATTGGAAATAATTGGACAGCATCTCACTGCAGATGGTCAAAGTATATCCAATCCAATCCAAACCAATGTTCGTGGCACGAACAGGTCTGATGTCATCTGCTATGCTTCAAACTCTGATTAAACAGGTACTCAATCTAAGGTTCTAACAAGATCCAAGCTTACTGTCTTCTTCGTATAGCTCACCCGATGGAAAGCTTTTAAGGTAGAACGTATTTTGAGCTCCTAAGAATCATTGCTGGTTACACGACGCAGAACCGCTCGATACATCCGCGTGGCTGAATGCCGATCAGCTGAGCAACGGCGACATCGACCCGACCACCAGCTGATCGTTCGCATTAGTAATAGTCCAAACACACACACCCACACACACACTCCCCACTTTCTCTTGCACACGGCCGAACGATGATCGACCTTCAAAAGAGCGTTCAGTGACAGTTTGCAGTCAACACTTGCGTACTAGCCAAGCATCACTACTACACCTGCCACATGCCCCAATCCCCCCCCCCCCCCCCATTCCTCTCCTTATATGTGCATACGTCAGCCCGAGACTGAAGCTACCCGTAACACACCTCACCGAAACCGTTCCGCCCACGTAATGGTGTTGCGTGATGCTGCGATGTCACATTCCTGTACCCCGGCAAAGAAGCGTTGTGCATCGACGACGACCGCGACAGTCGGCGACAGTGGATTGCGCGATCGAAAGCCAGCCCCAATCATCGATCGCTGGCCGCCAATCACGTGCAGGAAGCGCAAAGCGAGCGCTTGGGGTGCTATCATTCACCCGCCGATAAAGAGACAAAGCACGTAACGTAACGGCGTGTGAGCTATTAATACTTGGGCAGCCCTTCAATGACATTCTGCTAGCGGGCTTTCGCTTTCGCGCCCGTGCGGATAGTTGTCTTCCCGGGTGTGCCAGATCAATTAGAGCGCGCGCTCGACCCAAACCATCTTGCTAGCACCACCCACCCCACCTGGGTCGCCTTATTTACCACACGCCCAACGCACACGTTTGGAGGAACGGTTTTTTTTGTTTGAACACCAGGAAATTACGCCAACTGCCAATGGATGAAAATCAATCGCCACCCGGGAGAACGCATACGCTATGTGCCGCGCGTAACCACGATATGGGACGTTCCAAGATTGGAAACAGTGTCGGTGACATGTGTGTGACATATAAACAAGCCCGGCTGCGGCGACGCTGCGCGGGGAACATTCAGTAAGACACACACGCCCGACCACCGTTGTGTTTTGTTTTTCTCGTTCGTTTCTGAGGAGCCGAAAAATAAACAGAAATTTGGCGTACCTTTGGCGAAAATCTTACGGTTAAGGACAGAGAGAGAGAGAGAGAGAAGGGAGAGGGGGGATAGAGTGGCAGGATAGCTCGAAGATTGTTTTCCATTTTTCCGTACGAAGAAACCGGGTGACCAGCAATGAGCAGATATATTTAAAAAACGCGTATCTTCTTTTTTTGTGAGGGGATTTTCTACCCAGAAGAATCACAAGAAGCGAACTTTGTGGTGACATTATTGTGACTTTTTTTTTTTGCTGCTATGGAGAGAATATTTACTCCTCTGGAATGCTTCATACTGCAACCCCTTTGATGTTTGCTCCAATAAGATAAGGCGAGCAAGTCAGTAATTAAATAAGTTTACACGATAACAGTTCTTCAGTGCTTCCACGGATGGACGACCTGTTTGTTTCGCGCTGTGCATGTGACAGCATGAGATGAGTTTGGTTGTGCACCTGCTTTTATGGGAGAGAAAGGCAGGAGAGAACGATACGACAACAGAAAAGCTATTTCCATCCAGCTCCAGTTTCAAGGGAGGACAAATCAACATTGGATCTGTTTGATCTTGTTGAAGAGCTTTCCTTTTTTTTATGCGCTGCGAGATCTGACGACATCACCAGATATTATACGGAAGCACAAAAACACAAAACCTGTCACTGCCCCTACCAAGGCCCGGTTTGAGGAAATCAAATGATGCGTAGGTTAAAAAAAAAAAAACAACAAAGCAAAAGGAAAAACAACCCCCCTGGAGGACGGTACTTTGCTGCGGGTGTTCGGTGTCTTCGCTCCAGAGCGCATCATCCGAGTTTTGTGCTTGCCAAAACTCTTCCGTCGCAAACAACCTGTTTGAACTGGACCAAAACGAGGGGTGGCGGCGCATGGAAAGGGGCAAACATAAGCGGCCTGCACCAGCTGCCAAGTGACATTTGTTTTCCATCGCCCATTTTTTCGGTCAGCTTTTTACACGGGCGTTTGGCTTGCCCCCGGGGATGATGGACGCGAGATGATGCGTGCCATACGATCCGACGTACGTGCGTACCCACCTACACACACACACAGACATAAATCTGCCCGCTCCCCGCGGCTTGTTGTTTCCCACGCCCACCTCGTTTTGGGGGACTCGTGGAGTGTGTATCGTATATCATGCGCCAATTGCTTGTCTCATCGAGGAGCTATACTGCTGCGCTTCTGCTTGGTGGTTTATTTGCTTCAAATTGGATCAGCGCAAGTGGGAGAAAGAGAGAAAACGATCTGCACAGTGGGTGCAGATGCGTTCAAAAATAGTGTTTTTTTTTTATTTCATTTAACTTATTTCATTCATTGACTATCCCAGGGGTCTCCAAACTAATGCCCGTGATGGCTTCGTAAAGGGTAAAATAAATTGTTTATTATAAAACATAGTTCAATCAATATTCAATATTTTAAGTTTTTAACACAAAAATCTAGGTTAACTAATATAAATTTATTGGTATTTTCTTTAACAAGCGTGATATAACGTTCACGCATTAGCTGCGGGTAACTCCAAACTGGTCCTCAGCAACGTTATTTGCGAAGCAATGCGGCCCGCGAAGGGAAATGTGGGGAGAACCCCCTGGGACCAACACAACATCATTCTTACAGTCGTTGCCGCTAAATTTTGACTCTAACTCACTTATTTTTGTCTCGAAGGCACCAATTTTTGACAGCGTTTCACGATTTTTGCATCGAAGGCATCAATTTTTGACTGTGAGTCAATCGCTTTATTTACAAAATTTTATGTAATTTCTGAAAGTGTGTGTTTTGAAATGATTGAAATTAAGTTAAGCAGTGAATAATTTTATTGATAGAATTTAAAATAAAACAATTGTTTTGCCAATTTAGAAGATTTAATGGAGTGAAAAATATTGGCATGAATTTTCAGCTGTAAACAAAAGCTTTAGAAATTCTAAAATTTCATCATTTTTTCTCAAGAAACAATCAATTTACACAGTTTTTGTATTTTTTATGAGTTGTGGAATAACAATTGGTAAAAATCTGCTTAAATACCTTGTAAAATTGTCATTATTCCTACAAGAGTCAAAAATTGATGACTTACACACAAAAATAGGTGCGTTAGAGTCAAAAATTGATGCGCACTGTCAAAAATTGATGCCTTAGAGCCAAAATTTGGTGGCTACGACTGTATTGACTGCAGGAAGTACAGTACAGATAGTAAGATTGCACTTCCCAAGCCAAAGCTGATAACAACAGTGGGATGCAGATAAGCCGAAGGTTCAATGCGACCATGTGCTCGTCAAGCGTCAAGTTCAATTACGGGCTTATCTTGGGTTTGCGCTAAATATTGTGCTAGACACTTCAACTGTGGCGATACAACACATAATTGATGGTTTGTGAGATATATTATATACTCCTCGATACTATTCCATGGTTCCAGATTCCATGGTTAAATGTTTCTTTAAAATGTTACATACGTTAAATTGTATGTAACGAAAAGTTATAAGTCATAAAAATTATTATTATCATAAAAACAAAAATGAAGTAAAATTGGGGTTTTCCAATAGAAAAATGTAAATTCCCGTATAAAATGTATGGCCAACCCGAGTAGGTGGTAATATAAGTAAAGATGTAGTTTTGGTTCTAGATACGAAGGATAAAGATGATGTAAGATCGCAGAATATGTAGGGAGAGGAAATTTTACAAAATTAACAAAAAACAAACGCCGTTCGGAAATTTGTTCACGTATCGAAAACCACTTTTACGAACCGATGCACTAGCGCACGAGCGACGCAAACCACCGAACACCAACCACACCGCGCACACGGCAAAACCGTCCCGCAAACGATTGCAAAATTAACTCCTGACCACCGGCGAGCCCATGGTGCACGACACGAGACACGAACCGCTTCCTCGCTTCGGGCAGCCGCGGGTGCTGCTGCTGCTGCTGCTTTGCGTGAAGCGCGTACGGACTGTGAGCAGCACGAAGCGCGAAAAAGCGAGCGCGTTCACCATGCTTTGCCTCTCCCTCTATCGCTCTATCTCTCTCTCTCTCTCTCTCGCTTTCGCAAACACTTTCCCGCTGTTCCTTTGTGCGCGCGCCTCATACGATGACATACATTGGAAGACTTTTCCCTCCCGAGTCTGAGAAGAAGCGAACGACAGAGAGAGAGAGAGAGAGAGTGAGTGAGTGAGCAGACATATAGAAAAGCGCATCTGCCTACTGGGAGGGGTTGGGGGTGTATTTTTGCGACAGAAAGAGAGAGATAGAGAGAGAGAGAGAGAGCGAAAGACAGGTGCAGCGAGGTCCTGTTGGAGATTGGGGGAACCGCGTGCACATTCCCATACAGTCCGAAGGCAGACAACCAACCAACCAGCCAGCCAGCCAGCCAGACCGGCCAGCCGTTCGCTTGGCACATTTAGTCGCACGGTGAAGACGCTCGTCAGTGGACGTACGAACGCAGAACGCGCTTTTTTCGCGGGCCAGCCCACCCCCCACCCCCTTATTGGACAGAAGTCTTCCCGTGCTTCGGGTTTGTTGTCTAGTGTCGCCTGCCTTTCCGTCGATCATTTCGGAACTGTGAGTGAGTGTGCGTGTGTGCGTGTGCGTGTGTATGCGTGAAGGGTGTGTGTGTGTGTGTGAGTGTGTATGTGTGTGTGTGGGTGCGTGCAAGCCAGTGTGTCCCGAATGTTGGGCACATTCCTGGCTAATTAGTTAATTAGTGTCAACAATCAACTTCGCGAAACCTCGCCAAGCCGACCACCACGATCACAACAATCATTCCGTACGCTACCAGCAGCACCGGTAAGGGGCAGTAAGGAAGAGGGTAGCTTTCGAATCGTAGAAACAGACAAAAAAAAACCCTTCATGTTCCCGCGGCCCAATTCGCCCTAAGATCAGCACCAAAGATCAAATTAAATGCTGCTTCCGACAAAAGGGGGAGGCAAAAAAACTCGCACCGCTTGTTTGTTTTGTATTTACAAAATAAATGCCGCCAGCACAAACACACGCACGTAAACAGTGGGACAGAATAGCGACAAAAGAAAAACAAACACAAGTGCATCTTGCAACAACAACAACGACACCAAAAACCTGCGAGGATCGTACCCGTGGCGATTGCGGCTGCTCTGATGCCATCATCATCATTGCCAGCGACCCAAACAGCTGATCGTTCGCAGTTGTTTCGCTTGGCAGCTAACATGGGGGGGGGGGGGGGGGAGGGGGGGTGCGGTGGTGAGGGGGTGCCGGGGTGGATCGTGCACCAAACGCAAAAACCCGTGCCAATCGCGATAGTGTGTCGCGCGCTGATGCGGTGGCGACGACACGGTGCGCGGTGCGGTATGTTTACGTTGTCTTTACCGAACGTCCGCCTGGCGGACGCTGTAAGATCACGCACACACACACCCACATACCATAATGTGTTGTTGTTGTGTACCAATGTGTGTGTGTGTGTGGGGGCGTTTTTGATATTTGCACGCATCAGGTGCACCATGTTTGTTTTCTCTTTCCATCTACCGCCCTTCTCCTCAACACCCCAATGGGAAAGCATGGGATTGTGGTGGAAATTAATGATGCTGCTCTTTAGCGGTGAGCAGTTTTGTACATGCCCTGGAATGGGAAGCACTGCTCAAACTGTGTCGAACGATGAATCAATTGTCAGGAGCAACAAAAAAAAAAAACAAATTAAAACACAATTTTTCGCGACAAGAAAGTGCAAAACGGCGAAAAATCCGGTTCGAAGGACTAAAAAAAAAATGCGTATAAAAAGAACATTTCTTGAATCTTTTGCACCACCAAACCCATCACGTTTGCGTTGAAGTGTGCCGGAGACCCTTTCAACGGCCACTTCACTGTGCATGGTTGATTTAAAGGCGGAAAAATCAAAGCCACCACCGTGACCTGTGTTACTTCGGCGCGTGCGGTAGGACGAACTTTTAAATGAGTTACTGCCTGTGCAAGCATCCTTTTGGGCAAGAGCCCTTTCGGTCGAGAATCGCAAGGAGAGCAAACAATCAAATGCAAAAGAGGCTGACGCTAAAATAATTGTATAAAAAACACCCAAAAAAAAAACATACTTACTCCCTTATCTCTTGGTCTGCTGCTCTTCCAATATCTAGAATGAAATAAATACAAAAAAAAGACTTGAATTAGTTAGAATTCGAATATCACGGTAGAAATAATTAACCGGCTCGAATCAATACACGAACGATTCCACTAACTTGAACTATTTAACTGTCAGAAAATCAGATTGATGAGTCAAAAGGCAGAATCATCATTAATCAACGAAGCAAGAGTGGTTGCGTTGCAGCAGCACGTTTTAGCATTATCATCCAAGCGGCACTATTTCGAGAACGAATGTCACCGTGCCGGAGATAGATCCCTCCTGCCAATGGCGAACAAACACGATCCATCCAACGGAAAAGAACATTCATTTATCGGTAGAATGCAAGCAGCTAGGAATGAGACATGATTTTGGGCAGATTTGTGGAATGAAATGAATGTCGTTGCCCCACGAACAAAAAAAAACCCCAACCCATCCTCTTATGATTAATATACTCCCAATAACCACTGAGTCACATTGCACGCACACACAAAAAAAAAAGCGGAAAATCTCATCTGCTTCTTACCGAGAAGGTAGAATGGCGTGGCGCGTGTGGCAAAAGGCGGACAAGCGAAAGCGTACAAGCACCGCACATCTCAAGAAAATGAGCTTTCCGTTCCGTTTTCATTCGACAAAGCCGGCTGTTTGCGCCCAGAACCAGCGAATCAGTTCTTACCTCGCGAAATCCGGTGGATGGGGGTTTGTGTGCTCGTAACGAAATAATAGTAATAATAATAATAATAATAAGTACAGTACAGCGGCAGCAGCAACACAAAAAAATCGCAAGCTCATTAGGGCCTTATGAATGTTTAATCAGACTGCGAGTGGGTGGGGGGGGTTAAGCGGGCGGTTGGAGAAGGTAACCTCATCAACCTTTCGCCCGGCTTCTGCACACAAGTGCCTTGTTGGCCTCGTTCCGATGGCACGTTTCGCCCTCACCGTGTCTCTGGCTGTGTGTATGTGTGTGTGTGTGTGTGGTCCTTTTTCCTATCGATGAGATTTCGCGTTCATTTCATCAAGGACACGGAAGCGCAGGAGGAGGAGCCCACCATCATCAGCGCCCATGTCTTTTGCACTTTTGCCTGTACGTAGCGTACTTTGGCTCATTTCATACCACCAACCTTCTCTCCCTGGCAGCTGGTTTCGTACCGACCCAGCAGAGTCCTTTCGGCGGTGTATCGTTGCTTAACGCGAGTGGCTTACTCATGCACACACACACACACACACATAGAAGTACACAGAAAAGCTTATGAAAGAATCGCATCGCCAGTGGGAAGATTTATTTTTACCCACAAAGAGGTTTTTATTTCGCCCGCTCGTTTCTTTTCCTTCTTCTTCTTCTTCTTCTTCTTCTTCTTCATGATTATCTCCATTCAACCGCGCTACTCGTTGTCCCTCTCGGCCCCACATCTTTTATTCCCGCAATAAACCCTCCTCTCTTCGTTCGGTGCAATAACTCACAAATAAAGCTATTTGCGCTCAAACAAACCAAAATAAAAAGCAATTCACTCTAATTCTTGTATCCTTTTTTTCTTTCTTTCTTTTTGCATTTCCTCTCTCTCTCTCTCTCTCTTCTTCTTTCACTTGCTGCGCTTGTGTCCCGTTCTGTTTCTCGCTTTCCACATCTTTCCACAACCGTCCCGGCCCGGGGAATGCGCATGCAGCCGGCTACTTGGGCAGCTTTCTGTCGAACAGCCTCAAAACGCATCAGCTCGAGGTGAACACCGACTCGAAAACGCTACGCCCGATCGCACGCCTGAAGGAGCCGCGGGAACTGTTCGCACTGCCGAAGGAACGAGACTATGATTGCCCCCAGCAGGCCCCCCGATGGCCCATCGAGTGTCAGGTGGGTGAACAAAACATTAACAGCAACAACAAAAAAAACGAACAAAATGAAATTAACATGGAAAGAAGCAAACGGCCGGGCTTATTATTATCGGGAGTGTCAAACTAAACCTCACTAGCGGTGATAGAAAGTAATTTTGAGGCAATTTATATAACACACGGTTTAGTTATCTACGTGCAGCTTAAATAGTAGAGCTGATATTAGCTATTGTAGATTATTTGTGCATTATTTTGCAAATGTCAGCTCCATTCTTCATAATAATTTGCTAGAAACATGTAGACAACCCTGAAACCCCCAAATCGGAATCAATTTTCGGGCGATGAAAAGCTAGCGCTCCGTTCCCATTCCACTCGCACGAACACACCGACGCCTACAGCCCGCTGCTAATGTAGAACATTGACCCTTTCCCGTACATCCCCCAGTCCGTGTGTTTGAACTTTTTACCCTTCCAACGACGGACGGCGGGAGTGATGGGACGGCGTTCTCGCCTCTTCCCCCAGTATGGGTTCGAATATGTTTCTGCAACGCGAAAAAAAAAAGAAACACCAACAGAACGCAAACATTCACCGGAATCAACATCAAACAGCGAGGCCCAAAACGGCTGTTCGAGTGGAAATGTTCAGCACCCGATGGAGGCGCCCGGTTGTTTATGCGTTTGCGCCACGGTTGGGTTGAAGGGGAAGAGCGGAGGGGGGGGGGGGTCTGAAAGAGTACGTGCTTCAACGGCATCGATGAAATCAAATGCTGGAAAGCAAAGGGCTCGGAGTGTATGTGTGTGAGGCGTCTTCCAGTGAAAAATCCCTGTCCCCGAACACTGTCTGCGACTAGATTTTTCCACAAACTGGAAGAAAGTAAACCGAAAATAAGGACAAAATCAACACACACACACACACACACACACACACACACAAAACGATCCAGCAATACCATGTTTCAAAGATTGGTACACTCGATTAATGAATTCCATTTGGCAACCGGCCGGCCGTCCTCCCAATCCCCGAACCCAACCTTTTACGAATCGCCAATTAAAGGCACCAGGTGTTGAAGTGATGGCGTTTGCGTTCGTTCGGTCGTTCTTTGTATTTCCCTTTTCTTTTTTTGTTGGACTGTTTTAATTACCATTAATCGAAAAATATTACTCAACGAAAAGTTGCGAACGAAAAAGCTGGCGCCCAATCAAGATTCAAAATTAAGGGCGACGGTGGTGCCGGTGCGCGGCGCGGGGGGGGGGGGGGGGGGTGATGTGCGGTATGGCAATTAGCTTCCATTTCCGATCGCTCGCTCCTCCCTTTCCACCTCCCTACTCTGAAAAGCACACACACACACACACACAATCAGAGGGACAGCTGGCTAGACACTAAATTTAGCAGTCCTTTTTTTTTATTATTCCACCGCTTCCTTCACACACCTCCAAACCGAAGAAAAAAGTTTTCAAGGTTTTTTGTTGTTGTTGTTGTTGTTGCTTACGTATTGGATTGCTTCCCCCACTCTGGGTGCGTTTTGACAAGTGTGTTTGCGCGCGTTGATTGCAGGGAGAAAAGCCTGCCGCTCCCGAAAGTTGCCCGCGCTTCACAAGTGGCTCCTGGTCACGGCACCGGGCGCACGGGTGTGTAGATGATGTTAATTGGTTCATGGCAGGATGTGTGTGTGTGTGTGTGTGTGTGTGTGTGTGTGTGTGTGTGTGTGTGTGTGTGTGTGTGTGTGTGTGTGTGTGTGTGTGTGTGTGTGTGTGACGGATATTTCGGGGGGGGAGGGGGGGGGGGGCGAGTTCGGAACGAAATTTTGAAGCACCGAGAAGCCTTCAAACTTTGCCTTCTTTCTTTGCGTTTATTTTATTTTTTGTTTTGTTTTTAGTTTTGTTTACCGTCCTTGCCCGTGTTGGCTGTCCCGCGCATCCGGCGAAAGGTGCGGGTGACATACGGTGTACTGAATGTGTGCTACCATTTGCTTTCAGTGGGTAGTTTCGTATGTGGTGTGTGTTTGGGGTGGACACTACGCGATGAAGTGACTTCAGTGTTAGGCGGAATTGTGAGGATCAAAGGCAGTTGTTGTGAAGAACAAACACACACACACACACACACACACACACACACACACACACACACACACACACACACACACACACACACACACACACACACAAAAACATGTTCTCTGCAGGACGCAAAGCAAGTCCGATGGCGATGACGTCTGCCAGCCCCGGGGGAGGTACCGAGGGTACGAGAGCCCGTGTGGTGTTTGGGCTTGTTCGTCTGGCAGTGAAGGGAAATTAATTTCTTTACCCAACCCTCTGGTTGTTTGCGGTTTTTTTTTTTTGCTGTTTTGGTATGTGGGAAGTTTGTTTTTTTTCACATTGTTTTTTTTATGAAAGCAGCTCCAAAATAACGCAAATTCTCGCGTGTGTATATGTTTATTTTTTGTTGTTGTTGCATTGTTTTTCCTTGCTTGCTAATATATCGTTTGCTTCGTTTGTTTTTTTTTTTGAGTGTGTGTGTGTGTGTGTGTTTTTTTTTTGCCTCACTAGCGAATATTTTCTTCCCTCGCAAAGCAGCCAATCAAACGAACCCATCACAGATCGATGCAGCCGGCATTTTACCACCGTACTCTTTCAACTGGGGAATCCCCTCCCTCCTGCCCATTTCCAAAAGCCCCCAAAACCTACTCGCCCCCTCCCCCCCAGTGTTACGTCACCCGAGTGAGGGGAAGGGGGGGTTCACCAATCAAGCGGAAGCACGCAAGTGGAATGGTACCGAAATTCCGCCATCGATACTTCGCCTCCACCACCCCCGGTGTTTCGGGCGCGTCCTGATGAAGTCATTCAGGAGGTACCACCGCGTGCGAGCCGCGTTCGTGCAATGAATTTTCAGCACACCCTGGCGCGGCCCGGGCAGGACGGAACCCCATTTCGTCGCCACCGCTGCTTTCGCTGCTTAGTTGGTTAGTCGGCGAAAGAAAGTCGAATAACAGGAGCACAAAAAAAACGGGCTTTGTTCTCTCCAATCCACCACACCCCCCCACCCCCCCCCCCATCCCCGGTCCTCACTCTTACTGTCAGAGTATGTTGCCAATCTAGGATGGCTTTTCACTTTGTTTTTTGTTGCTGTGCTTCGAAACCAAAGGTACAATGACTCCTGTTTGTTATTCGAATCCTCGCCCACCGGCACAGGAGCCACACCGGTGCTGCTAAATTTAGACACCCATTCCCGCCCCCTTCCCTTACCGGGGGGGCTTTCGTCCCAATTTGAGGTTGGTGAGGGGATCGATTAGATTTTCTTTCCCCCTTTGCTTTGCTTTTATGATGAATAAATATCCCTTTTTGCTAAGTGCCACGCAAGCGGTGGGCGCTCCCGGTCGCCGGCATTGATTAACCTTTTATCCTCTCTCGGCGGTCAGCCCAGCCCGAGCAGCGCCATTAAATTTATGTGCGTCCCCCCGGGCGGCTGTTGCTATAAGCTCTGGTGGTTTTGTGCGGAGAAGCTTTTAATTGCTTGCTCGATGCGGGACGGTGGCGGTTACCAGCAGTCGATACGAGCTAGAAAATGTCACATACATTGTAATTAACGTCTTGCTGTGCGGGGGCACGCTAACAAGGAGTAATGGGTACGTAGCAGAGCACCGACCGACTCGATGCTTGATGCGACGCTATCGACTGTTGGACGCCAGCGAAAAGGTCGAGTAATTCCAAAGTGAGGCGTCAAAAACGAGGGTTTTTGCGTTTTGGAGACTAATTTACGCGTCTACAGTAACGCCTACGCACGACGTGGTGTAAGCTTTATTGCGTTCAATCGCCACATCGGGTGCTCAGTGATAAATCTTAAATTTTATTACGTAAGTTCCAATCCTGCTTTTACGTTTTTCCGAAGGATGTATGCGTCCATTTTGTCCCGGTTAGCTTTCATCGAATTTCTGGTGACGTTTTTGTCACAAACACAAACAAACAACGATCACAAACATACCGAAGTGGAAGAGGATTTAAACGTTGCGGCGTTAATTCTTAGTTCGACGTCTAGTTATGTTGGGATCTGACAAACAATTGCATCCAGCTACTCCAGGAACCTCAACATCTAGTTGTCATCTTGGTTTTTAACATCTTCTTAACATCTTAACCGTGCAAATGTGTCGAGCAATCTAACACATGATATCCCCCGGGTACAAATCCAATCCAATTCTTGGCGAAATTTAGTCTCCAAGTGTTGAAGTTTCAAGTGAGGATCTACTTGGGATGTGTGGAGCCGACGAGGAAGTGATTTGGTCTTCGCTTTTTGAAATGGAATAATCAAAGGTCTCAGGGAATAAAGCAGATGTGGAAAAGCAGAAATAGTCATTTAAAGTTCCTTGTCTACAGAGGCCTAAATCTAGAGCCTAGATCCTAGAGAGTGTCCTATGCAACAAATTTCAATTCCAGAATATCTCCCAATCATTACTTAGCTCACCTGTATGTCACAATGAGTTAGCAAAGTTATAAAACACCAAGCATTAAGTGATACATACAGAAGGTTGTGTTAACGTTTGTTGTAATGATCCAAAAACTGGAGTAGTAATGTTTTATTCCTGCTATTTGCCTGCCACTTCCAACGCAAGTGCACAATCTAAGGAGGCCATAAAGCAGAGTAATTTTAACTTCATTTCAATTTGGAAGAACCATTCCAGCCGCTTCCGCGAAAGCATCACTCATTATTGCACTCTCTATGCCTTTCTCCCGCTCAGGTGCTTGAGGAGCGCGTGTATCACCTGGACGACGCACCGGAAACGCCGGAACCGTACTACCAGCCGACCGGCAAGGAGCTGCAACCGCGCCCGGTAGGCGAAGAGAATGGCATCATCGTGTACAACTACAACCCGACTAGTGCCGTGCACTACGTAAGTACTTCCGCTCCTGGCTCGCGCTAACCCGCCTCGGGCACCTGCCCGACCAATTCCACCACCGTGCGCGGATCTAGATAACTTAACACATGCTGTGTCGCTTGTGCGTGTTTGTTTGTGTTGTCGCAGTTGTTGTTGTTGTTGTTGTTGGTGTTGTGTGGCTGCCTCATCTCGCCATCGACCATCGAGCTTCGCTTTTCCCCGCAGGCGACTGTAAAAAAAAACGAGTCCCATGTACAAGGACAAAAGGACATGCAAGAGCAAACTCCAGGCAAGGAGTCGAGTAATCTC
Source organism: Anopheles gambiae (assembly GCF_943734735.2). Taxonomy (NCBI): domain Eukaryota; kingdom Metazoa; phylum Arthropoda; class Insecta; order Diptera; family Culicidae; genus Anopheles; species Anopheles gambiae. The sequence goes on along the minus strand of NC_064600.1, from coordinate 1,847,528 downwards.
GTCGCCATAACTCGTACAGCTGGCAATGGGATGCAGTCGTCCATACGTGTGCTCTTTCACCATCCGATGCAAAGCGGATGCTCTCGTACTGCCCGCCTGGGGCACTCATCTCATCTCAGTGCGTGTACTACACCAAGCAAAGCAACGCCAAACACCCCAATGCACACCATTGTTGTCCCGTCCAAAAGCGTAAAACCCTTTACTGCGGCTGCAAAAGAACACGACGACGCACATCTCTAATACTGCAGAGCAAACTGGGTCCCTCCCCCCCCACCTCCTTGCTAACCCCTCTACCGGCCCGTCCCATCTACCCACTCATTAGCTACAGCTTTGAGTCCCTTTTCGAGCAGTTCGAAGCGAGCGCGGACTGGTAGCTCATTAACTGGATTTCTGTGGCGCGCTTTTTCTGTTTCTTCCATGCTCACATGGCGCCACACAGTTGCCGGTGGATGACGAGGTAACGCAGCCCGAGCCCGAACCCGTACCGTGCCCGGGGAAGGGTGGCGGGTCGGTGCTTCGGCAGCTTCGGCAGCTTCGCCGGCGGCTCCAGCGCACCCTGCTGCAGTGGGAGGCGAGCGAGTACGTCGACCGGGACTACTCGTACGAGGAGATGAACGATGCGGGCGAGATTCTGCCGTACGACGAGGAGAACCAGATCGTCCATCAGGTGGTGGAGGAGTCACCGACACCCGATCGGGAGCTTGTCGCCATGCATTTGCGCAAACGGGCGTCGGCTGGCGGCGCATCGAGCGAAGGGAATGTCCAGAGGCAGGTCGACAGTAGCACAGTGTGTGACAGGGAGGCAGTGAGCAGCAGTCCCGACAGTGATCGTGACGGTTGCCAACCACTCAGACACGTGGATAGTACCAGCAGCACCAACAACGACAACAACAACAACAACAACAACAACAGTGACGAGTCGGATGACTCCGACGGCGAACAGACGGGGTCGTCGCCTGCGGTACCGGCTAGCATGACCAAGACCACCACTAATCGTACACCCGATCTCTGTCCGCAGTTTAGCCGCTCGACGGTCGGCGGCTCGAAGGCCCAGCCGGCCGCCCATCCGACGCCGCTCGATCCGGACGATCTCGTGTTCGAGTCCCGGTTCGAGAGCGGCAATCTCGGGCGCGCGATCAAGATCACGCCGACCTACTACGAGCTCTACCTGCGGCCGGACATGTACACCAACCGGCACACGCAGTGGTTCTACTTTCAGGTGAAGAACACCAAGGCGAAGGTAGTGTACAGGTGAGTGACCGCTGCTTTTCGTCCTAGCTAACGCTCCTAGCAACTCCGAACCACAGACATAGTGCAGGGAGGGTGAGAGACCTATGCATACAGTAGCTGTGCCGTGCGCAACACGACGTCGGCCAGAGCATATGGTGTCGATGTCCGATCCGGGTTTCGGGTTTACGAGCACGCGCGCTCATCATTTTGACGACCCACGCGCAAGATCCAACCAGATCTGCAACGAACCAGCAAACCAAAAAGACACCACCGTTTGGACGATATTTTCGATTTCGCCGTTTCCATCCATCTTTCACACACTCGCGCGCGCACACACACACACACACAGACAGAGCACTAAATGGTCCCAAAATCTCGCCATTAATTACTGAACCTTGTGGTTTTTGGGTGATATTTTCTCTCCCATCCCCCCTTTGTTCGGTGTATAAATATACACCGAAATTTCCAACGCCTTTACTGGGCCCGTCGTGACACACACACAGTGAACGCGAATGATCAAACTGCGTTCGCGCTTGTGGGCCCAGCTGACTTGAGGCAGCACGGGCGGGGCGTGCGAAATGAGCCGATTATTATGCTTAACGACCGGGCGTTGTTCCACGCGCGCGGGTACTGCTCCGGCTGCTCCACGACCTTTTCCGACTCTTCCGAACGGGAAGCAACGGCGCCAGTAAACACAACAGCAGGGATTACAAACAACCGACGCGATCTCCAACGCGTGGACCTTGCAAGTCCACGCAAACCAATTAATGGTCCTGCTTACTTTGGATGCACACGCGGGGGAAACCTTTGGCCAAGAATAGCGGTTTACTATTTCGCGCATAGCGGCCGATTTGAATGTTTCCGAAACGGAATCAAACGGTTTGGCTGTAGTTCTGAGGAAGTTGTTGGAACGGTTGCAGCATGCGCTAGAAATAGCGCGCAGCACATCTTGGATGCTGCTAAGATATTACAGGGTTGCATGGGAGACATTTTGGAACGACCAGGAGGACCCAAAAATCTCTCCATTATACTTTAAAGAATCATACATTCTCTTCGGGAAGGTCCACTCCAACAATGACGACCTTTGCTTTTATAAATATCTAGATGACCTAAACTCAAACTCAAGCTCCCAGAGCTATCCTCCGCTCCCCGGGGCCAAAGATCTTCCACAACAACTGGAAGTTGGCGAGACAACTACAGTGCGGGTCATTATTTATCCAACAACCCATGTCATCCGAATGAACACAAAGCACCGTGTCGAACGTGTTCGAGGAAGCAATAAAAAAAAAGAACAACCACAACACGTCCGATGCACAACGACCATCCCCCCGGGAGGAGCGCTTCTTCCAGCTGTCGACACAGTGTTGATGCTTCCGAGGAAACACCAAACTATTTTTTCTCTCTCCCCGCTCAGGGTGGTCGGTTCGCTCGTCGGTTGGTGCACTACGCTCGCCAAATGGGACAGTTTTAGACTGGCAGTAAAAAAAAATATGAAATACAGGTCCCGGGGACCCGGGTTAACCAATTAAGACGGCACAGCTGTTGGTTGTTGCGCTCCGGTGGTCCCCAACCCCACGGAACCTCTTTCTCGCCGTTTATTCCGGGATCCGGAACGCGATACGAAAATAATTCGAAACAGGCGGTCACAAGGCCGGAAGGGTGTGCGCGGGTTTGGGACAATGTTGTCACGACTCGGTCGTGTATGTTGCAACAACTTCAACAGCTTCGGTCAACAGCTTCTTGCGCCATCCTGCAAGCTAAGATTTTCTTGGAGCATCATCAGTGAGGTCAAAGAACCTTGTTTGTGTGTGTGTGTGTCTCTCTCTCTCTCTCTTGGCTGTCTGTGTGTGTTTGTTTCGTAGTTGTAGTTGGAGTAACGTTTGCTTCTCCTTTCACAGATTCTCCATCATCAATCTAACGAAACCGGACAGCCTCTACAAGGAGGGCATGCGGCCGCTGATGTACTCGACGATGGATGCGGAATGCAATCAGGTCGGCTGGAGACGGTGCGGCGACAACATTGCCTACTTCCGAAACGAGGACAACAGGTATGACAATTGTCACGCGGTTATTTGGGCCCACGTAGTAGTAGTAGTAGTAGTAGTAGTAGTAGTAGTAGTAGTAGTAGTAGTAGTAGTCGTATAAGAAGTACGTCCTAGTCTCACGTCACGCTGCGCGGCGGGATGTCTTCCTTTTGCTATCTCTTCCCCTACCCCTGCAGCAATGGATACAATTACAGCCACTACCATCACCGGCCGGCCGATGACGACGAGGACGAGTACATCGGCACCAGTTCGTTCACGCTGTCGTTCAACATCGAGTTCAAGTACGACGGCGATACGGTCTACTTCGCCCACAGCTACCCGTACACCTACTCCGACCTGCAGGACTATCTGATGTGCATCCAGCGCAACCCGGTCAAATCGAAGTTCTGCAAGCTGCGGCTGCTCTGCCGGTCGCTCGCCGGCAACAACGTCTACTATCTCACCGTCACCGCGCCGACCACGCACGAAGACGACAATCAAAAGGTAGCGACCAGACCTGGGAAGATACCGCGCGGAAGATCCTAACATCTCGAACGTCTTGTTTCTCGCACGCAGAAAAAGAAAGCAGTCATTATCACCGCACGTGTTCATCCGGGTGAGAGCCCGTCCTCCTGGATGATGAAGGGTCTGATGGACTTCATTACCGGCGATTCGTACGTGGTAAGTATGGGTCAGGCTCATAGCGTTACGGTCCCAACAGCCATTCACTTCTATCGCAGGCAAAGAAGCTACGGCATAAGTTCATCTTCAAGCTGGTACCGATGCTCAACCCGGACGGCGTCATCGTGGGCAATACCCGCAGCTCGCTGACGGGGCGCGATCTCAATCGCCAGTATCGCACGGTGATACGCGAAACCTATCCCTCGATCTGGAACACGAAGGCAATGATAAGAAGGTAGGTAGCGCGTAGACTCTGTTCACTTGCTGTACGCTTCTAACGCTCACCCTACCCTGTGCATTACAGACTGATGGAGGATTGCGGAGTCGCGATGTACTGCGATATGCATGCGCACTCGCGCAAACACAACGTGTTCATTTATGGGTGCGAGAACCTCAAGCGGCACCCGGACCGACGCCTGCTGGAGCAAGTCTTCCCGCTGATGCTGCACAAGAATGTGGCAGACAAGGTACAGGGGGAATTGGCAAAGGATTTGGCTGTTTTTTTTTTTCACGCGCACACTTCTCCTGCTTCTAGTTTTCGTTCGAGAACTGCAAGTTTAAGGTGCAGAAGAACAAGGAAGGCACCGGCCGGATCGTCGTGTGGGTGCTGGGCGTCACCAATAGCTACACGCTTGAAGCGTCCTTCGGTGGCAGCACGATGGGAGGCCGCGCCGGTACCCACTTTTCCACTGCGGTAAGCAGATCACACGTTACGTACGTAGCTCCCATTTGGCCTAACGCTCATCCCATAATCTCCACCCGCAGGATTACGAGCACATCGGACGGGCGTACTGCGAGACGCTGATGGACTATTACGACGATAATCCAATCAAAGTAAATTATTACCTAAGACGCATTAAGAAGATACGCAAGAGGGAGAAAAGGCTGCGGAAGGCGCAGCGCACAGAGCAGCAGGAAAGCTTCTGGTGGCTCAATGAAAGCTGAAGCCAGTTCGCAAACGCCCTCGTTAGCGACCCCTGCGAACGACGACGCCAACCGAACGCACCAAACACCACGTCACGCACACAAGGCCGGGACCTCCCATCCCATTGGTTGGCATGCGGTGCTCAGGGTGGCGTCGCGCTCTTCCCAAGCTTTCTCTCCGCTCTGTTTTATTTCCCTATCACACCTACGTATTATCTTCGCTAGTTGCCCACCATCTTGTAGACACTCACACACGCACAGAAGCGCACTCTGTTTAATCTGTCCTGTTTAGTACACCTATCCCCAATCCTCCAAGTAGTAAGTAGTACACCTTAGTGGTAACTTCGAACGCAAAAGTGTTGTATCTGACATCCAGAGTCAAAACGGAATTGGATGAATCATTCAATTAATTCAAATGAATCTGATGTTCTAACACGATGGTTCAGCTATCTCCAAAGAATCATGAATTTCCAAAATTTCTTATTTGTTCAAAGATTCATGGTCCTCCAAGAACTAACGAGTCCTTGACCACTCTTGAACTATGTTCAAGGTGTTAAGACCTACGCGTTGATTAAGGCTTCACCTCAGGCTTTATTTTTCCTTTTCATGCCATGACTCCTGAAGTAACTCCTCAGGATCTGATGTTCTTAATAATTATGAACTTTTCAAGCATATTCTATTGAAACGAATTCTTTCAAACAAATAACTTGAAGTCTAGTTGTCCAAATGGAATAGGTGTTTATGTATCGGATTGGTTCATGATTCTTTCTGAGATTCATAATCCTGGAAGCTGCATAGCTCCCGAGATTCAGATTTGAATGTTTGATTCCCGATTTCATTGAAGATTCAAATGACTCATACAGCACGACACATTTGCGTCTTTTCCCTCTCTGTAGTCTTTTAGAAATCCAACATGTTGTGCACTCGTAATCCCATCCCCCATATCTCACGTTATCGCCATTGCAATTATTCGCGTAGTTAAGTATCATTGTGTGTGTATATGCGTGTTGTATGTAGTTGTGAGTGTGCGTGGCAGGCCACGTTAGGCACACCTTAAAAAAAGCAAACCAAGAACAATCGTAAAATACAACCACAGCGTTTGACAACTGTACTAGCGTTGTGCACTATTGTTTAAAGTATTTATCGCAACAACAGCAAAAACACCCACTCACACTGTTGCATTCTGTACTAGAGGTAAAGAGTTTAGTAGTCGTAGTTTGGGCTCAGCTGTGATGTGTGCTTTTGTTGCAGATTGTTGCGCACCATTCCAAGATTTGTTTCTTTTTTTCATTTTGCTGTTTTTACTGTTATACTTGGGTCCCGATGGCCCGACTCCTGTCTGCGTAACAAAGCTGTATGTGGAATGTATCTGTGTTCATACTGTTTTATGTCGATGTCTCACATAAACACCACCCCTCAGAACACATGCCTATCAACGAAAACCTACTCTTTACTCTCCAACAAAACCCAACCAACCAACCAAATAAAAAAACAACAATCCCTGCGTGCTGACACACTCCAACACCCACAACACACGCCGACGTGCACCTCACCTGCCCGACGACAACAGCGTGGCTATCGGCAACTGGTTCGGAAGTATCTCTGGTACATACTGCACCTCCACAATCCGGACGGATCGCCGCCGTCCGAGGGCGCGATCAACATGAAGCTGCGACAGTTCACGCGCATTCCCGTGCCGCGCACCGCCGACGAGATGGAGGCCCAGCGGGAAGAGCGAAAGCAGGAGGATCTGGAACGGCTAGAGAAACGACGGAAGCTGAGCGTCACCCGCCCCTGCAGCTACTATCCGTTGCGCGAGAAGCCCGAAAAGCCGTTCCTGTTCAACTGGCGCAATTGGTTCTGGCCGTGACACAGCAAGCGTTACGTTACTTTGCGTTACGTTACGTTACGTTACTTTGCGTTTGTTGCGTTACTTTTCGTTACGTTGCGCTGCGTTACGCTATGTTACAATACGTTACGTTTCACGAACACCTTAGGATAAGGGTTAGTTGACTCAGGGCAGAACGTTCTTAGTATGTTAACAATAGTTACTAGAAGGTGTCACCAGAGGGCAAGCAGGACGATAAAATTCCAGAAGAAACACGCACAGGCCACGAACAGCAACCCAAAAATTCCTACTGCAACGCCTCCTCACGGAAACACCTCGACACCGTGACTAGCCTTTTCTCTTCTTCTTTCCCTCCATACTTTTGCCGCCCTTACTTGATGGTTCGTGATACTAACGTTCTCTTAATGTCGTGTCCAAAACATACACGCTTACAACCACACACACGTACACCACGCACCGTTTTCGGGCTCACCTTCAACACCCGTTAGCGCACATACCGGCGTAAGGTGCGCCAGTGTCTGTGGTTCGTGCTGAACCTCTACCGGCCGGACCTGCCGCCCCCGTGCGATGAGGCGATCGAGCGCCGGTTCCAGCACTTCCGCTCCATACCGGTGCCCCGGACGCCCGAGGAGCTGGAGGCACAGCGCAAGGCGGACCGGAAGGCGGCAGCGGGCAAACCGAAACCCGTCAAGCGCAAGGTGGTGGTGGTGAAGCGGCGCCGGTCCAGCATACAGCTTCCAGCGCTTCCGTCCGGAAAGGAGGAGGAACGGGCGATTTAACTAGATTTGTTTTACTGTTACGGCTCCTTTGTGCGGAATGTTTAAAAACCCCAACGCGTCTTTTAATAATAACGTCTCGCTCCCTCCGGTGCCAACACTCGGGTAGAAAGTATTTTTATGAGTTTGTGTTTTGATTTTGTTCCGTTTGTGCGCTTGTAATTAGCACTATTTTTGATGTAGATGTGTGGTTTAGTAGCTAGAGTAAGTAGATTAAGTGTGCTTGGATGCAAAGTAGCTCGAGGTTCGATCCCTGGGTCGATACATGCAAAGGTGTCGGATACATCGGTAGATCTGAAGAACGTTGCGTTGGTGTAACGCGTAACGCCTGTTGTGCTGAAACTCCTTTATACTTTCTATTGGTTGCTTTAATTCCCATTGTTTTCACTTTTTGAGAGTAGACGATTCGATGACAAAAGTGAAGTCAGAACACGACTTGGTAATTGATTTTGCTACGTAACGCTTCTCAAAAGTAACGTTACGGCTAAAGTAACGGCTGTTCTTCAGGTGTACCGATACATCCATCAATATGTTCGTTAAAGTTGGTTCCACTTTGATCCACCAATGCACTACACGTCGAGTACTTCAATGCGACTGCTTCAATGTACCAACGTTGCATTTCATACGATCGGATCCAAACTTAGTTTGAACATAGGTTTGCACCTGTAGCGTACGGAACGTGTATTTCCCGGTTCACCAGTTCAAACAATTCGTGACGATAACATCCCAAACAAACCCCCCCCCCCCATAATCAAACACATACAGGAAAAGCTGCGCATGAAAATTCTCACTCGCCTGTCGAAGGAAGGCTCGAGCGCGGAGGAGCCGCTCAACATACCGCTGTCGGACTACTCGAGCGACGAGGGCGACACGAGCAGCAGCAGCTCGGAGGACGAAGGGAAGGACAGCATGGCCGAGCTGGAGGGTCCGTGCTGTTCCACGCTGAAGGTGCCCCCGTCCTCGCCGGTGCTGCCGCAGAAGCTTAAGGGCAACAAGAAGGTAATAGCCGGACGGACGGCACTTTTGAGCTGTACAGACTAGTCTAGGAGTCTTTGTTTTTCTCCCCCCTCGTGGATCTATGTCTATGTACAGAAACCTTTGTACAGTAGTGCTTTGTGTTTGCCTGTGGTCCTAGTCTATGTTGCCATGTTCTAACCTACCTACCCGTCGGTTTGCAGAGCAAGAAACAGTCCGTCCCGCTGGCCCGACCGCCGACCTACCGGCGCAAATCGCACAGCGTGCAGCGGATCGTGCTGGACATCCCCACCACCGAGCCGGCGAGCGACTTCTTCGAGTACACGTCCGAGGACGAGCTGCTGCTGCCGCCGGCGGCCGCCTCCGACACCGAGAACACGGTCAAGCGCACGTTCCGGCGGCGCAACCGGCCCCGCCGGACCGACAACATACGCAAGCTGACGCTGCTCGGCTGCGAAACGCAATACCTCATGCCGCCGGAGCTGATCGTGCGGTCGGCGGCGAACCGGTACCAGTCGGAGGACGAGGACGAGCAGAGCAAGATGGTGATGAGCATCATCAAGGAGTTTCCGCCGGTGCTCGGGAAGGAGCGGGTCTGGCAGCGATCGAGCGGCAGCGAACGGTAAGCGAACTCTTCATTTCGTTCATTCATTCTCAGGGACCTTTTTAAGTGTTGAGGAACGAGGCAGTACCGCAGAACTAGCTCGAAAATGTCTTGTTTTTCTCTTAGCCGTATCGTATCACTATTAGTAGCCGAGTTCGTTGCCTATTAAAATAGTATACTGTCTTAGTGAAATGAATTAATGAATCTGAAGCTGAATCTCATTTGCAAAGATTCATGATTCTCGAAAGATTCACGAATCTCTAGGAAGGGGGAATCTGAAGGGATTCATAACTCTCCCAAGATTCACAGACCTTGAGCCTCTTATTATTACTCTTCTTGGTGTCACAACCTACGTGGTCATGGCAGCCTATGCAGCCGGAGAGGTTATTTTACGGGAAGACGGTTAAGTCGTGCGTGTTAATGACTGTACCATGGGATCGAGCAAATTAAATATTTTTGAAAATCATACACTTTAAAGATTTATGAATCCCTGAAATGTTTTGACATTAACTAATCTTTGAAGATTCATGAATCGTTGAAGATTCGTGCATCCTTGGAGATTCATTATTCTTAAGAGATTTATGTATCTTTAAATATTCGATTCGAGATTCGAATCATTCATCGCTGAAGATTCATAAGAATGAATCTCAACGAAAAAATCATCTAGCCCAACATTCCACAGTCCCTTATGGTATGTGATATGTCATTTCGGAGCCATCCATAAATTACGTAATGCTCGTAGGGAGAAGGCGGGAATCTTAAATACACTCTTAGTGTTACCCCAGACCTTGCAGAGTGATTCGCAATCAAACAATCAAATTCGAAACAAATTATAACGTCATATAGTGCTTTTGCTAAACAACTTCTTACACATAGAACTCTTATTAGAAGCATGCAGCGATATTTTACATACAAATCCGCTTTTTTTTGTTTATTGTAACACAGCGTAACGCTACCAGGATTTGCTAATTCCCTCTACGAGCGTTACGTTATTGATGGATGGATTAATTGTGATTTTAGTATTGATTTTCCATAGCTGAGCGGCAAACTTGCTGATCCAACCATTAACTTTTCTCCCATCTTTCGCCGCACAGAACGGTGGAGGTGATGAAATCGGCCAGCCCGGACCACTGCCAGGTGCGGTTCTCGCTCAAGCGCTCCATCTGGACCGGCACGCACTCGGACGGGTACGTGAACGATTGCTACAACCCGCGCCCGATCTCGTGGGGCGCACCGCCCACCCTCGTCAAATCGACCCACTACGACAATGAGGCGCTCCTCACGTAAGTCGCGATCGCCCGTTCTTCCCCTTTGTTTGCTTCTCCACCTCGCATCCCCACCGGTCTGCCTAATCGTTTCGCAACATTTTCGCAGCGCCTGCTCGCAGAAGCTGGCCGCCTGGAAGGACGAAAAGCGCAGCATGAAGGAGAAACACCACAAGAGCCTGCTGAAGCACCACTCGCACGTGCTGGGCGCGCACAAGGACAAGGAAAACCGGAGCGTCCGGGTGAAGATCACGGTCGGGTCGGAGCAGTACGCGACGGCGGCGGCGGCGGCGGCGGCGGCCGCCGCTAACGGCACCGCCGGCGGCAAGCACAAGCTGCCCGGCGACAAGAAAGCATCCGACCAAACGCCGGACGGTGGGCCGGCGGGCGGTGGCGGAGGAGGCAGCAGCATATCGCGCGTCAAGCGAAAAACGCGGTACGATTGGCCTTTCCACCCCGAAAGGATTTCCCCCGCAAGGGCGCTTTTGTTTCATTTCCATTTCCGTCTGCTCTTCTCCCTTTTTTCTCGCTCTCTCTCTCTCTCTCTCATTTCCGCGCGGACACCGACACCAGCTCGACGCTGAGCAAGATTGTGGAGAAGGCGGAAATCATCACGCACCTGTCGCGGTCGGCCCGGGTCGGGCAGTCGCGCCGGCTGCTCACCACCAGCAGCTCTCTCTCGACGGCCGGCTCGCCCCGCAAGGCGCTGCTGAGCGTCCCGTCGACGGCCGGCCCGCTGTCCGCCGGGCCCAACGGCACCGGGAACGGGGGCGCCCCGGACCGCCCCAATGGCGTCCCGTCCCCTGGCGTCAAGCCGGGCAGCAAGTTCCGGACGGGCGGGATCGTTGTCACCGCCGCCCAGCCACTGCCCAAGATGCGCAAAGCGTACGCCGGCCCGCGGGGCAAAAGTACGGCCTCGCCGATCAAGCTGCCGACGACCAGCATCGACATCCAGCTGACCACCCTCTGCTCCGAGACGGAGTCCGAGCGGAACGTGAAGGTGATTACGGGCAAGAAGCACAAGAAGAAGCGCACCGCCAAGGAGAAAAAGGATAAGCTGCCCTGCTAGGGGCTGGTTCATTGCACTCCCCCCCTCAAGTGTGTGTGTGTGTGTTTGTGTGTGAGTATGCGTGCGTGTGTTTGTGTACATAGCGTTGTATTTCAAGCGTTTCTTTGACGCGTTCAGGCGTGCTCCGTTCCCTTTGCCCGGAGCGCGAACGGAAGTTCAGTTTTGTAAGCTAAGCAGCAGCGGGGTGGTGGGGAAGGTGGAGGGCACACGCAAGCCGTACCAAGATAAGCGAAATGATTTATAAACCATTCTCAAGAACGACACACGTAGTGATGAAATAAAGCTGAAATAAAACAAACATACAGCAATGATGGGGAAAGCATTAGGGGGAGGCAAGGGGGTACTTTTTTCGCGACACAGCTTCTCCACTTCTCTCTCTCTCTCTTTCTCGCTCTCTTGGTGGTTGTGTTGGATGGTTTACATTACGTAAAACTTACCCACGCGTCAGGAAAGGCCGCTGGCAGGCGGATGGGACAGGTGGCGGTCCGGACGAGCAACAGGAGCGGCTTGAGGACGGTGCGGGCGATTGATTGTGGCTACCCGTGGCGGAGGGGGGCTCCGGATTTTCTTTCGGTTTTCCTGCCAAAGGCACACACACACGCACACACGCAAACGCACACACAACACACACAGCGACTTGCTACGCGCGCAATCCAACGGAACAACACGGCCGTGTGCCTTACCGTTCGGTTACATCAAGCATCATACATTGAGGGGCAAGAAAATGGGAATGAAAAAAAAGAGAAGAAACGGCTGGCGAAAAACAATACACTACACTTTCTGGACAAACAAAACTGGTTTTTACAATTGTTTTCGGATGGGGGGTGGGTAATTGCTGGCTGGCGCTTCTCCCTTCGCCGCCGAGAGCGAGCCAAAGCGGATAACGATTTGCGGGCGGGCGGTACGGGCAGCAACAAGAACAACAACAACGGAAACCGAGCAAGCGCGGCCACAACAACAAAAAAACACACACGCACATACACACAGCGCATGGGAGGGCAAAACGTCAAACGTACGTCGCTGGCAACAGATGTTCGAGCAGCAGTTCGAGCAACAGTTCGAGCAGTGTGTGCGTATCGTGAAATCAGGGTTGATGGGGCGGTTTCAAATCGAATGCAACGCTTTAGTGATGGGTACATACATATGGGGGTGGGCAGGTGGGGGGGGGGGGGGGGGGTGGGTGAGGGACATTCCGATATTCTTTGATAAATCGATATTTTTTTGATAAATTCTTTTAAACATGACCTACTCCGTTATTTACGGATTTTCTCGATTGAAACTTCATTGAAAAAGTTCTTTTGGTCCTTTGTATTAAAACCGGCTCTGGAGCCGTTGGTGCGGAGCCGTGGGTGCGGAGTCGGCTCCGGAGCCGTTGGTGCGGAGCCGTTAGTCCGGAGCCGGCTCCGGAGCCGTTGGTGCGCTCCGAAACGCCCATCACTATCGAAGGGTTACCCATGACGACAGCGGCGGGACAATGCTGCGATCATAGTAGCCACTTGCGTTCTTTTCGCCAACCATGCTGTCATACACTCGCAACACTTGCATTTTCCAACGACCAACCGGAGGTGTTAGTTCACTGTTAGGACTTGCCAAGTACAGTTTTGCTCGTGATTTGATGGTGATTTTGTGTCGTTTGTGCCGATAATACGTAGCGATGGACCAAAAGGCGGCCTTAAAGCGGGTGGGCAACCGGTTGCGCGCATCTCGCAAAGCGAACCTTGCATTTCTGGCAGTTTGCGGCGACTACCTGTGGCACGGATCGGACGACCACTGGCCGGTGGATGTGCCGTACGAAATCGGTGCTGATGATGCAGTGCAGCCGGAAGTGTTCGACTCGTTCGCCGATTTTCTGGCAGCGCTGCACAACACGAAGGTGCCGGCGGACTTCCTGGAGGTGTTTGTACTGTGCGAAAGGGCGCACGCCGTTATGAACGACTTCGACGCAATGGAGTACGACCTAAGGCCGACGATCCAGCGGGCCGGCGAGCGGCCGGAACTGCTGCAGGGCATCAAGCGGGGCCAGTTTGTGCGAGTGGCCCGCGTGCTGCGGGAAGTTTGCTACCGTCGGCAGCTATTCGAGCAGCTGCGCTACGATATGATAGAGCTATACAATGTGATGAACAACGACCCGGCATCCACCGACGACGATTCGGATGATGCCGGCGATGGCGGGGCAGCGGTGGGGCAGGCCGCGCAGCCCGCCGGGAATGTCCATTCGACCGTCAAAGGGAAGACACGGTAAGTGCTGAGCGTTTGGTTTGGCTCCAGCATGATCAGATGTTTGTTTTTGTTTCGTCTCGTTTCATTTCCATAGAATTTGGCTCCTTTCGCTGAATCTGAAGATAACGTCGCTCGCGCAGGATGTGCACTATTTGACAAATTTGCTGGCGTTAATGGAGACGGGAAAGGGTACGCCCCATTTCTCGCCCTTCTCCTTTTCGTCTAGTCCAACTTCGCGCAAAGTGGCGAGGAAAACGATCCAACAAAGTGTTGCAAAACGGATGAAGATGGAGGAACAGCACATGCACCAGGGCACCACTGCGTAGGCGAAGGTCGTTACTTGTTACATATTATATAGAGCATTATCTTATTCATTATTCTAACTCGTTCATAACTTTGTTATGCTGCGTTACCAGCGTGCCTTAACCCAACATTGTAGAACGACGTGGGTCTAGATTTTAACAGATTTTCCATTTTAATAAACTTCGAACACGTTACATAAATAAATGGCTGTACAAATTGTATATATTATATTCTTAATATAATATATAATATATTCTTTACCACAAGCTTAGGTAAGCATACTCCCAACGGCCAGTTTGATTTTAAAACCCCATTCGGTCCCGCATTCGAGCACTCCGTCTGACCCCAATCGAGCAGAAATTTGTCAACAAACCAATGCCGCTTACGGTGTGCAAGGTGCAGCTATGTTTCTCTTCCCTCTAGCGAAGTCAGTAGCCAAGTGTTTTAGCCAAAAAAGTAAGCAACCATGGCACCATTGGTCCGTGTCGCTCGATATTCAAGAAACCGCTGGGCAAGGATGGCTAGCAGCAGCAGGATTACATGAGCAAGGACATGAAAAAGTGGCTGAAGGTGGAGCAGCTCGAGCGACTCAGAGGAGGAGGGGCGAGCAGACGGTGAGGATGGAACCGCACTCGAGGATCTGGCGGTAGAGTTTAACGCCCAGCTGGGCCGGACCGTCATTGACAGTGCGGACGTGATGATATTGAGGTCGGAAGCGTGCACGAGGAGTAGCTGGAGACGGAAGACCCTCTTGCGGGAGTCGTAGCTGAGGAGACTCTTGCAAAGCATCGAGCTGCTCATCGTCGAACGGGCGGAGGTACGGAGTTTCAGAAACCCAGAATCGGAGTTGTCCGGAATTATTCGGAGTCATCCGGAGAGGTCATCATTTGGAGGTGTCGGCTGTAATCGGAATCGTCCGGAGTTGGCTGAAGTCGCCGTTGTTCTGAGTTTTAAATATGATCTATTTTCTCTAAGACTAGTGGCTTTGAGTTGATCGAAGTCAGCAGAAAGGAGACGGAGTTGGAGATGAAATGCCTGACCACAAAAACATAGCCCACCTACGAACGACCCTGATCCTGATGACTTCAGACGACTCAAACTCCGGCCCACTCCAGACGACTCTGGATCACTCCGGCCAACTCCGGATGACTCCGGACGGCTCCAGACGATTCCCAATAGCTCCGAACAATGCTGGATGGACCTTTCTTCCGGAATCGGATCCGAAAATTTCGGAGTTGGATTGTAGTCGACAGCGGATTTCCGCGAGCTTTACCCATCATTAGTGTACAATGCAGTACGACACGCACGCTGCTGACCGAGATGGTCGGGATGGAGCGAAGCAAAGTGCATTTTGTAACTACATAGTTTCAAAGTACACATGGATGATTTTGTATTATGTTGAGCATAATGTTAATTTAAAAAAAAACCTTTAACGGTATCTTTAAAGAACATTTCAATGGAGCTTGTACATTTGTACCGAAAATAAAAATAATTAAAGCATACTTCTCGATAACCATGGAAACCTCAGGGACGTAAAACGTTTTTCATTCGCTTTCTAATGTACCATTTGTTTTTTTTTTCGAGTTGAAATATGTAAGATTGTCAAGCGATGATGAATCTTGTAACGAAGATTCATTCGTATTCATTCGTAAGACACAAACATTCAAAGCTCGATGTCTCTTAAAGTCTTAAAGTTAACATTTAAATTGTTACATGTTTAACAGTTATGGGGTTTATAAAGTTCCACCCGTTCTCTATAACAAATTTTAACTTAATATGATCGACAAATCGATAGAAATGTTTTAAATTAAGTAAAATGGGGCATACAACCTCATACAAAGTCGTTAAACCTACCCCTACTAAGAATGGAATATTGCTCCAAATTCTCAATGACCAAGGAATGACCTCATGCAAACGATTGATTTAAATCCTTTTTTTGGTAATAGACGCACATTTGTTTGTTCCGTTTATTGCGAGATGCAAACGAACGTTCACCCTCGCCGGCCCCTAATAGAAAGTTCGCACACTAGTGGTAAGGTAAAATAATAATCGCCGCGACAGTTTCGTAGCTAGACACGCAACACTCCCAAAAACCCAAACCCCAGGCCACACTATTCCCACTTCCGCGACACGTCGATGTACTCGCCGTCCGGTTGCTCGTAGTCTTTGATCGGCGGGGTAGAGACGGGACCCTGCGCCACGAACGGTAGCAGGGCCGGGTCGGGCTGTATCGCCCGCTGGTACAGCTCGTCCGACGCGAGCTGCAGCTCGCCCAGCGCCTTCGCCTGGGCCGCCACGATCCGATCGAACAGCTGGTAGTCGGCCAGCTTCTCCTGCATGCGGTACTTGGCCCACTGCTTCTCGAGCAGGGCGCGGCTTTCGAGCAGCTCGGCCGTCGGTTTCGGCACGTTTCGCTTCCGTTTGCTGGTGGTAAGACAGTACAAGAAAAGGAAGGAAAAACAAACACTTTAGAATGTGTGTATGCGTGGGGGCGGGGGCAGTGGGAACTGTCCAGGACGCTACCTTTGCTCGTCGATCAGCTCCATCGGCACCTCGAGCTCCTCGATCGGTTTGAGCTGGCGGGCGTTCTTCTCCAGCCGGCGAATTTGCTTCTCCAGCCGCTTCCGTTTGCGCTCCTCCCGCTGCTTCACGATCTGTGGGTCGAGCTTTTTCTTCTTCTTGAGCGGTTCGGCACACAGCACCGGTGTGCTGCGGAACAGCAGGCCGGTCCCGCTGTGGACGGATCTCGCCGCCGATTGGCCCACGAGCGGGAGCAACCTAAAAGCGCAGAGAGGTTAGGTACCGGGGGGGCGGCATGGGACGGGACAGCCATGATCGGGCTAAACGCCTTACCGGCTCAGCACGGGAAGCAGCGACATTCTTTCGCACGGGAAAACTTAATTTGCGGGACTAAATTTTACATAAACAGAGCGGCACCACAATGACAGCTGTTTCATAACAGACGCAACTGACAGCTGCTGGCTCGCGCTGGCTGTCAAACGGTGCTCGAATCGGTTTATGTAACCCTGATGGAATGTGCATATGGCACGATTATTAATAAATTTATTGAGAAGAAAATCCAAGCACAACAATTTTTTCACGTGCTTTGGACCGGCGCCCGCTGTAGAAGAATAGTTATTTTTCACTTCACAGTGGCATAAACATGGCGGGTGGGATTCGAATATGCGAATGCGGTTATTAATTTTTCCATAAAAATGCCGCAGCAATGCGGCGTGCTATAAACGCTTGACAGCCGCGGCTTTCCATGTGCGGCTAGCGCAACACAACAGGTCAGCTGTCACCTTTTCGGGGCCGTCATATTTTCTTATTATTTTTTTTTTTTGCTCTCCAAAACCCCCACTTGCACTGCAAAACGCCATTCTGTTCTGCGAGGCAAACTCGGACGCAGGTTACGCAAATAACTTCACCTTTTCGCAGCTCGAGAATCCCAGCAGATCTCACCCATCAACCATGAGCTACAAGGTAAGCAAAGCAAGGGAGAAAAACGATCGAATCCAGGGCACAAACCTACCGACGGGGAAACGGGGAAAACCCGCTGAGCCCCGCTGACTGTTTGGTGTGGTGTGGTGCGCGTTCGGTGGCAATCACAATTACGTAAGTTCATCGCAATGCTCAATTTTCGTTCAACTCTCGATTTGGCAGAACGTCGCCCGGCTGGTGCTGCAGCAGAACCGCCAGTTCTCCCGCACTGCGCCCGCCTCGTCCAGTGAGGTCGCCGAGGGCTACAAGCAGCTGAAGCACATCCAGGAAAAGTTCCAGGTAGGTGGAAGGTGGTCTTAACCCGCACGTAGACCTCCCGTACGCGGTCAGCATCGTCTACACTGCACTGGTTCTCTTTCTGTCTTAGAAACCGGATGGCAAGCCCGTGTTCCTGAAGGGTGGCCCGATGGACAACGTGCTCTTCTCGCTGACGATGGTGCTCAGTGTGGCCGGGCTGGCCGGTATCGGCAAGCTGTTCTACGAGCTGAGCTACCCGAAGAAGGACGACTAGATAGGATAAAGGTCTTTACCCCCAAAAACGAAAACTAAAGTGACCAGAGTTGCCGTGTGCCCATTACACACCCCGTGTCATAACATCTCCCGCCACACCAAAAACAACCCGTGTGACACCAACGAACAAGCAGCGGCAGCCGTAGTTCAAACTTTTCTGGCCTCGAAACCAATATTTATCTGCGCGGCAAATGGATAAGGGAGTAGCAGTCGGTGGCGGCGGTGGTGGTGGTGGTGGTTTGCTGCGTAGCGTGTAGAAACCCCCACCCATTAAAAAAAAAAAAACTAACTTCCCTCCTCCCCGAAAGTGTGTATTTGTGATTAACCCTGTTTTTCATGCGTGTGTCTCCTATGGTTCGATATACGGGATGCTCCAAATTGTGCGGAAACTGAACGAAACGATTCCATTAACACGGATCCCGACGTTACACATTTACTCTCTTGCATTTATCAGCAAATAAATATGTGTTTTGAGCAGTAGGCGAGAGAATTTGGGCAGCGTGAGGAGCTAGCCGATGTCCGAAAAGCATCCAACGGTGGAAATGTGGTGGATTTTGCTTGTAGCTCCTTGCTGGGAAGGAGACAACTGAGACGACTGACAGGAACACGAAACTTTGATTAAGATATTGCTGGACTCTGAGCGATATCTGCTTGCGGGAGGTTCTGAGCATGAAATGGGACCAGCTGGCATGCTTTGTGTCACATTGATGGCGGGCCTTTTTTGGGATAGGAAGAGGTCAGTTGAACGAGCGCAGCCTAGTTGGGAGACATATAGTTCTGGGAAATTCTGCCCAACACCCGACAGTGTTGTTTCGGATTTAACGGAAAGTAGGCTCGGTGGCCTATTGAGCAATTGAGCGGACTCGAACACTCCTGCAATAGGCCGAGACCGTAAAGCGGCTGTAGTGCCGAATAAACAAATGCACAAAAATCACGCTGGCAATCACGTCATTTAATTGGAGTGGGAAAACAGACTTATCATTGGTGTTGAGTTACCTTCAATCACTGACGTTGTAGCAAAAACGTCCCGTGGTCGTCAACTCGCACAACTTAACATCATGCCCGTCGTAGGTTCAAGCCGCACACGGATCGTCCCCCCGTAGCAAGGATTGACTGTTCGACTGCGTGCATTTAATGAGTCTCGAACCAAGCAGAAGAAGATTATGTTTATAGAAGTTATTGCGAGATTAGTACAAGGGTCATCAATAATGGATGTTACTTCTGCAGGAATCTGGCAAAACGAAGGCGAAGATAGTTCCAGAGGGTCCCCAACATTTGATTTTAACCCTTAAGATAAAGAGTATTGGAAGCAATACTCGAGCGATATTCGAGGATCCTGGACAAAAAAAAATCAAGGATTTCTGCAGATACCTGAGTCATCTACGAAAAGCAATGGCAATGATCCGTATGACGGGGTATTGAGTCCCATTTCAACTGAAGCTGTACGAGAGGACAAACACCGTTTCTCTCTCTCTCTCTCTCTCTCTCTCTCTCTCTCTCTCTCTCTCTCTCTCTCTCTCTCTCTTGTTGGCCTGCACTCGATAGAGCACGTCGAAGTGACATGGCTCGGTCAACAACAATTCTCCAGGATGCTCGGTCCCTGGCTGTAGCCTCCCATCCATGTAGATACCCGATCTCCGACAGGTTTCGCTTCCCCTGATACAGACATCGAGTTCGCAGTGCTCCCCTACGCCTTATGCCGAACTGGGGATCGCTGTCGAACATCTTCTTGGTGGAGCTTGAGTCATCCGGCATCCTCATAACATGCCCCAGCCATCATATCCTGTCAGCCTTCGTCACCGGAAGGGTGTACGGTTCGCCGTACAGCTCGACAAGCTCGTGGTCACACAACGCCAAAGATGGTCCGGAGGATGCGTCGCTCATACACGCCCAGAGCGTTGCATCCTTCGCTCGGATGGTCCAGGACTCGTGTCCATAGAGGACCACTGAGCAAATCAATGTGCGATATATCTCACAATGGGTTCAAGCTCGTCATGGGTTCAAGCCTAGTACGGACCGTCCCCCCGTGGCAAGGATTGACTATCCGTATGCGTGGTAATGAATTAAGTCTCGAAAGCCTGTATAGGCCGGCACGTCCACGTAGGACGCCAAATAGAAGAAGAAGATCTCACATTTCGTGCGGTCTCGAAGTCCTCTGGATCTCAGCAATCGGTGAAGCCCATAGTATGCACGATTCCCCTGCACAATGCGTCTCTGTCACAATGCGACATCTGTGACAAAGTACAGGCGGTCCCCGAGATACACGGTTAATGGGGACCGAAAACGTCCGCAAAATACCGCGTATCTCGAATTTCCGCGTAAGTCGAATCTCTTGATTTCCAGCTAAAATATCACTAATTTTCGTGTAATTTTGCAAGTAGGGGGTGGTTTTAGCCTCGTTATGAATTATTTGAGGTGATTCTGACTGAATATAACAGTTTTAAACCTTTTGGAATAGTTTTTAACATCCCATCGAAACGGACATTATTTGGCAATTTACAATTGATGTGTCAAATCAGTACAATTTGCTCAAAGAACTATCAAATTTAGAAAACCGCGTATCTCCGAATCCGCGTATAAGAGGTACCGTGTATCTCGGGGACCGCCTGTACTGAAATTAGAAGTTTGTCCCACTGTTCAGCCTAGACATGTATTTAATGTTTGCTCCAGTCGATGATCTGGCTGGTCAGAACGTTTCGATTTACGATTGGAATCCGTACATTGCCAAAAAAGGTGGGCAAAAGAAATAACTAAAGACGGAAAATACGTTGACCATTAAATGTTTTAGCAAATGGTCTAAGCAATGCAGCTATTTTTGCCACTAAACCACGTGAACTTATGTATTATGCCAAAAATTCAAACTTTGCAGGAATGTACCCAAACACAAGAAAAAATCTAAGACACTTTACCAATTTCCAATATGAATATCATACTGAATGCAAAATGAGGTCCCAAGAATTCATGGACTGTGGGAAATTAACATGCATTCTGGAAAACTGCGGTTTGCCAACGCTCCAATGCTAACGTCAGCAACAGGACAGTGCAAGAGCTTGCACAGAGCTCTGCTAGGAACATCACTTTAACACTGATTCGCTGAACGATTTGACACGACGATGCTTTGTTTGCTGATGGTGTAGTTTGACACGACGAAAAGAATTTGATTGCTGTACCACGTATCGCAACTCTCTTTCGAATCATTCTCAAAAATTGGTTTAAGGTTCGACTGGATAACTGAGCACTAATGCATCAGGAGCATTACCCGTTTAACGCGTCTGCTTGACCCGAATTTGACGGTCCGTCTCCAGTTATTAGGAAATTTCTCATCGAATACGTCAGTAGCTATTAGATTCAGCGCGTTCGGCTGCGCGAGTGTAAGCACCCAGAATAAACCGCACGCACCTAACGACTTCTGCAAAACCTAACCCCAACGTAGGGCCCGATCCTAACTAGCCAAACCAACGCTGCTTCCGGTCGGTCGTCTATTTTTCAATGTCCACGCGCACCAGCAAAAAAAAGAAAAGCGAAGTGAATAATTAATGCAAGCTATTGATGATAAACTGCTGATTAAAATAACATATTTATGCCATTCTCGCTCCCTGCTCTGCCAGGATTGGAGAAGAAAGAAGACGTCCACCAGACCAGAGCGAGCTGTCACTTTGATTCGTGCGCATCGACGGTGAGACGCGAGATCCACGCGGCCCGTTCTAGCGCTGGATGGCACCAAAAGATGCTAATGAGTGCCATCCGAGACTCGCTAGCCGGCCAGCCAAGGATGTCCGAGGAATCGCGCGTGGCCTCGAACGATTGCATGCATGCGAGATGATGTTAATGAACCGTTTGGGTCACTCGGCCCCAGGACGCAGCCAGGACGAGGGCGAAGGCGCGGGCCAATGGACGGCAGGTCTAGTCTGGGACGCCCTCGCACACCGAGGCGGTGCCAGGCAAAAAAGGGACGTTCCCAAGGCACTATAAAAAGCTTCGGCCGGGTCGGTCAAGGCATCCAGACACAGCCTGCAAACCGCCTCGAGCAGTACGATTCCGGCATCCCGGGACCGCTCCTTAGTGTAATTAGTGTGTAGATAGGAAGTGGGCCGTTTTCACCATCACCATCAACCTGAATGTATCAGTAACCTTTCGCCAGGATCGTACCTGTGTGCCTGCGTTCGTTTTACCGTGTGCGCGTCCTTGGAGCCAGTTGCTTGTCCACGGTCCTGCTGTGATTAAGTGTTCTTTTGAGTGTCTCTGTGTGTAGTAAGATAGTTCTAACAAAAATTGCAATGTCGTTCGGAAACGTTCTGCTGCTAACCGCACTGCTCGTGGGATATTCCTACTGGAGCTTAGCCCAACCGTTAGTATCTCGGGCACCTACCTGCACTGTCTGGCTTTTGTCCCCTTTTCCTATCGCAAACTCTGCTAACTCTGTGCCTGCTAAAATTTTTCTCCCCCGCTCGATACTGCAGAACGAACCTGATCGAGATCCGGTGCAAGATGCAGCGCGACGAAGACATCAGCACGTGTAAATACGGCTTCTACATGACCACCTGCAAAACGTTTGCCTGTTGGAAGGTAGGTCCTCGATTTCAGTGCGCTCTCGTACAATCGTTCACCGTTCCGAATCGCCTCTTCCTCCCCCCCCTTTAGGGCCCGAACGAACCGTGCGGCGGCGAGCTGAGCAACAACATGCTGTACGGCAAGTGCAAGTCCGGGCTGCGGTGCTGCAACGGCCGGTGCACCGGCTGCCTGAACGGGGTGTGCAGCGACTCCTGCCACCCGTCCAAGCTGCACAGCTTCCAGCATCGCTCCGATCCGTACATGGTGGAGGAGCGCCACCTGAGCCCGCTCTACCGGTTCTTCGACTACTACAGCAACGAGTAAGGCGGCTGCAGTCACACTCCGCCGATCAACCCGATCACCACAGTCACACAGTCACCCGCACTACCCCGATACTTACGCCGATCGAGCAAAAGAAGAAGAAGAAGAAGAAGAAGAAGAAGAAGAAGAAAAAAAGATAAATAAACGCTTCGCAACACAACGTGTCGCAATGGTAGCCACTTCAAACGATGCCAGTGAGCTTTGCCATTCCGCGCAACGATCTCCGCTCTCCTGTCCGCTGTCCGGAGATCCTGGGAACATTCCACCATCCGCAGCCCCTCTAGACAGTTTGCTTCTACTTAGATAAGAACACGTATAGCCCTTCAATAAAGCAGAAAAAAAAGTAATGTAACATCTACATGAACCCAGTGAAAGCACGCTGAACGTTTCGATGAGAGTGTTGACGTCATTCGAAACATCTAGAATTGATGGACAGCTCTTTTCGGATTGCTTCTATAGGGGGTTCAAAGAAAACCACAACCTGGAATACCAATTAAATACACTCCTACACTATTTCCTATACTGCACAGATCCTGCCGAGTATTGTTTGTTGACCAGCGGGAGGTACTAGGAACTGTAATGGTTCCAGGTCCGGAATAATGGTGTAATGGTTTAGTATCTGTTTCTGTACCAGTATGGGCACTTTATCCGTTTCAGCAACCACTATGAGTGGACTCTTCACAAACAAGAATCGTCTAGTGCACATGTCCGTCATCGACTGAGCTGCTAATAAGTAACACGAACTATCCTGCTATCGGTAAATCAATTATCACTCGATAAGTGAGTCAGGCCAATGCCAGATCTTTCCAGAACGGGTAAAAGTAAGGCTCAGCCCGTTACGCGTAACGCCTGTTTATCGCAAACCCAAGTAGCGTTTTTGAACGCATGTTGTAACTGCCGTGGATGAGCAAATTAATAGCTAATCATGTCTTAATATTGATAATTTTTAAATGATAATTAAAAAAGCAACAATTTTTGAACAAATATAAAGTAAAGTAATCACTACTAAGGATAAAATTCATTGATAATTAATCTGTACAAATAAGTTATAAATAAACTATGATATTATTACTAAGCTATCATTTTAACAGCAATCAGAGTTAAATATTCTTTAATACATAAAAATAATTAATAATAAAAATGATTATTTATTTATTCACCCAGCTATTGATAAATCAGGATAATGTAATACTTACAAGTGTTTATTAACCACACTAACCTCACTTAAAAAAAGAGCCCTCGCACCTAAATAAATATTTATTCAAAATGGATTGGAAATATAGATTGAAAAGGTAATAATTATATTTGTTATATTTAATAAACTCATTTATAAATATTTTAAATATTTTATATTTTCTACTCATAGGAAATGTTACTCCAATTGAAAGCTTTTAGGGTGTTTATGAACATCCTCCTTTAGACTATTTTTCATAAACCATAGAGCAGCAATGAAAAATATTAAACCTGTTATTTACTTGTAGTTTAAAAATCCCTTTAAAAAGTTTAATAAAGTCCCTTTAAAAAGTTTGTCATTGCAATTTCAATTCATTCAAATAATATGCACTGGTCAGTCACGTGGATCAGTTTTAAACAGTTTTAAAAATGCTGCTTGGGAATATTTTAACGGATGTAACGCTTCTCCAATGTAACGTAGAGGGCTGAGCCTTACTTTTACCCTATATCTTATCTGTGCTTTTATTGGTAATGATTTAAGCACGTTGAACATGATTGACCGCTACAAGCTGCTAGAACTAAAAAAAAACCATTTCAAAAAGAAACATGGAGACGCCCAGTACTTTATGTGCTTTTTTTGAGACAGGCTTGTCAAACACACGGTCCACTCGGAAGCCTTTTAATTTGGTCTATACGCAGCTGGAGAAGGAGTACGACCGCTGCCCAAAGCATAATGTGGGAGACCTTAATGCTCAGATCGGACAGGAGGAGATGTATAAACCAACGATCGGAAGTTTCAGCGTCCACCAGCTGACAAACGACAACGGCCTCATGTTGATAAACTTTGCCTCCTTCAAGCACATGAACATCCACAGTACCTTCTTCCAGCTTGCACGCCGCCTTAGTTGTACCTGGAGAAACCCTAGTGGTGGTTCAATGTCCCAAATCGTCCACATTCTGATTGACGGAAGGCACTTCTTGGATATTATCGACGTCAACGCCTATAGAGGCGCAAACGTCGACTCGGACCATTTCCTGGTTATGGTAAAGCAACGCTAGAAACTCTCCGTGATTAACAACCAACGAAGTCTGCCCGCCCCAAGCCTCAATCTGGACCGGTTGAAGTGTGCTGATGTGGCGGAGGGGTACGCGATGCCCCTCACAGACCACTGGCGTAGGGTGGAACGAGCCATTAACACTGTAGAGAGAAGAAGGAATGGCTCGAGGCAGAGTGCAGACGCGCACTATGCGAGAAGAATGCAGCGCTTGCCCGCATGCTACTGCATGACCCCAGTCGGAACGTCGAGAGCTACAGACGACTGAGGAAACAGCAAGCCCTGCTCTTCCAGGCCTGGTAGTGCCGTTTTGAAGAGTTCGATGAGCAGCTGTTGGAGCAGCTAGCCCAGTAGGGGAAACTCACTTGTTTTACAGGAAATTGAAGGAGGTACGGAACGGGTTTGCTCCTAAAACCGCAATGTGCCGAGCTGTTCAGGATGGGGTCGCGGAGAGTCTTATCGTCGAAATGCATCAGCTGATCGTGAAAGTCTGGGAAGAGGAGGAACTACCGGAGGAATGAAAACTGGATGTCAGTCATCCAGTCTATAAAAAGGGCGACAGGCTGGAATGCTCGAACGTTCGAGCCATCACAGTCCTCAATGCCTTCTACAAGATCCTGTTCCAGATCTTGTTCTGCAGACTTGCTGCTGGATTTGTTGGAGGCTACGCACCACCTGTTCTTCTGCTATCTTGTCACAGTCGTTACTTTGAACAGCGATATCAGTGGTCCTATATGGACACGATTCTTGGACCATTCCAGCGGAGGATGCAAACGCTCTAGGCGTGTTTGAGCGACGCATCCTCCAAAGATGGTCCATTGGTGTGTTCGAGCATGGAGCGTGGAGGAGAAGGATAAACCACGAGCTTGTCGAGCTGTAGGGCGAACCGGACATCCTTCCGGTGACGAAGGCTGGGGCATGTCATGAGGATGCCGCACGCATGCCCCACCCAGAAGGTGTTATAAGGCGTAGTTGATAAAGCGTATTATCATTGTAGGTGCCCAGAATGCCAGAAAAGGTCTGGATCTACATTCATAAAAGATCCAAAAAAAAACTAAGCTCCAGAAGGAAAACACTAAGCGTGGCATCAATGTTCAACAACGTCCGATAACTTACCTTACGTTACCGCATAGAAGCCAACCTATCCCTGGTGGGTTGTCATCGGCCAAAAATAAACAACACAACCATAACTGTGCTTGCCCGTTTGAGTTTTGCTTAGAACGTAAACAAAATCCTTTATTTAACACTTTAAGCCCGACGATCGAAGGTAAATAATAGCAGAATAGGCCGATATATGATTTAGAGATTATTATTTTTTTATTTACCCGCCCTCTTCCCACTTGTCCTTTTATCGGTTTTTGTTTTGTTTTATTTTTTTCCGAGTGGTTTTTTTGTGTTTTCTTTTATCGGGTTTAGCTTTATCGGGTGGATTGTTTTAAGTTGGTAGTTGTGTTTTGTTTTTTTCGTTTTATTCTTTTTTAAATGTATATGTACGCATTTCTTTTCCTCTTCTGTTTCGCTTTCCTTGTTCGCTAGAATACTCGCTTCTACTTCGTACGGATCGCAATGTATTAGACGTCTTACTCGCACTGCGTGTCAGCGCGATTTTTGCGTTTTCGCTGGTGTTACCCCGCTTGCTTTACGCAACATCCGCAGACTTTGTTTTCATCTTTACCCGGGGGTTCGAGGTGGAACCACGAGCGCGTGTTTCGAATGCGGTTTTGTGTATCATCGTCAGCGCGCGTTTCGTTTACTGTTCGCTTTGCGAATAACGATCGGACCCGCGTAGTGCCTCACGGAGCCACACAGGAATGGGGAGCGATCGGAGGTGAGAGAAATGTAAGGGAGGGCAGAGACCAAGAGCGGGAGGAGAGGTCCGTTGTGCGCCACAAGCCAAAAACCGGGAAAAGGGTCAACAGAAAGCTTCCAAAACAATCGGGTCGAGAATAGAAAAACGTGTGGTGTGGGTGAGGGCAACCGTGCTCGAACGAATTTCGCAATGTCCAAAAAGCTTCCCGAAGCCACCGAGCGTTGACCGGTGCTGCCCAACAACCGGCCGGCGTGACCGTACGCCGTCCCGCGGTGCACCCGTACCGCCTCCCGAACCCGGTCGTGGCGGATAGTACGCGACGTGATTGAAGGCCGTGGGCAGGGAGGAGGGGAAGGAGCAGCAGAAAGCGGGTCGCAGTCTCGTGCAAAATTATGTTGCGGATTGTTTGTTGTTGGTTTTTTTTTGTTAACGTAACGCTCGGTGTACCTGTGGCCGTTGGCCGTGCAATGTACACCATGCCCCCGTGTCGACCGTCGTCACCCTGCCCACGCGCGCGCGGCACGGCAAAACGGAACCGGAAGCTGCTGCTGCAGGAGGCACGCACCGACAGAGGAGGAAAACAGGAACTCGCACTCGGAGGAGAGTACACGCACGCGCACAGCGAGAGAGCGCAATTCCGTGCAGAAGTGAAAGGTTTTCAATGTTTTGGAAAATAGAAAAAAAAAACGATCGAAAAAAATTGGTAAAATCGAACAAAAAAAAAAAGGTGGTTTGACCCCAAATGGTAGGAGTGCGGTTAGGGCACCGGGACGGGACGACAGGCGGCGACCGGTGCTGGTTCGCGGTTGGAAAGTGCTCCGGAGCGTTCAACAACTGGGCGGTTGGGTGCTTTTGGCGGCGAGTTTACGTTCGAGCTAGGCGCCCGGAAGCGTCCCGGGAATTGGAATGAATGGGAGTGTCGGGGGAGGGAGTTAGGGATAGTTTTGAACGGGATTTGGGAGTCCTCCACACGTCTAACCTTGCTTAGAGTGCAGCCCGCAAGCGGACAAGGTGCCCCCTTCCGAGGGATCGACAGAATTCGCGCGGGAACAACGGCCGATGCTCGCGCGCAGAAGGCTGGCGAGAAGTGGAGAGGTGGGTCACGTGGTACGTGCCCAACCCGCAAAAGGCTCCACCCGGGCAAAACCAGACACACCGGGCTGGGCTGCCGGCCGTACCGATCGCATTGCCAAATTTAAAAAAAAAACGGAAATAAGAATATGCACTAGGAAAAATGAAACCGAAAGTTGTTTGTTGTTGTTGTTGTTTTTTGTCGTTGTTTTGTTGGCTGGCTGGCACGGTCTTACGTTCTAGCGGTAGGAAGGTTACGACGCTGGCGAAGAATATGGCGGTTTGCAGCAGGCAGCTTAATGTATATACGCTGTAGTTGCGCCGACAGTAGGATTAGAGCTTAAAGATAGGAGGTGAGTAAAGAGAGTCCGGTATGCGTGGTTCGTTCTTGTTGCGTAAAGTAGCGAAAGATACCGTCACGGCACACATTGTGGAGCATAGAGTAGAGTTATGTTTTTTTTAATTGTTTTTTTTTGCATTTTCATTTGCACTACGGATCCTGGAACGGGTCGGGACTAGGTGGGGGCGCGGACCGTTGCAAAAAAAACAAACCAGCGAGAGCAAGCATGGGTAACGCTTGCCCCTCCCCGGGCGAACAGTACCGTCCCGAACCTGGGCCCGATCCGTCTCCTCGCTGTTTCAGAGGGAGATCCTTTGCTTCCCACACACACACACATACACACACTCGCGTAGCGCACGTACACGTCATTAGCGCGATGGTAGATCGCAGACGCAGCCCACCGGGCGAAATGGTACCGCCATCTTGCCGAGCCGTTGAAATTCTGTCGATCAGAAGAACGCACGTGCGCATCTAGCCACTGTTGAGACGAGAGGGAGGGGAGGGGAAAGGAGGGGAAGGAGAAAAGGGGGAAACGATTTTTATCAACATAACGCAATGTAACGCATAGTAACGCATGGTAACGTAACGTTACGTAACGCATTGTAACGTAACGTAACGTGTTGTAATATGGCAAAAAAAAAGAAATTATGAGAAAAGGAGAAAAATCCTCGTGGAAAAGGGAGAAACAGTCCAGGAGAAATGATAAACCTTCTTGGCAAAGGACCATAATCGTAACGTTTAAAGTAACAAGGTCAGCGTAATCATCGACCACCGACCAAATACCCGTCGGCGCTCAACCGTGCCCCATGCTTGACCGTGGTAGTGCACCCGTTTGTTAAGTCACACCTGTTTTCTTTTAGTTTTTAACTGGTGCCGTGACCAGGATCGTAACGGTCCGCGTGTTGCGTACGCGCACCTAAACACACCGACACACACGTACACGCACGCGCAAACACACTACCGTTTGCTGCCGCGCGAGCCAGCTCGCAGCGGCCGCGTCCGAATGCAGCAGCGGCACGGACCGGATCGTAGAAAAGTGAGCGAAAAGAAAAAAAGAAACCGTTTAACCGTTTGATCGCTCGCTTCTGAGTCGCTGAGAGAACGCGCGCTGGGTTGGGGCGTTTGTTTTTTTTTTTAATTTATATATATATCTATCGTAGGTGTTAGGGCGCCCCCCCCTGGCCCGCTCCAAAGTGTCCGCTCTCGTGAACGCGCAGCTAACGTCGACTCGTGATCTCGGTTGATCGCCGTTTTTTGGAGCGGGCGTTCGGCGAGCGCGTGCAAATTGTGGTTTCGTTTCGTACTGTTCTCTGTGGCTGTGGGGGTCTCGTAACATTATACGCTATTTAACTGCACACTGGAAGGTTGTTAGATCCATTGCGGAAAGGGGCGCCGCGACTGTGCGAGATTACCCGGCCTGCCCGGAGACCCACGGCCGGGCGGTCTCGCGGCGGTGCTTCCCGCCAGGGGGGGGGGGGGGGGGACACACTATGCTCCGGCACTGCGGACCGGCTGGCGTCGGTCGAAATGTGGCGATCGTGGAACACGCGCACACACGCACACTCACAACACTAAGGGGGGCACGCACACATGGACACACTCACACGCACATAGCGACAGGCGCGCTTACAGGCCAGGCCGGCAGGCCAGAGCACACCCCAGGCGCAGGACAGCGCCGCCGGAGGGATCGTCGCGGACATGGGCCGGCCGCGCCAGCACCGCACAGCCACTCGTGGAAGCGCCCCGTCTCTCGCCCGCAGGCGACAGACACGGATCTAGCCGCGAAAAGGAAGAGTAAGAAACTTAGTCTATGTAAGCTAAATGTACGCGCCCGCACACCAGCACCCACCGCGGAAAAGGGACGGCAGGGCCAGCGGAGGACGCTTCTCGTTACCGGAGATTCGAGGGCGCGGCGTAACGCGTGCGAGTCGGCGCTATGGGACGCATGGCGGGGGGTGCAGAAGGCACGTACACACGACACGGGGCCACGTCTGGACACTACCACGGGCGAGGCGACGGGAGCGTTTGGAACGCTCACAACCACTCGGTCACACACCACCACCACCACCACCACACAAGGATAGGACGGAACTACCCGGCGACGTCTTCCGCCCCGAGGGGCCACTCCCAACCGAAAGCCCCCAGCTTCTCCAGCCCCTCCTCCCCGAGCAGGTGTGTCACTGACCATGATGGCATGATGATTTGCAAGAGTAGTTGTTGCTGATGTTTTTGCTAATTTCTTACATACATGTAGATATTGATATTCGCATGAAGGATCACGCGCATACTTGCACACTCACACACACACACACAAAGCTCCACAAACTTGGCGCACACTCGGTTGTTGGGGTGGCGGCGTGGGAAGCTGGCAGTTGTGCTGCTGATGTTGCTGTTGCTGCCGGAACCATCCGGGCCAGACACAAGCTGCAACGTTTGGATAGAGAGAAAAGAGAAAGAGAGAGAGAGAGAGAGAGAGAGAGAGAGAAAGAGAGGGAAAAAAGAAAAAAAAAGGGAAGAGCAAAGTA
Organism: Anopheles gambiae; assembly: GCF_943734735.2. Classification (NCBI taxonomy): domain Eukaryota; kingdom Metazoa; phylum Arthropoda; class Insecta; order Diptera; family Culicidae; genus Anopheles; species Anopheles gambiae. Next base: position 1,816,751 of record NC_064600.1, on the reverse strand, counting down.
CAGAAAAGATGTGTTTGAAGTTACTGGCGGCCGCCGTGTGACGGCATACCCGCGCAAGGATGCTGGTGATGGTCTCTCCAACGCCTCGACACACACGGCAGCACACACACACTCATTGCCACACGGATCGCGAAGGTTCTGACGATACGGGGTAGGAAAATCGAAAAGAAAGTGAATGTATGCCCGCGCGAACGCGAGTGAGCGTTTCAAGGAGTACAACACTTATTATACACATGCACACACTTTCCTAGGGCCCGCTTCGTTAGAGGGGGGAGGGAGGGGCGAGACGACAGCACGGGATATTTGACAATTGGTGTGGGAGTGGCTATGAAGAGAGAAGGAGACGCACTTGGTGGTTCACGTGACCCTTATATCATGCGCGGTGGAGCATGTGACCTTTGTGGGGGTTTTTTTTTGGAAACCATTATTCATTATTGGGAACCACAAAAGTACATCCGGGCCCTTCTAGAGATAAGGCCCTCCTACACTTGGTAAAAGTTCCACGCAGGTGGATAAAGAAGTTAAAAGGTCCTTCCCGGCCACAGTTCGAGAGGGAATCTATCCCATCCGGCCTTGCAGAAGCCGACGCGTCTAGAGAACAGACTACGGAGCACTCGGAACTATAACGCGCAATAGCTGCATATAAACAGCTATTCCTTCTCGATTGTATCGATCATCGACACATCTAGTGGAGTAATCTTCATCCTTCATCTTGCATCCTGTATCTTCCACTTACAGTCTCACTCCGCGCCACTCCTTCCTGCTTACGCATTCGTGCGCACGCTTGGTCTAGTTTCTGTTCCTTCTACACCGTCGTTTTCTCCTTCATTTCTTCGTACGTCTTTAAGTGGTTGGCGGATTCGAAATCGCGCTTCGCTCGGACTACTTTTCACACGCATGTAACGAACTCCCTGACGGTGTATAGCATCTGTGCTGTTCGCTGTTCCTGTCCGCAAACGTGTGATCTTCACAATAATCAACACTAATTGACCAAGCGTGGGGCAAACGTGCGCACACACTACGCATTATAATTAAGCGCCAGATACTAAAATCGAAACAAAATTGGTAACAGAGTGTAAGTTTACCATTCGGTGCGGTCTTTTTCGAGGGTTTTGTGCGCCCACTAATGGGACACGTTACCTGCGCTTCGTTCGTGCAGCAGTCACACAGGACACACCCTTGCGTCAAAACTGCGGGCGGTTTACTTTTCGAGCATTTCGTGCAAAACTAGTGTTTGCCTGTTTCCTCTCTCTCTCTCTTTCTCTTTCTCTCTCTTCCTGTTCCGCTTGGGACCGGGTCTGTTCGCACACGCACTCACACATTGCGTTTCGGAACCGTGATTTAGCCAGTTTTGGACAGCAAACTTTTCCTCTTTTCTTCTTTCTTTAAGAGTTAGTGGGGCGACTACACGATCGTTGCCTATCACCTCTCTCCTTAGCGAGCACATGCAACACACACACACACGCATCGAGCCGTCTCGAGCGACCGAATGGCCATACCTTGGGCGGTGCCCGCGAGCCAGAGAGAAAAATGATGGAAAAGGCGCCGCCAATACAACCAGCGTGTTGGTGGGTTGGTGAATAGTACACATCGAAATGTCAATGCTAGAGCGCCGTGTGCACTTGTTTTTGGTATAGGGTTGAAAATCAGTTTAAAAAAAACGAACAATTTATTGCGAATAAATGAAAAACAAAACAAAAAACGAAAGCAAACGAAAAGATTTTACCAAACGCAATACACGGCAAATACACGACACACTACTGTCCAATTGTGTTGGGCAAAAAATTTCTTCAACAAAAAAGAATCGGTTTCGTTTGAAAATGGAATTTGTAGTTTTATTCGAGTCCTTTTTTTTTTCTTTAGTAATTGGTTTGTTTCAGTTCTGCCCCTTCGGTTGAGATCCTCCCACCGCCCGGTAGAGTAATTGGTTCTGGTTTGCACCACCCCCATGGCCCGGGTGTGTGTTGGGGCACGGGGGTGTTTTCCGTGACGGATATGAACGGGAGGATACGGGGCAACATCAAACAGTTTGCACAAACAAGTTAAAGCAGAAAATGTTTAACACACAAAAACGGCTGCTTTTTTAAATAATCTTTTCCTCTTTTCTTGATTCTGTCCTTCTTTTTTACAACAACTCAACTAGGCTCAGCATTGCCCAAAATCTCCACGACCCCGGGAGAGGGGGGTGTGGAGATCCTGCAAAGCGATTGCAATTTATTCTTTGCCGTCGATAAACAATGTGTCCGTAGGGGGTGTTTTCGTACATAAAAAACGATCGTTTTGAGCTTAAGCTCCCAGAATGTTTGATTCTCGCGCACGTCAGAGATAATGCATCTGTCACCAGTTGAATCGTAATGGCGTTCTTTTATCCTTATTTTCACTGAATCTTTGGTAAGTACGTTTTCTTAAAATAAAATAAAAACTCAATCCGCTTTTTTTTTTCGTTTGCCCGCCCGCATTCCCACAGGTCCTGTCCTTGTTTGTTTGATTGTGTTTTGATTCCACTGTGTTCACTTCACGTTTTTGCTTCAGTTTGGTACGAGAGCTTCAGAATTGCTTATTTTTGTGTTCACATATCTTGCCTCGCGGTTTTGGTAGAGTTCGTATAGATAGTTCAACATTCCATCTATACCTCCAACCGTCCTGCTTTACTCAATGCCTGCTAACACAGTACAACAAAGCATTTTTCTAGTCGTCTCGGCAACCTTCAATGTAGTCTTTTTTTGTTTTTGTTTTGGCATGGGAATAAATTCCTCTTCAAGTTTGAAAGCATTTCTAGAGGTAGAATGGTTTTTCTAGGTCACCCTGAGGCGGAACCTAATCGCGGAAAAGGTTACTAATTGCTTCATCATCGTAATCACTTTGCAATCAATGTTTTCTGTTATAGTGCACGATTCTTCAAAGAATTTGCAGCAACGAGATGCGTATGCTTAGGCATTGCACTATCAATCTTGCACGTGTCCATGTCTAGATTACAGTATAGGATCGTGTTTTTGTTTATAGCCTTCGGAGACTTTGGGAACATCTACATGATGGCAACTCTATCTTATGGTTTGGTTTTGTGTGAGTAGATATACATAAAATAATAATACGCATCTTCCTCTCGCATGTTTGATTTCGATTATGTCAGGAAAGAATAGTCATGTATCGATAAGATAATACAAAAGCCGACAATCGAAACATCTCTATCCATCTCTAACGTGCTTCGGTTGAAATTATTGCAACGTAAACAACAGTACAAGGTTCGCAAGATATTCGATATGGGTCGTAACAATCAGTTCAAAGTTGTGATAAGCCGTGGTACGCCTTTCAAGAATGAATTGGAGTAATGTTCAACTTCCTCGCTTTCGCTATACTTTCTAGATCGTAGCAATGATACTGTCAACCATTTCAAAGATAATGCCCAGAAATGCCGCATTCAAATCATTTCCAACCCATTCCGGTGACACTAGTGGCGCGCTTATGTCTTAAAACGCATTCGCACAAAAATGACGTCACCATTCGCGTTCGAACACTCTCGTCAAAACGGTTCGAAACGTACTCCGCGCCGTCTGGAATCAAAGCCATCGTTGGATTTTGCTCTCTTCTCGCTTTGCCACCAGCTGGCACACGGTCCGTGTCCAGGGGTTCTTCGCGCTTGCCGAGCAAAACCGTCGCCGCTGGAACCCTGGAGCCTCCGCCTCCGCCTCCGCCGCCGCCGCCGCCGTCACCACCACAGGAACCCGCCATGCCGTCGCACTGGAACCGAAAACCCTAACTGATGAGCCCATCTTCTCGCGACTTTCTGCATCCTCTTCACGCTTGCCTGGGCTTTCGAGAACAAATACTGCCTTTCTGCCGCCTCCATATCAACAGCATCCAGATGCACATGGAAACAAGACCGAAGTGCATCGCAAGGCTCTGCGCAATCGACCGTACAAACTCGGGAACAAAGCATCATCTGTGTGCGGCCGTGGTGGGTTGAAGGGTACCACATGGACATCAAAGATGCTGATGTGACTTCTCCTTCCAACGAGGACGACCAAAGTGTGGCAAGCGTACCAGCAGCTTTGAACTCGTTATGATCCGATCTCCATTCTGTGAGCCCTTGGGCGGGAACATCCGATCACTTGCGAGATCTTCCAAGGAGGAAAAAAGCCCACACGCATACGCACACACACGGTCCTGTTGTCTAGCACGAAACGATCGAGCTAGGACAACTTACTTGTTGAGCACACGGGTTGATTGAACTTGAAGCGCCTTGCAACAAAACAAAACTACACCATCTGCATAGCAGCGGACGGTCACTAGTCAGGTTGAGAAGCCGACGTCAATCTTGTATCCAATTGATTCTTGATTGCTGGATGATATTTGGCAGCACAATGTTTCGAACTTCTTGGTGAACGATATCGCCTGTCTTATAAATGTATGATCAAGTATCCACTTACGCAGATGCAGAAACACCTAAGCGCGCGTGGAACCGTGTTCTGAAGTTGTTGTAGAAGATCTCCCTCACGTACGTGAATCTCAGAGGAATGTGGAACCCATTCTGTACACCTAAGTGTATTATTTTAGCCTCTCTCCAGTACTCTTGCGTGTTTCCAGCAGCTAGTAACTGATTTGCTCTTCCAGAGCTTCCGATCTTCAAGGTGTATGTTTGCACGAAACTTGTGAGAAGCATATGCTGATAAGGTTTGGAACTTCGATGAGCAGAAATGAAAGCCTCGGAGAGTTTAGAAAACGTAACGTCGTGTGGCATCAGAGCTGCCCCAATCTGTAGGCCGCATTCGCAGAATTCTTCCTACAGGTTTGGAGCACTCGCATGTACTGCAGACACGATTGTGCAGGTAACCAACTTGGTCGTCTATATGTGTGATGTCATATCAGGGGTAGAGAATACATTCCAGTCGAATATCAGGGGCAATGTGTGCATCGCAGTACATCTTCGGTGTCGTAACATCGCAACAAACTAGGATCATCAACATCATCAGGGAAGCGTTTGAAGATGGTGCAACATTTTGCAACGCTTGGAAATATGGTTGCTAGAATGTGTATCGTAGCTGAAGCTAGCTTGTATCTCTGCAATTGTGTTCGTCTAGTGTGCTGGGGTACACATCAACCAAACGCTGGTGTCGTGTTGTCACAAGCGAAACAGGAAACATTCGCATGTGTCAGAAAGCACTACTTTGTAGATGATCCATCTTTACATTAAAGCTTTATCCAATTAGTTCCTTAAATCTTGATATGTCACTGGTTAAATCTCTTCCATCCGACGCTGGATCTAATGTTCAATTTCTTTGCGCTCCGTACGCTCTACGCCATAGCCATAGGATAGTGCTCAGAAATATCCCATTCAAATCATTGGCGACCATTCGGTGACATTGGACCGCGCACTTGCATCAAAAGGGCAGTCACGCAAAAATGACGTCACCTTTCAAGAGATTCTGCCGTAGTCTGCCATCTTCTAGAATAAAAGCCGTCGTTGGATTTTGCTCTCTTCTCGCTGGCCACCTGCTGGCACACTGTCCGTGTCCAGGGGCTCTTCGCGCTTGCCGAGCAAAACCGTCTCCTCCGGAACCCGGAAGCCGCCGCCGCAACCACCACCACAGGAACCCGCCATCCCGTCGCTCCGGAACCGAAAACCCTAACCGATGATGGGCCCATCTTCTCGCGACTGTCTGCTTCCTCTTCACGCTTGCCTGGGCTTTCGAGAGAAACTTTTTGCGAAACGCTGGTCCGAGCTACAGTCAGAGCCAACGTGAGGGGAACTAGCGCCCAAGTGCGTATCCACAGGTCTCTGGATGGACCGCGCAAACTCCTATGGCACACATGCCATGGCACATCGACGAGATATCTCCTTCGGTGAAACATAGCAACATTCTAAACGTTGCCAGGAGGGATGAAGTAGACACAAAAGCTGGGCGCTCGTCGAGTTAGGTCTCCACCAGCTTCTTCCAACTGGAACAGCGTGAAGACGTTCTTCTATACACGTCGTAGCTTCTATTGCATGTCTGATGCCCGTCTTCCGAGGAGACAAAAAAAAATGAGTGAAGTGAAAAATTGGCCAGACAGCAAGCTGCAACGAAGCGATGGGCAGGTTGCACCATCGCTGACGTCTTCAAAACCCGCCATCACGCAGCGACCACACGTCTTAGAAGAATGCAGTAGACACACTCGCGCGGTTGTAGACCAACTCCATTCTCCGCCATCAGATACTTTAATCCACAGCCACTTATTGCCAACCAGTGGCCCAGTTGGGGTAGTAGTGCAGCTGGATGAAACTGACCAATCGTCTGTGCGCAATGGTACGAAGACGATAGGCATCTTTGAAAACGGTCGCTAGCAACTTGCAAAACTGGAAACAGCTTCCATATCATTCCCGTGCGCAGGTACGCCTAAGCGCGAGCCAGGAGATGTCTTCGGCGCGTTGCACAATTCTATGATGAGGAGATACAATTTTATGATGAGGGGCCCGGGTATTGGATGTCATAATGAACCGATTGGAATGAGCTGGAGCAATCCCTTTTCCTACAGACGTAGCAATTCCAGTACAGTGTGAGCCCAATTCGTTCCCCATCCTTCGCAACTGCGCGTATTCTGAAGTGTGAAGGCAGTGGTAGTCCAGGCAATGGAGGAGCGCAACCTGAGAATAGGGAGGTGATAAGCAAATCTACACCACACTACCAGTTGCACCTGCTCGCTGTCTTTGGTCGGGATCAAGTCGTCTTCACAGCGGGTCGCCACCGCTTTTTAGCCGAACGGACGTCCCTTGAGGTTTCGCCGAGCTCTCTCTCTCTCTCGCTCTCTCTTACATGTCTCTTACACATGTGATTGTGCGTCCTTATAATTCTACGATTGTATCCCATCTCAATACGACGCTGCATCCTAAAAAAAGGGGGCGAAGCTAAACAGCTCGGTGTGCATTAAGCGAGTCAGCACGACTCGAAATGGTTTCGCAAATCTACTCTTCTGGCCGTTTACTAAAACGCCATGAGGCATCACTCGGTGAGATGTGAGAAACGTAAGTGAAGGAAAAAGTGTTACGTATTTTTGTATGCGCTCTATTGCTGCACCACATGGCAGGTTTTGCTAAGAGGAAAAACAAAAAATGTCGTTGAAATTAAGTACGATTACAAAAGATACCTTTCTTCTTCGGAAGACTGCTCTGGCACGCCGGCTAGCCGGAAGCTTCTCCATCATTGGGACACGGTATGACGGGCCTGTTCCCCACTGTTTTTCCTCCCCACCGAGGTGAGGTGTAATACGACATCTTTTTTTTCCTGTCACAAAACAAGTAACTCACTTCTCACCGAGGATTGGCCCAACACTCAAACCCATTTACATTTGATACTTAGTGTAGAAAGGTGGAAATTGGTCCCAAAGCCACGAATGTCACACGTGGGCAGCGCGTGGGCTAAATATTCGTCAGATCTGGGTGCACAAAAGGGGTTGCCCGTTGCCGTGAAAACGCAGCTGCTGGCCCTTAAATGTATACAGTGGTAGTGCCGGCGGTTCTCATAATGGTCGAAAGACGGATGGGGGCAGTCGAGAGGAGGTACGGCTGTCAAAGAAAGCTAAAATTTGCCCGATTTTGCCACGAAAATACTTTCCATATGATAGAGAGAAAAAAAAACAAAAGTACACCCATTGTATACCCGCCTGGAAGCTTGGGTAGAAGATGTGGCCTTCCTTGAAAGATTTTCCATCAGTGCCATTCGCGTTCCTCGTATGTCTCTCTCACTCTCTGTTTTTTTTTCGTTCGCCTCCTTTGCTTTTGCTCGAAGCAGGAATGCAAAACGCCGCCGCCAGAACCGTCAAATAGAAAAGTGATCTCCAGTACCGTAGGCTTCTTTCGCCCTTTAGTGAAGGATGTACATCAATTGGCCACACTCTATAGTAATGCAAGTCAGGTCCCATAAAAAATTCTGGCAAGGAAAAGCAGAGTTAGGATAGGAGAAAGATGCGTAGCTGTCTCGACCGGTGCTGAAAGTAGAAGAGAAAATGCAACGAAATTACATACAACATACAGAAGACAGGGTTGGAATGGGAAAATCGAATCAAGATAATCTAACAGTGATATCGAACAAAAGATAACAGTCAGTAGAGAAGGTCATAGCTTACAATCGAGGACAAAAAGAAGGTATATAATGTATGGTAGGGTCTCTTTTGGTTGCTAGTTATTGACAAAGAGGAGCGATTATAAACCATCCTCATAAAACCTATATGAAAAGAAAGAATAAAGCTAACTGATCGAAATATAACATTGCTCTCACTTCCGATGAACACTACCTATGAGTCATCGAATCATGGGTGAGTAACAAAAATTTTTTGTTGCGGCGCAAACAAATAAATTTGATTATAAGATGGAGATCCGGTGACTCATACGAGCTACAAACACTCATCACTAGAAATTACACGCAAATATGTATAAATCATGTATAATTCCGTTCAAGCCATAACAGCTACCCGTCTCTATCCGATATGATTTCAAATACTTATACTTCAAATACTTATAGTATGAGCTAAGTTTTCAAAAATGTTTTTGTTGCTGCAGAGAAACCTAACCAACTAAAAAAAGGAAAACCTTACGGCTTTGCTTTGCTGAAGCATCAGCAAAACTGCTTGTGGTATGGCGAAGAAATGAAGTAGCAACCGGAGCAAAGCAATGCGACATACGTCTAAGCGCAGAGCAGACGTGACACGCCAGTAGTGACTCTGGAAATCGATGGAAAAATGGTTGCTCCCTTGCAGAGTTAATTTTCCCCTTCATTTTCCTTTTGCCTCTTTTCAAAGCAGTTTGCTATTCCGCAGTCTGGAACGCATGAGGTCTAAAAATAAAACCGCCCACTTTCACTTTATGCGCCACGATCGCTCCTACTCTAGGGGTAGAGGACCGTCACCACCAGTACCACGGAAGCAGTCTCAACGGCGTGGCAAGGCAAGCCACTCGGCAAGATGGCAGAAACTGTCGATCAGTAAGTCGGCACCCTGGTGGGAGGGAACGGTAAGGTTTCCAATCGCTTCGGGGAAAGGGAGACGAGGTTATTGGCCGTTCCAATACCTATGCAGTTAGTGGTGGGAGGTCTTTCGTGGAGTGTTTACCACACAAAACAGATAATTTTGTTTGAACAGTTGCAAAACACTCCCATTGCTTCGAGGCTTAGGGGCATTACATTGCCTGAATGGGTAATAAGTTCCCTAGCTATATTGCTTGAAGTAGCCTGCATTCCTGGTTTTCGTATGCCATGTATATCTCTACTCCAGATTATAATTGGGACCTTGTCATCGCACGATCACTCCCGCAGATGTCATCTCAGACATTGAAATTTGAAATTGGAACAGCTCATCGCTTGTAGGCGGTGGTGAGCGACCAGCTAATATTTCAGCTCACTCCCTTTTTCCCCTCTTCGTTTCCTTCATTTCTCCACCATAATGAGCACATCAGGAGGTGAGAGGGAGGGAGGGGGGGGGGATTTGATCATCACCAGTACACGTCGTATCGTGTCTTTGCCTTAGTAGGCGAATAGCAGTGAGGGTACCCGTACCCAAAAGCAAGCTGTGCAATGACGCAATACGGTAGAAGAATAGCGCTGCACACACGACGCGGTCACAATGGCGCCGTACGAACCAACAGGTATCGGTCGTCGCCATTAGACGCCCGTCGACTGTTCTCGCAAACGGCGTAGCAACCATTTTGTGACGTGTTGCGTCGCAGCTTCATGGTCATTTGTCTTTTCATTGTTTTTTTTCTTCTCTCCAGCGACGCGTCATACACGTCTGCATCTGCTGAATGTTCGACCCCGACGAATGGAAAAACGGATTGTACCGTAAGCGGTGCTGGTAAGGGGGAGCAGCGAACGTGACAGCGCAACACGAAAACCGTTGGAGAAAAACCTCAATCCTTCTAGACGTTACGATCTACCAGGCGGTTGGAGTCGCGGAAGCCAAACAGCGTTGGTCTGTGTCTATTTTTCTGAAAAGGCTATTTTTAGTTATCCCCAAACCTTAACGATAAGCAACATGCGGTTGGTAGCGAGATAGACGATTAAAACAACAACAGCGGTTTGATCAAGACAACGGATTCATCATCGCATAGCCTCTCTCTCTTTCTCACTTGTTCTCACTCTTTTTCGATATCTCTTTCCTACCAACATCTGTAAAGCAATCCCATGCCCAGTCGCCCGACTCGTTTTCTGGGCCGTTTTGCCCTTTCCATCATGGCGACAGAAGTCAATTGTTTCCTGCATTTTGAGCGTCAGGCAGTCAAGTCAGGCCACAATGAGGCCACGACGAGGCTTTGGGCTGACCTTATTCCCTCACCCCTACCTATAGCCTCTTTCTAATACGCTGCACGACAACCTACAAGCCTACAGTTTTGCGACGCCATTTCCTATTGCGTCTTTGTTTTAGTTTTCTAACCTCAACCGCGCGTCTGTTGCCTTTGTAACTAGGTTTTTTTTTTTGCCTTTGCTATCCCTTTCCTTTATAAAATGCAATGATTTTAAGCTAAATACATTTCCATTATATCACAATGCCTACTACATACACACACACACAAACGCACACTCATATAGAAACGCCAACGCACCTGGTTTTCCGTGCATCGTGAAGCTGCTACTTTCACAATGAAAAAGAAACAAAATCTCGTTCATTCTGCATTCACACAAACGCACACACAAGCACTATTGCTCGACTAGCTTGCTGTCTCGCTTTCAAATACAACGACACGTCACGTACGCCACGGCGCTCAGCAGACAGAGGAAGCACAAGGCACAAAAAAAAACAGCACCAGTCTCGGCCGACGGCTCGCACCTTTCTGAACGTAACGGTCGTCGCTTTCGACGAACTAACCCCTTGCGCCAGCGACGACGATACACGCTATGGGTAGGTGTGTGCGTACGAGCGAGCGAGCGCGTGTGTATGCGTTGGTAGGGTGCATGCGGATGCACTGCAACGGTCAAATGAATGTAAATGTATGGTGGTGATTGGGGAAACGGGAATAATAGATGGTAATGCAACAGAAAAAAAACGGTTGCTCGAGGTTGGAGGTAATGGTACAATAAAAGAGACCTTTGATTTTGCTCACAGCGCTTACACCACTACAGCGAGCGTGTGAGAATGGATGGATGGATGGCTATTTTCCCATACAGAGCAAACGCTTCGCTTCGCACGTTTTTACACGGATACTGTGTGAGGAGCAAACGGGCATTACATTTGCAGTGCAATCAATAAAAACTGCTTAAATTGTACATTTAATCATACATTTTTAAAAGAGCTCAACTTGCTCATTCCCCCGTGCTAGGTTCATTTTTTCGCTCAACACATTTTCGGTGTGACACATTTAAAAAAAAAACGGGTTGATTGCAACACAAACGAAGCGCAGCAAGGCCATGTGGAAACGGAGCTGGGATTGGTGTTGGTTTATCATCAGCTGGCCTTCAACGGCCGTACAGACGCACACCACAAAGCGAAATACCAGAGCAACTCTACCACCAACAAACGCACACACACACACACACTGAGCAAACGTTTCGAAACATGTCTCGACAAGGTAGCAGCTCTATGTGTGTGCTTTTTGTGTTTTTTTTTTTCTAAATATATTAAATTGATTTCCTCGTACGTCTCACAGGACCGAGTACCTTATTATTCGTCTCCGTGCGAGATTGCTGAAGTCGATATTTAATTGCTGCGCACGTCGCACATCCTTTTTTATGAGCGATGAACATTATGTATTGCGTCTTTGTCCACTGTGATTTACAACGTCACACAGTGGCCAGAGTTGGGGGTCTGGGAAACGAAACGCCACGGGGGTTAACTGGGTGGTTTGATTGAAGCAGGAAGTCATCGACGATCGAATTTTGGGCAACAATTTGGCATAATTAAAACGTGTACGTGTGTGTGCGTGTGTACCTTGTCGATGAAATAAAATGGGTCTTTCTAGAGACCTTTTGTTTGGCAAAGGAACTAATATTTGTATATAAATGTATACCCATACACGTACCTGCTTTTCCGTGCATCTTCGTAGTTAGACACTTTCACCTCAACACCTCAACTCACTCACACTCACTCACAAACACACACACACACACACACTCATACAGATACAACAAGTAATGGCGTGCTGGAGCGATGGGAAAGCAGCACCAGTCTCGGTCGACGGCTGGCACCTTTCTGACGCTGAACTCCGCTCGATGGGCCGTCTTCTAGCAGAGTCTAGCTCCCCCCATCCCGGCCCCACCGTTATTCAGTGCGCGGGCGCAGCGTCTGTGTGTATGTGCACGCACTAACAATAGTGCATACTGCCCCGGTGTGCATGTGTGTGCGTGTGCCACACGGCGGGAGGCCAAACGTGGCAAGCCGAAAATGCATCGGTCGCGATCGGTTTCCCGTGGAACCGAAGCAACCCTGGGGCTTGGCAGGGGTTTTCTATTCCAGCTTCTATTCGGGGGGGGGGGGGGGGGGGGGAGTGAGTGAGGTAGAGGAATACTTCGATAACATGTTTTACTTATTTTGTATGTTGATATTATTATTTTTTGAAAAATATTTTTTATTAAACTTCCGGGGGGGGGGGGGGGGGGGGGGGGTAGAGGAAGACTTCGATAACATGTTTTACTTATTTTGTGTGTTGATATTATTTTTTTTTGAAAAATATTTTTCGTTCAACTTCCATGCATTCCGTCGTCTGCGCACGTACCATCATTCTGGCGGCTGTTCGCTTTGTTTAGGACAAAGATGTTTATTTTATCCATTTTCCGCCATGGCACATCATCTAGAAGGTGGCACTACAACACCACTTTGGTGGGGTCAAGTTTGCCAACGGTCTTGGACGGTAAAGATCAAGTGGAATGGGTTCTGTCCAGTCCAGGTTCACGTGCGTTGCTGAAAAGTTGTGTTTACGCTTGAGACTGTTTTGAGACCACACAATTGGCAGGCTTTGCAATGCGGAATGGCGGTGTCTTCCTATTTTGCTTCCAAGAAATGGAGTTGTCAGCGATCACGTACTGGGCTCGTACGCGCGGCGGCAACTGCCAAGCTCAGTTGGCAGACTAGCCAGGGCAAAACCTTAACTGATGGTGACTTCCAACAAATTCTGCTCCACGTACGCATCAATGCTTTGAAGTCGTGCAACATTTGTCTTTTTTTCTATAGCTGATTAAGAGTTAAAATCACAGCGTGCAAGGCGAGTTGTTGATTATCTATTACCCCTTCCAATGCTTGAAGAAGATACTTCCCAATGCTTGAAGAGGATACTTCCAATTCTTACGGCAACTCAGATCTTGACGCTGTTACCTTTTCATGATTTTCCATTGACGTATTCCTGCTTATTCTCATCCACAAAATTGGAAAAGGTCCCTATCAAATGCTCTCTGCAAGCTGAAGTTGAAAAATAGGAACTACTGAATACTACGGCACATTGCTAATGTGTACCTGATCCAGTTCAGGAATCGCTCCAACTCAACGTCCAAATTCACACAATAGATAACATGCTCTCTTGTACTAGGTATCACCATAGCAGAAACTGTATCTTTCTGAGTAGCCTTAGGTCATTCATGTACGTACAGAACAATCATAACGTCTGTAAACTAATAATAAACGACCTTCACTAATAATATGGTCGTTTTCCAGTTATTGGCACAATTTTTGAACAATTGTTTGAAGAAAGATCAGAAATTGCATCTGGCTAGGATTTAGATGTTCATACACTTATGGATTTAAGTTCTTTTTTTTTTAGCGAGTTTTCGTTGCACATGCTCCATCCATAGACATTAAGAAGTAAAACATGACATTTACGAGTAAAAGAAAAGAATATAAAAAGCTTTTGTTAGAGCGTTGTCCCATCGACTCACGAGTTCCTTGGCCATCTTCTTGAAAAGTTTGCACACTCCTGCTGGAAAGAGCTCGTAAAATCCAAAGCGCACATCAAGAGCGCTCAAAGTTCGTCGTTGATGCGCACTATCCTGGTTGGGATGCATTTTTATTACCTACTGCTGGTTTCTATTGATTGCAAGGGTAGTTTTCTCTTATCCCTTGATCCACAGCACTGTTCGGAGTACTGGTATGGGTATATATGTGTGTTTGTGTGTGTTTTGGAGTCCTACCCATCCCATCTTGATGTGATCCCGGTTCTAATGGAAATCACTTTTCATCTACTCTTTTACTGTGCTGTTCTGGTTAGTTTATGACCAAATACGAGTGATTGCCCTGACCTTGGACTGAGAAACCGGCATTGCTGGTAGCATCATTTTTTTAGCTGTTCAGCTTAATGTCCATGATTAGAGTCCTGGGCAGTGATGAGACGTTTAGGGTCGGAGTCAACCAACATCTAGGAAGAAAACTAAACCTTAGTATTATAAATGTTTGAAATTTTAGAGCAAACGCTGAGTGAGTTTTTTTGTCAAATGTTTAGACTCGAATGCTATTAATAACAAATGATTTTCTTTGATTAACGACTAAATAACGATGGAGCAGGAGATCAACATTGCATACAGAAATTACTCTCCAATAACGCTTTTAATTTCCACAAACAAACATTCAAAGAATATTTTCAAATGTCAGACAAAAATGCCATGAATAAGTTGATTTACGAACATGACTATATTTATGAAACCTCGTTAATGCATAACTGCACGAATAAAAGCGATTCGTTCTATCAGTTACGCTGTGAAGTTAGGTAAGTAAAACAACCTTCATACCCAAACAACTCTACGGTACAACGTTATCAGCTACATAAAGTAATACAAACGCTAATAATCGCTCTTATCAACGTCTCTCGTGTTCATTTCAGTTCATAATCAGTACTACAATATAAATTTCGATTTGTTTCGATCATACGTGGAACGCATACATAGAAGAAAAAAAAAACACAGCTACACAATCCTCCAGCTGCCTCTTTGGTACCGTCGCTTCCAGAGTTGCGCAGCTTCTAGGACATGGCGTAGTTCATCAAGAATTTCTGCAAAATAAAACCAAACCCATTTAGTTGAAAAAATCAGCATCACTTTTTTTTAAAGATATTTCAACCCAGAATCAATACCTTGACCGGTGGCAACGCGTTGGTCAGCGTTAGCCCGATGCTGCGCAGGGCGACGGTCGGCACGAAGTCGGTGGTGTAAAGCCGCTGCAGGCTGTGCGTGGTGAGCAGGACGGGCACGTTGTGCTTCAGCCGCTGCTGCTCGTACTTGAGCAGCTCGCTGACGTTGCTGATGCCGAGCCCGGCATAGTTAGCGTCGGCCAGCACGTCCACCAGCGTCTGCACGTCGCCGAAGCCCAGATTAACGCCCTGCCCGGCCAGTGGATGGACCCGGTGCGCTGCGTCGCTACAAATGAGAAGGGTAAAACGGTCGTCAGTAACTTGTTGTCGCCCCGGTGCGACGCATTCGCTGCAGTTACCCAATCAGACAGACGCCCTGCCCAACGTAGGTGCTCGTGTGGCCGAGTCCGAGCGGGAAGGCGGCCCGCGAACTGGCCACTTCCGCCTCGACAACTGGTGCCGCCTCCAGGCGCTGTCCGGTCGTTTGTTTGATCAGCGAGTGGACACCCTTCATCACATCGTCGACCAGCGTGTTCCGTGGCATCGGTTTGTGCTGTACGGAAGAGGAGAGAGGAGTGTGTGTGTGAAAACGCGTTGACAGATCTGTGCCGGGTGCGACAGGACTTACGAAGGCGGCATTGACGGCCGCAATGAAGGAGTCGCCGTCCAGCTGAAGCAGTCGCTTCGCCTCCGCCACACCGGTGGACCACACGAGCGAGCTGGTGTCGTCGCTGAGGGGCAGTAGAGCGATCGGGCCGGTCGGCAGGAAGCGCTGCCAGGCGGTCACGTTGTCGCTTGGCGCGTTCGCCAGCCGAAGCGTTGCCACCACACCCATCTGGTTGTAGGCGAGGGCAAAGTTTTGGACGCCCATCTGCCGGCGCACCAGGGAGTTGTAACCGTCAGCACCGACCTGAAATATACGGAGAGAGAGAGAGAGAGAGAGAGAGAATGATAGAGTGAGTAAGAGACAGATGTGACAGAGAACGAGACCATTACTCATCTCGACGGTGTCATCGACGGCGGACAGAGGAATGGAACGTGTCTTAATTATAACAGCTTGACAAATGTGATGTTTCTTGCCGCTTGCCCCAGCTAGCAGACTGCCTTCCCCCACAGACAAGATCTCCCAAAGCCAGGGAGGTGTACCGGATGTACGCTTGTTGTCTCTCGCGCGCGCGGCACTCTGCAGCGACGAAACCAATCAACACAGGCTCGTTAGAATCCGCTGGGTGTCGCTAAGTTCCCGGGATTCGCGGCGAATCACTCATCCTCGCGAGGCGAGGCGAAGAAATGACGAGTGCTAATTAGCAACACTGCCTAACACATACATACACACACACACACATCTCGCTCTTCATCCACCATTCCTCCCATTTGGTGTTTTGGAGTACGTTCCCCACGAGGCAGAAGAATACGCTCCACGCTCAAATGTTGCGCCCCATTCGTAACCTTTCTATCGCTCACTCTCTAAGCAAGTGGAGGATCATATCCTTCCTCTAGGCCGCAAACGGCCTTTCGTACCACGCTCCCCCTCTGTGCCTTAATGGCGGGCGACGAGTTTCCATCTCAATTTCACCATTCCGCCATGTTCTTCGGCGATGGTGTCAGAGATTTTCCGTTTCGAATTGGATTTTCCCTCTCAGTGTATTCCACTACGATTTCGGAGGAGAGGGGAGGGGGTTGCTCTTGCTTGCTCTTTCCCACTCTAATTGGACAAGGGTACACACTCCATTTGGTGCTTATTTTCCGACCCATCACTTCCCCCCTCAAACCACTCTAGGGGATGTTCGTGAGGGTGGACGCAACAACACAAAAAAAGAACATGCCGCCTGTGCACACACACACACACACACACGCCTGTCCCTGGCATGCTTGTTCGCACCTTGCTGAGATTCGCGCCGAAGAAATGAGATGTGTGTTTTGCGCAGTCAGCCGGCGCCCGCCCCCCACCTCCCCCCCCTTTATCCCGCGATCGAATGCAACACGCAGTTTTCCGCCCATCCGGTTCGCGCGGCTGTGATCTTACGTTTGCTGCTCTCTTTCAGTCTCTCTCTCTTTATCTCTCTGCATCTCTCGCACCGTGCTGTTCTCCGTGGTTCGTGCAACATGGATTTTTCTCACCATTTCAATCCCACCGGGGCTTAGAAAACCGGCGCGGGGAAAACGCTCGATCGTCGCTGTTCTCGGAAGGTGGAGAAACCCGGAGACGCCAGGGGGGACGAAGGAAAGCGCCGGCAATGCTGGGTAGAAGGGAAGGTAGGATCGGCGGTCGTCCTTGGGTGTCGGTTGGGTTTCACCGGCGTCCAAGCTGACGTTCAGTCGGCGCGTGGTGTTCCAACGGTTCAGAAGAGAGGCATCAGCTTTCCAATCTTTTTGTTGTAGTTTGTGTTGTTATTGTTTTTGTTGTTGTTGTTGTTGTTGCAATTGTTTTAACAGTGCACCTGGAGCGGCTACACAGGCAACTTCGTGTCGTGCATATATAGGTTAACCGTGTGGCAGCCCCTTTGTGCACCGCTGTGCGCCGGGTTTATCAGCCAGATCAACCCCCCGCGCGGCTAACAGACACAACACTTTGCGACGTTGACAGCGTGTGACATCAGGTGAGGCTTCAACATAAGCTTCAAACATTTCTGGCACGGGTTCGCTTCAATCAACCTCAGTTTTGTTTTTTGTGGAGCTCCAGGAAATATCTTCCCGCTACCCGAAAGAGCGCAAATCCCGACGCCGCACGTCATCAAACGCTCAAACAATTCAAACCAGTAAAAGCCTGCCACTGACATCTGCCACGACATGTGACAAGGTCCCAATGAATTCCAGAACAGTGCGCCATCAAACGCTTGAGAGATGATGGTAAAAGATATACGAAAAGGGGGGAAAAAAAGCCGCACACTTGCAACCGTGATTCACACAACGTTCCGACGGGGTAGATTGCGGATCTCTTTCCAGACACTCGCTCCAGAAAAAAAAGAGGTTTACACATTTCTTCTCTTAAAACAACCGTTTTGCAACAACCATCACGAACGAACGGTATCGGTTACAAGATTTATGAATACCGTGGGACCATTATCGGACACCATAAATATTGCTAATTAAAATTGCATCAGAATTCAGCACCTCGCGCCCATACGCCCGGTAGCACACGTCCCTGCGAACGGAGGGGCGCGGCACACGCACTCAAAACCTCATTTAGCCGGATGCCGAAAAGCTGAATATTTTGTTTACAAATTCCAACCACCGCAGCCAGTAGATCTTCTCCCTCCCCCGCTCGGGTTCTTGCCTGGTGGGTTGCCGTGTAGGGCAAGTGTGCCGCCTGGTAGAATACGCCACTCAAGAGAGTAGTGATTTTTTTTCTTTTGTGGATTTTTTGTGTTTTTTTTTGTTGTTGTTGTTCGACGTACTTGGGCGTATCCGATGGGGAAGCATTGATTAGATCCAGACGGTAATGAGATCGTCAGCAAGACATCAGTTGGCGTTGGATGATGTTGTTGTTCGTTTTCTTGCAAATTAAACCCATTTTAGATTGAGTAGGTATCCGTTCTCGTTGCCCGTGTCCCATCCCCGGGTCCATCGTCCAGGTCGCTCAAGTACCTTGGCAGTGGATCCAAGATTATGGCCAAACTCCAAGTGTCGGCGAACCTGCGGTGAAATTGGCTAGGAGCGTGTGATACACTAAACAAATCATTCGTTGCCTGCTTAAATAACGCTCTACCCACGCTAATCTCGGCTCCCTTGTGGGGCCGTGTTGAATGGATATAGTTCGCCCCCCCGGTCTCCGCTCGCAGCGATCTTGCCGCTCTCCCTCCCCCGGCAAGAAGGGGAGGAGTGACCATATATTGTGTTTCAAGGAACCTAACACACTGTTACACGAGGGATCAACATGCAGCCACTGCCAGCGCGGGGTCCCATTAGATCGATTTTTTGTTCGTTTCGGCTGCATTGCAGCGTGGCTGTGTGCTGCGCTTTTTGTTGTTGTTCTAGTGTGCCAGTGGTCAAAGTGTGGGGATAGGCCCACTCCAAAATCCGCATCCACCGCCAGACCATGTAAGGGGGGGGGGCGGGAGAGCTGCGACGTTGATGTTTGGTGGCAGCGTTTACATAAACATTCGCGCGCGAAACAATTCCTCTCCCCCCCGAGAGGGAAGTGGTCCCAGGCCACTGAAACGGTCCCAAAGCAAGGGACCAGCGGGGCCCATGGATTTCCACCGAAGCGTTGTGCCGGTTGCGCCGGCGAATGCGTGCAAGCTGACGCGTGGCCTGACGATCAGCTCCTGCGCCAGTCCGGTTGCAGGGTTTTCCCACAGCTTTGGAATAAAAAATATTTTGCATGAATACTGTTAAACGATTGATTAAGTAGCTAAAGTAAATAACAGACCACACCCTTGATGCAACATCTCACCGAAATGGAGCCCCGCATAACGAGTTTCATTCGTTCCAGTACGAAAAACTCGTTATACGGGGGAGACTTTTCCCTATAAAGTATGAAAAGTGAAATAATTGGTAAATTTGCTTTAAAAACTGATCGATTGATTTAGTGTTTTCTTTAATATTTCCCCATTAGATCGTTTTCAACATGATCTATTATCGTTTTCTCACTAGGAAAAGTTTGTTGTTTTACTGTTAAACATTTCCTACTAGACTCATCTACTAACATTCCTACTAGAGTAAGAAGCTTTTTCTCATTTACCTGAGCGATAATCAAAATTCAAGAAATGCTCAATTTTACCCGTTCGAGATCTTGATTTCAAATCTGCTCTAAAAAATGTATACATCCCAAACAGGATCGACGAAAATCTGTGCAAAATTTGCGAAAATTCAAACAAAGTATAACCCAATTTCAACGATTTCAACCGAAAACCCCCTGCCTTTTCGAGAACGGTTTGGAGTGGCGGGAAGACACGGGCAAGAAAAACCACTCGCCTTCGAAACGATGTTGCTGCTTGTTTTTTTTTTGTGTGTGTGTTTTGCTTAATTTTGGGGCCACGTTTGCTTCAATACCGTACCCCCATCCGGTCCTACTCACCGCGCACGCTCCACACGCGTGCCCGCGCTTTGGCAGCCCATTTCCGCTCACTTATTTTTATGCTTTCCATTCCACCCCGGGGGTTGCCGGCCGGGAGTTGTTTACTTAATGCCGGCGTGTGGTGTGGCGGCCAACAGGATTAACACCGAAAACACCTTCGAACGTTGTTCGTGATGCTACCTAAGCACACCTTCCAGGCGCGCCGGACACGACGGACCCTTCGCATCGTCTTTTATCGATACTGACTTGGCTTAATTAACCTTGATAGCATTCCCATCTTCCCCGGCGAGCCGAGCGCTCTTCGCTACATTGTATCTTTCACGCGATCTTTTGCTGCTCGTTCTAGCCCGGCAAAGCGTTTGCGGATGGTACGCGCGGCACACCGAACCAGAGAGCACTCCACACGGACGCTGCGCTGGTCAATGTGCCCGCCGGGGCACACGGCATGGATACGGTGCGCTTTTCAATCATAGTACGTCGCCTGACCGTTCTACGCCTGGCTGATTTGGCTCACATCCGTCTGCTTTTTTTTTTTTTTTGTTGTGTTTGCCGCAGGAAAATGAGATGCGCTGGGAGGATGAGTACCGGATGTACTACCAGGAGGAGCAGGCGGACGAGGGCAGCGAGCCGACGGACAGTGCCGGCCGCTTCCGGCTGAGCATCTCGAGCGAGAGCGACGTCGGTGGCGTCGAGATTTCGTCCCCGAACCAGCCGCACGATTTTGGCAGCGGGCGCGAAGGGCAGGAAGAGATCTGGGCGTACGCCGACATCGAGGCGGGTCTGAAGGAGCTGCCCGGCGGTGATCGGGTGGCCGAGCTGCTCGGCTGCAGTGTGGTACCGGCCGGCGACATTCTGCAGGACACGGGCCCCGACCAGCGCGACACGGTCGTACTGCTGGCGGTGTGGTACAGCAAGCACGACCTGCTGCGCAAGCTGCTGGCGCTCGACGGCGTCAGTGCGGGCGTGTGCGATGCGGCCGGCCGGACCGCGCTCCATCTGGCCTGCTACATCGGCGACTACAAGGCGACGGAGGTGCTGCTGCAGCACGGCGCCAAGGCACAGTGCTGGGATCGGGAGAAAACCGCCACACCGCTGCACTGTGCGGCCAGGTAAATGTGTGTGTGTGTGTGTGTGTGTGTGTGGGTGCATTTTCGCATGAATTGTTTATCGCTTCTTTTGCTGTTGTTTGACAGCTGCGGCAGCCTCGAGTGCGTAACGCTCCTGCTCGCCCAGAGCGTGGACATCAACGCCGGCATCGAGAAGCACTCCGCGCTGCACTACGCGGTCATGCGCAACAGCAAGCGCTGCGTCGAGTATCTGCTCGCGCACGGTGCCAACCCGAACACGCCGCAGGTCTACACGCAGACGCCGCTGCACGTGGCCGCCGCCCTCGGGTACGGCGAGTGCATGGAGCTGCTGCTGGCGCACGGGGCCGACGCCCGCTCCCAGTACGGGCAGAAGAAGATCACCGCCCTGCATCTGGCCGCCTCGGAGAACTATCTCGACTGCGTGCGGCTGCTGGTGGCGGCGGGCGCCAACATCGACGCCCGCAACCGGGACCAGCAGACGCCCCTGCACCTGGCCTGCCTGTCCCAGTGCCACGAAACCGTCACGTACCTGATCGCCCAGCGGGCCGACGTGCACGCGGTCTACCGGGACGGCCGCACCGCCCTGCACGCCTCGATCGTGAAGGAGTCCCGGTTTTGGGACTGCACGCTCAGCCTGCTGAAGGCGAAGGTGGACGTGAACCGGGCGGACAACTTCGGCTACACGCCGCTGCACATTGCCGCACTGAACGAGTTCAGCACGTGCGTGTACATGCTGATCGAGTACGGTGCGGACATAACGGCACGCACGAACGGTGGCGTATCGGCGCTGTCGTTCATCATACGCCGCACGCCGGAGATAATACCGCGCTACGTGGACAAGCTCGACGCGGCCATCAGCGTGAACAGCATACACGAGATCGGCGACGTGGACTGCGAGATACGGCTGGACTTTCGGCTGCTGGTGCCGAACAACGACCGCGGCGAGACGGAGCTGCTGCTCGCGTTCATCGAGGTGGGCCAGAAGCGCATCCTGAAGCATCCGCTCTGCGAAACGTTCCTGCTGCTCAAGTGGCGCCGGATACGGAAGTTTTTCATCTTCAGCCTGTTCTACCACGGGCTGTTTGTGCTGCTGTTTACCGCGTACGTGCTCGGGGTGTACGTGCGCGACTGCCGGGCGGAGCCGTGCCCGCTGCCCGCCTACATACCGGCGGTCGGGTACGTCATCATCCTGTTCAACCTGGTGCTGCTGACGAAGGAGATCTTCCAGATGATGCACGGCTTCGTCAGCTACGTCCGGTACTGGGAGAACTGGCTGCAGTGGAGCATCGTGATCGGCATTTTTCTCTGCACGGTGAGTACTGGTGAATGGTCATGATGATTACATCATCTCTTTCATTTGTCGCTCAAATCTCAACTTAGTGTCGAGTATGATTCCAATAAGTGGCTGTTGTTAGTCGGAGTCATTCGGACACGTTCAGAGTCGAAAAGAGTCGACCGGAATCGGAGGTACCCGGTACAATATGCTTGTGATCAGGCATTTGATTGTGTTTTTTTTTTGCTTTCACTTTGCGAGTGCACTTTGTATACAGGCCATTGTTTTGGAGGCCTATTACGGTCGACTCCAATAGATGCCGGGCGATTCTGGACGATTCCGGACGACTTCGGACGACTCCGACTACGAAAGAATCCTAGCGACTTCAAACGACCCCGGATGACTCTAAACTACTTCGGACCAGTACTGCAAAATGTCACTGTCAGTGTCATAAAAGAATCTGACGGAAACAAAATCCATGTCAGCGTCACGTACTCAATTGTAATAATCAGATGTGATACTCAAAAAAGAGTGGTGTGACCAACCCATGCTTCGTGACATTTCTGCGATCAACGCTTGGGCAGTCACTATGTCATGAGCTTATTCTTTACTGTGATCAGTTCTGCAAAATGTCACTGACATAGTCATTACAAATTCCGGCTGATCATGTCAGCGTCGCGAGCTCTACTGTGATGATCAGAGGTGAGACTCAGTTGGTGCGATCATCACGTGATTGGTGACATTGTGTGCAAGCAACTCTTTGTCAGTCACTTGGTCGTGACATTTTCTGTCAGTGATCATCACGACGTTCTTGGAATATGCTGGACGTGTGGTCCCAAGCGTGACCAAGTGAGTGACCAAGAGTTGGATGCTTAATAAATTGTCACCAAGCATGTGATTGATCCACCAACTGTTTGAGTCTCACCTCTGATCATCTCAGTTGTGTACGTGGGCTGTTTGGCATGTGATAACGCACTTTCATTGAGTATCAGCAATGAGCATCAAGCTACCACGGATATGTTCATTGTTTTCGTTGGTGAATATCTCGTGACGCTCATGACATTTTGCAGCACTGAGTATGGCAATGGTAATCTTCCACATTTGCATAAACGTTTGTTAATTGGTGTTGAGCTCTTGTATTGATTCTTCACTAATCTGTGTCATTGAAACCTTGACTTTGCTCTGAGTTTTGCCTGTGGGGCGGCCTTTACTGACATTTTTCATTATCCTTCTGACTAAAGTATCTGTTTAAAAGTTGTTTAACCGTCTTCAAGTACCTTTAATACAATTGTTTCTCTTTACCTTACGCATCCTCCTAGCACAACACACTGAACGAATCGAACGCCATCATGAACTGGCAGCACCATGTGGCGGCCGTCGTCATCTTTCTGGCCTGGCTCGAGCTGATGATGTTGGTGGGCCGGTTTCCCATATTCGGCCTGTACGTGCAGATGTTTACCACCGGTAAGCGTGTGGTCGCCGTTCGAGCTTCGAGCGCCCAAGAATCGAACTACCGTCTTATAAACGTGTCTCTTTTTTTGCAGTGGCGGTAAACTTTTCCAAATTTCTGATGGCCTACTGCTGCCTGCTGGTCGCGTTCGGGCTCAGCTTCTGCGTGCTGTTCCCGAACTACATCGCGTTCAAGGAGATACCGCGCTCGCTGCTGAAAACGATCGTCATGATGGCGGGCGAGCTCGAGTTCGAGGACATCTTCTACGGGGAGAATCTGAAGATCGAGTACCCTGCCACCGCGCACGGCATGTTTCTCGCGTTCGTCCTGCTGGTGACGGTCATCCTGACCAATCTGCTGGTCGGTCTGGCCGTCAGCGACATCCAGGGGCTGCAGCAGTCGGCCGGGCTCGACCGGCTGTCCCGCCAGGCGGAGCTGATTTCCCGGCTGGAGAGTCTCATGTTTTCGCGCCTGCTGCGCAAAGCGCCGATCCGCATCTGGGCCATCTTTCAGAAGATCGCGCTGCTGAAGACGTCCCGCTGCCGGTTACACTTTCGCGTCAAGCCGAACGATCCGCGCGAGAAGCGGGTACGAATAGTGCTGGCAGTGCGAATGTAGCGCGGAACAAATTTAACCCCTCTCTCTTCTCTCCCCATTCCGCACTCAGATTCCGCGGGAGCTCATCACCTCGATCTACAAGCTGGTGGCGGAGCGGCGCGAACGCAACCAATCGATCAAGCGCCGGCGCACCTACCGAAACATGCAGACGTTCAACCGGTTCCTGCTGGACGATGCGGACGACGATGGGGCCGTCACGCTGCGCCGGAAGCACTTCAAAACGGTCAACAAAAAGCGCACCATCTCGGAGCACCCGCACGGTGGGATGCGGCCCGACACGATGCCGCCGGTCATGCCGGGGGCGCGCATTTCTAACACTAACGCCGGGGCGCTCAAAACGCTCGAGGACAACCAGAAAGCCATCCTGAAGCGGTTGGACGAGCTGGGCAAGGACCTGGACATTCTTAAGGGTAGAATAAAAAAGCCTTAGGGCACTACAGCATGCAGTGCGAAATAAGCGTATGTTACTCAGTAAGATAAGGGTTTAGGTAAGAGCTATAACTGGATGCTGGTAGGGCCAAGCACCACTGGTCAGGCCATTGGTACCTACGGGTAGTTCCAGGGTGCTATCTTCCAAAGCAGGATAATTCAATGTATCTGGAAATGGCCACTGACAATCACCAATGATTGAATCTCGCTGTGAACTCCCAGGTTGAACTAAAAAAGCTAACGAAAAGCTTATCATCAACATTATGATCATGATGACTTCTGCCTTCGTCCGGATATCATGGCAACAGGGCTTTAAACAGTTTAAAAATAGGAACATCATGGTCTAGCACACAATCCGCTGCTCTACTGAATAGCAAATGAAGAATAACCGCAGACCCACACTTCTTTGGCACTTTAGTGAGCCAGTTTATGTGAACGTGAAACTTCAACCCGTCGTCTACAAAAACCCCGCAGTTTTTGTCCTGACGGACGTGGGATGATATCAATATACATCAATATTTTTGTCTTGGTTCCTCTGTTCTCTCAAATACGATATATGGACGCCAAACTGATGTCGTGAACACGGACTTTAAGGCTGCCTTCGACAGTTTACCGCTTGACCTTCTGATTGCCAAACTCGAAAGACTCGGCATCGGAGGTCGGTTACTGTCATGGTTTAAGTCCTATCTGTGCGGAAGATCGTCCTGCTTGTCAGATTTTTTTGTGGGCTTCTCTGGAACCTCCGGTCTTGCGATGTCTTTTTCATTTTATAAAGGGATAAGCGGGATAACAAATGCACAAATACATGACGGTGTAAGTGGTATGTGTCACTTACCAGCAGGTCGCATTTGAGCGTTTCGCCGTCGGCCAGCCGTACGGTGCTGCGGTCCGCTCCGTCCCGTATCAGCTCGCAGCTGGCTAGCTTCGAGGAGTAGCGCACGCGCACGTTCGGGACGCCCTCCAGCTGGCGGTAGATGCTGGCCAGCAGCACATCGTTCTCCACGATCCAGGAGATGTTTTCGGCAAAGTCGTCATAGTTGAACGTGATCAGCGCGTCCGAGCAGGCGTCCCACACCTGCATCTTCAGCACCGGCTTGACCCGGGTGCGCTCGATCTCCTCCCACGCGCCAATCGTCCGCATCAGCCGGTAGGTGCCCTTGCTGATCGCCGACACCCGGTTGCTGTACTGCTCGGTGGAGGGTTGCTTAAACCCGGCCGCTGCCTCCAGCAGCAGGATGTTTTTGTTCTGCAGCCGGGAGTTTTTGCCTGCGGGAGACATCCATCCCCCCCCCCCATCGAATGGGTGGTTAGCGTGGTTTTGATGGTTCTTTTCCGCCCGTTTTGCCTAGCTTACCCAATGCACAGGCTAATGCAGTGCCGACCATCCCACCGCCGACGATGATGATGTCGTAGTGCTGGGCTTCCGAGGTGGTCGATTCCGTATTTGCATGCCGGTTGCTGGCCGTTGTCGCCAGGGTGCGAGGCCACTGGACGGCCCGGCTCGGTAGAATCGCATTGCGGGGAGAGTATTTCACCAGAGTTGTACAGAACAGCCGGTTCATTTTCGTTTCGAACTGCACAATAACAAAACAAAAGGCTGCAGCGCGCTGACAGATCGGGAGGCGTTTGACAGCTCTCGGGGGTTTTATAGCACCAACTGACAGCACGATAAGCCAGATCGGCAGTGTAGCGTGCACATAACACCGAATTTACAGTCTGTACTAGTGATGTGCTCTTTGGAGCGCACACACGACTCCGATCCAACTCCGGCCATTACTAGTCCGATTCCGACTCCGGAAAAATGCGAACAACTAGTTCCACCCGCTGTCGTTCCGAGTCGCCCGGAGTCGTTCAGATTAGGAGTCATCCGGAGTCGTTTGGATTCGGAGTCGTCCAGAGTCGTCCAGAGTCGACCGGAATCAGAGGTATTCGATGTCGTCCAGAGTAGAGCGGAGTCGTCCGGAGTAGAGCAGAGTCAACTGGAATCAGAGTTATCCGGAGTCGTCCAGAGCCGATCGGAGTCGTCCAGAGTCGACCGGAATCAGAGGTATTCGATGTCGTCCAGAGTAGAGCGGAGTCGTCCGGAGTAGAGCAGAGTCAACTGGAATCAGAGTTATTCGGAGTCGTCCAGAGCCGATCGGAGTCGTCCAGAGTCGACCGGAATCAGAGGTATTCGATGTCGTCCAGAGTAGAGCGGAGTCGTCCGGAGTAGAGCAGAGTCAACTGGAATCAGAGTTATTCGGAGTCGTCCAGAGCCGATCGGAGTCGTCCAGAGTCGACCGGAATCAGAGGTATTCGAAGTCGTCCAGGGTAGAGCGGAATCGGAGCCGGTCGGAGTCAACAGGAGCCGTGCGGTGCAATGTGCTTGTGATCAGGCATTTCATTTCGTTGTGTTTTTGACTTTTACTTTGCGCATGCACTGCATCTACAGGCCTTCGACCGATCCCGGACGACTCCGAACGATTACGAACGACTCGGGATGACTCCGACTCCCAACGACTTCGAACGACTCCGGACGACTCCGGATATTGCTGGGCGGACCTACCTTCCGGAGTCGGTTCCAAAATTATCACAGTCGGATCGGAGTGGACTCGGTGAGTGATTCGCCGCATGCGGCAAGAAATGAGTTTTCTTAATTTTCTACCTTTTTGAGGTATTTTTATGTGATGTTGTTGTTTCTAGATAAGGGTAATCGTTTGACTTACAGGGTTTCCCACGATTTATTGGTTGGTTCCCACGATTTATTGGTGCGTTCCCACGATTTTTTGGTCATTTCCCATAATTTTTTGGTAGCAACCCACGATTTATAGGTCGGTTCCCAAATATTATTGGTCGGTTCCCAAATATTATTGGTCGTTTCCCAAATATTATTGGTCGGTTCCCAAATATAATATAATATAATACCGACCAATAATATTTGGGAAACGACCAATAATATTTGGGAACCGACCAATAATATTTGGGAACCGACCAATAAATCGTGGGTTGCTACCAAAAAATTATGGGAAATGACCAAAAAATCGTGGGAACGCACCAATAAATCGTGGGAACCAACCAATAAATCGTGGGAAACCCTGTATTTGATGTTAATCGTACGACGATTCAAATAAAATCACAAGCGGCAACATCAAATCAGCAAAATAGTTTCGATCGAACTAATAACTCCATACAATTTTGCAGGTTTTGCAGGTGTAAACAAGCTGTCACTGTCATAAGATGCATTTCGGTGTAAACAATGCGCAAAACATAGAAAGTGTTTGCGGTTTTTTTTCCATTTAAGAAATGGCATCAGCTTTGAACGCACTCACATAGAAAAAAAAAACTAAAAATAAAGGAAACTAAAAATAAAGTCATTTTTTTTAAATCAGAATATTGCGTTGATAGCGGACTACGCGTTCAAAATTTAAAAGCCTCCATATTTGCTGGCTCTTCTATTTGCTGGTTATTTGCTGGTAGCCCAATCTGTCAGACGGATGCATCCGGTGTCACCTGCCGTTTCGTGTGCCCATACTCGCCCGTCGATCCTGTGCGAGCAGTTGAAAGTGCATCATAAAACTGTAAACATTCGAAAATGGGCGACAACGAAACGTTCCTGGGGATGCTAAGGCCAGATCAAGCCAGTGCGTTAGCGAGATCGGTAGCGAGAGTGAGGGAACGTTTGGAGGCATATATTCGACAGATGAAAGAACCCGTCAAGCGAAATGGGCTGGTGTATATCCGTGGATCGCAAGCTTACGAGCGGCGTATTCGTAAATTGTATAATTGTACACCCCACCGTGGCAGGGTACGAGCACCGCGCCGCCCCTTCCCACCCGAGATCGCTCCAGAACCGGAGCAAATGGAAGCGGCAGGTAATGGGTTTAGTGGGGGGGATAACGCCGCCAATGCGCCGTTCCGTAAAGCATGCTGTTTTCATTTTGTAGCCAACCTTCTCCAGCCGGCTGAGAACGAGGATGCGATGGAAGAGCAGCAGGAAGCAGCAGGAGAAGCGGTGGAAGAGGAGGAAGAGGAGTGGGTCGCACCGTACAGCAGTGTGGAGCGGGACAGCGAGCCGGATGATGATGCGGGGCCGTCCGAGGCGTCCGAGACCGATCGCCCGTACGGTGACGCTTCGCTCGAAGATGGCTTACGGCTGTGGGTGGTGGAAAATGGCGTGCCCGATCGCACGGTAGACCGCCTGCTGGGTCACTTACGGCAGTGTGCTCCGCAGCTCGCATTGCCGCGCAATGCACGGTCGTTCGGTGCCACGATGGTGTCGCCTTTCGTCCGGTCCAAGATCGTGTCCATCAGTGGAGGCCGCATG
Organism: Anopheles gambiae; assembly: GCF_943734735.2. Taxonomy (NCBI): domain Eukaryota; kingdom Metazoa; phylum Arthropoda; class Insecta; order Diptera; family Culicidae; genus Anopheles; species Anopheles gambiae. The sequence continues at coordinate 1,787,560 of NC_064600.1, read as the reverse complement.
TGGTACCAGAGCATCGCCAAAAGCCTGCAAGCGCACTATTGGTAAGCACACCGAGCGCCACAGTTTGTTGGCCCCTCCTGCACTGCGTACACGTCGTTTGTTTGCCTGTTGCAGCTTGGTCCAGCCGAACGAAGATGGTCTCATCCTGGACTTTTGCGTAAACGGTCAGCGACTGCGCGATGGCACCCACTTCTGGACGATGCACATGAAGGTGCACAACGTGCCCGGCACGCCCGTGATGACGGTTTCGCTTTACAGTGGCGCCACCGCGCCGGGCAGCGCCAAGGAATATCTGCACCAGTTCGTGGACGAGCTGAACAAGCTGCAGAGGCAGGGCCTTACCATAGGCGGCCAGACGTACTGGGTATATCTGCGGGCAATTATTGCTAACACACCGGCCCGTGCCTTTATCAAGGGTAGGTTGGAGCAACTGGCGTTTGGAGGTACAATGCGCAAGCACGTACCTAATGGTGCACTGTGCTTCTTTTGCTCTTTTCAGGTGTCGGTGACAACGAGATCCACTGCTGCCACAAGTGCACCACCGTGCCGGAAACGGACGGTAAGCTGGTGTACTACACGCAAGAGACGGCGTGCGAACCACGCACGGACAAGCTGTTTCGTGGCAAGCACTACCCGGGGCATGTGAGCAAGTGGACGCCGCTGCGCGATCTGAAAAACTGCGACCTCGTCCTGGACATCGTGGTGACCGAACGCCGGCAGCTGACGGAGCTGGGCGTGCTGGCCCAACTGTTGCAGTTGTGGGTCAACGGTTACCAAGACATCGACTGTAAGCTGCTGCCGTCGCAAAAGCGGGCAATCTCGGGCCATCTCGAGCGGCTGCAGCTGCCCACCGGGTACGAACGAACGCTGCGCGACCTGCGCTGCGTGGCGGTGTGGACGGCAGAGGAGCATCTGGCGTTTCTGCAGTTTGCCGGGTTTGCCGTGCTGCGCGGCCGCATGCCCGATGCAGTGTACAGCCATTTTATGCTGCTGTTTGTGGCGGTAACGATGCTGTCGTCCTCGTACTACAAAGCGAGGTGGCAGATGGCGGCCGCACTGCTGGACAACTTCGTGGCCGACTACGCGACCGTGTACAGCCCGCGGCTGGTCAACCTGAACGTGCACCATCTGCTGCACATGTACGAGGAGACGTGCCGGTTCGGCGAGCTGCACACCATCTCGGCCTACCCGTTCGTGCCCCGACAGCGCGACGCTAGACGGTTGATGCACTCCGCCGGGTACAGTCTGTCGCAGACGGTCCAACGGCTGCTGGAGCTGCAGCAGGTCGAGCTGAACCGGCGCTGGGATACGACCGACGAGGATGTGCCGTCGGTGCGGACGGTCGGCCTCGACACGATCGCGACCATTCGGCGCGGGTTCCAGCTGCGTCGGAACTTCCGCGACCAGTTTGCCTTGACCAACACTGGCGCGGTGGTGATGTACGAAGGGGCCACCAACTTCGAGGACTTTGGTCTGGTTGTCCATGGGTACACCTTCACCAGACAGGTGCCGGCGTTCTCCGATCCGTTTTGTTCGACCGAAGTGCACATTTACTCTGCCGTCATGAGCAGCTTGGAGCAGCATGTGCTGCGCGCTTTTCCCACCAGCATGCTGTTGTGCAAGGTTGCGGCGGTGCAAACCGAATTCAGCAATGAATACATATTTGTGCCTGTGCCCGGTACCTACCTGGCGTGCAATGAAGCGGTTTAGTAGAAGGCGTTCGTACGAATTTCAAGCATTACTTATTTGCGTTATGCAGAACATGAGATATTTGATTTAAGATTTTACGTATTATATATCATTCGTGCATTATTTCACACTTGGAACGGATTCCAATATAATAAAACTATTTTAAACTTTTTTCAACTGCAACTCGTTAGGGAACAGTTATTTGTCGTTCGCAAAAAAACGATGAAAAAAGGCAAAATGCATTGGCATTTGAACAAGGACATTCTCAACATCCTCCGTTTGATGGAAACCGGAATCGATCCAAACTAATCACTTGAAGATCTTCATTGGATACTCCAATGGTCAGTTATGTAGAAAACCTTGAGTCTATATGGCTCTACTTCAGTATGAAGTCCTATTTTTTATAGCCGATTTTTTATAGCTTCAGCGCATGCTATCCAGGCTCGTAGAAATCGTCCTCAGTCGCATCAAATCTTCGATCAACCCTCGCATCCATTTAATTGCTGGTTTCCAGATGAACCTGTTGAAGCTTGCTAGCGTGGACAGAGCAGTTATGACGAATGACAGCATTCGGAGATGATCCGAGTAGAATACACCCACATTTGTTTTTGGAACTAAAACTGATCCGAAACCCATACCTTTCAACATTTCTGAGACCACTGCGCTACTGGACCTAAGATGATCCAGATTCCTCGATCGATCAATCCTGGAACTTATTCTTACCTCATACCACTTGGTCAACTTGGTCATAGAGCTGATCCTGAATCCTGTCCATGTTTCCATGGTCCATTCCAGAGTTGGAATTGATATTGAACCCGTACCTGGTCTGAAACTAGTTGTGTTTTAGGAACCAATGCCATTCCTAAAACGGATCTTCAACCCATTCCGATTCTGGAGCATATCTCAGAACCATTCCAGGCCTGTAACTGATCCTTAACTTATACCGGTCCAGAAATTGATCCCGGTTTTCTACCGTTGGAACTAATCCCAAACCCATACGGGTCCTTAAACTGATGCTTAACCCGTAGCCTTCCTTCAATTGGTTCTAGTACATAACGTAGCTGGAAACTTTCAGAAACCCATACTCTTGTGGAATTAATACTTAATCGATAGCGTGGTACTGGAACTGATCATTCTAAATTTATTCTGTCTAAATCCAGGAATTTATTCTAAATCCACAGCATTCCTGAAACATATTCTGAACCCACACCATTCTTGAAACTAATACCGATCCCATGCCATTCCTGAAACTGATCCCAAGCTTATATGTGTCCTGAATTTTTTCCTTTTTTAGTATTATTTGAGAAAGTAATACATGTGTTCTATATTTATTTTCTGAATACGCTCAAACTTCTTTTAAAAATTACCATCCACGTGTTTGGAGCCTTCAAGATGCGCAATTACTTCCAGTCTGGGTTGGATGTTGGACCCCGATGCTTGATCTACGTTGCTCTCTATACTGCGCAGAAAACGTAATTCTCAAAATTCGATCTCTCTCGGCGCACATCGTTGACTTCTCTCTGTTACTGTATCTCTCTCTCTCTTGTTCTCAAAAAACATCCAATCGTCTTCTGACCGTTACACAATTTTAAACAACTCCACACACTCGACAGACAGACGGAACGCCACCATCTAATACCTTCTGAAGGGTGTGCGCGGGGAAAAGCCTACCGTAATGCCACCGGAGAGAGATATAAACCAATAAGGAGGAAAACTTCGACCATGCGCCATAGAATGAAAGACACACACAACACACATACATATGGCGGGGAGCCATATGACGCACGTTTAAAGCTTCGTTGCCGTCTCCGGTCCAGCAAGCGAACTCGAGAGCCCGATGCCATAACGTGTCGCAAAGCCGATTAAATCCATAACCACAGGAACGCCGGATTCTTCCGGTGTTGTGTGAGGAAGCCTGGACAGTGAAGGTCTTCTACCCACTTCCCTCCGGTCTTCCTGTCTACCCACAGTTCTCCCTAATTGATTGCGAAGCAGTGCAGGACGAAAAACCCTCCTCCCGTGGGAAATATCTGCGCACACCACACCAGCAGGTTGAAGTCGGGAGCATTACGACACACGGTGGCGTAACAGGTCGCACATTGAGACGCTCAGTCGCATCACTTTCACTTGGGGCGCGTTTGGCAAACGTGTCCGGTCGTTGGTCGTCCGGAAAATACAACCCCCCCCCCCCCCACACACACACACATACGCAGGCAGTCGTTGGCGTCGGCGAGTTTCACGCAGGCGGGCGATCCACACGGCCAACCACAGCTCACAGGCTTAGTGCAGTGCAAACCGTCCAGCAGGACGCAACACAACCATCTAGACTAGTCTAGGCCAGTAGTAGCAGCAAGTAGCAGCAGCAGCAGCAGTTCTCCAAAGATGGACGGTGGTGGTGACCAGAAGGCGGCCGAGCCGCTGTACGCCCGCGATGCCGAGACGGCCGACGGTGGCATGTTCGCGAAGAAAAAGGAGGAACCCAAGTGGGTCCGCGTGATCGTGGTGTGCATCTATCTGTTTACGGTGTCGTTTGCCGCGCTGCTCCTCTCGCTCTACTACATCTTCTTCTGGACGCCGAAGATTGAGCCGTACGAGGACGACAGCCCCGAGCGGTTAACGGGGTGCGATCAGGACGATTAGCGCGGGAGTCGGCGCAGTCACACTCCCCACCAATCAATCCTTTCCCGGTTGCGGATGCAGCAGAGCAGTTACCTAGCTTTAAGGTAAGCTGCCTGGTTGGAGGGGGACTACTTCAAAGCTCTTTTTAGGTTGTTTAAGTAACAAGTAAGAAGTAACAGTGGGAATTATGCAATTCTATGCAGCGTGTGTGTGCTTGTTTGGTAGAATTTGAAGAATCCATGGCCCGTAATAGGATTAACGGCGGCACAACGTTACATAAAACACAAGTCCTCCCCGGCCCCTCGGTAGTGGCTAAGTAGTGGACCGGCAAAGGACACATTACCGAGGTCGGCAGTCCATCATGGGAGTGGATTATTGAAAAATTGCTTTGCAAACAACATTCCAAACGTCGAGCCGATCACGGTTCATTACGGTCCAGTGCTTTCTTTTGAATGGTTTGCGTACGATGCGGAGTGTTTTTATTCCTCTCTCTCTCTCTCTGAAGTAGCTTTTCACATTCGAAAACAAATATGGAGATGTTTTCCAATGGGATTGGAAACCGTCCCAATTGGCATGCAAAAGTCACATGATGGCGCAGACATTTATTTAGATTATTAATCATTGCTTACTTTGAATGTCCAACGGGAGGAGCGGGGTTCGGGCGGCATGGGGGTAAGGCTAGGTTTAATGGCATCAAGGAAAATCGCAGCCCATTTAACGGTCGGGATTAAGTGCCAGGCGAACAATGGATATCGGAGCAGCGCTAAATGCGTTTGCTTGCGTTTGCACTGACAACTACGCTGCAGGGGTTTTGTGGATTAATTTTATTTTTTTTTAAACCTTATGTATTTCAACAATTGTTCTTTTTTTCTATTTTTGGAATAATTTGGTTCGTGGAAGTGTATGGTTCGATGTTCGTATTTTGAACATACATAGTTTTGTTTTTATTTTCGGTTGATACTGATAAATTTCTAGGAAGGGAAATACTGCTCAAGAAGGTTTGTTTATTGAGGAAAAAATGAGTATGAGGAAAAAGCTTCAGTACTAGGATACTAGGAACCATCCTTAAGATGTTTGAGAACTAACAGCTCGGTCGGTTCTGACAGTATTTACACGTTTTTTTATTGCTTCTGGATTGTATTTTTTCTTTCGTCCCATGATTTTTTCGTTATTTTCTACATATTTTGTTTCACCGCGCTTACAATTTATTTCCATTGTTCAGGCATTTTTGAAACAAATTTGACAAACAAATTGAAACAAAACATTTATGGAAAACGCTCAATAAATCGAGGCACGAGTTCAACAGAATATTGAGAAGCATTCGAAATCCAGGTAAGGAAAACCCTGGAAATATAAAAGCTTCTTCTTCTTCTTCTTCTTCTTCTTCTTCTTCTTCTTCTTCTTCTTCTTCTTCTTCTTCTTCTTCTTCTTCTTCTTCTTGTTCTTCTTTTTGTTCTTGTTCTTCTTCTTCTTCTTCTTCTTCTTCTTCTTCTTCTTCTTCTTCTTCTTCTTCTTCTTCTTGTTCTTCTTTTTGTTCTTGTTCTTCTTCTTCTTCTTCTTCTTCTTCTTCTTCTTCTTCTTCTTCTTCTTCTTCTTCTTCTTCTTCTTCTTCTTCTTCCTGGCTTACCAACTTACGCGGTAATGCGCGGCCTATATAGACTTCCGAGACTTTTTTTTAATGCTGTTTTAGTTATTTTCCTTTTTTTTATTCTTCCCATATCTTTTTGGATTCGCCCCTGTATCAGTATCACGCAGCCGAATAGTCTGGTATACCAGATAAGAATAGGCCTTGTAGTTGCGATCAATGCACACAAATGCATACTTTCAATGCGGTGTGCATTTGGGAGTTTCTGGGAACAAGATGCTCGGGAAAAACAACTCGGCAAACAACAACATCACAACCAATCAATATCGACAACCCAATGGGAAATCTGTCGCTAAACAGAAACCCCACTAACCCTGTCTTTTGGAGCGCGCCATCGACTCTCCGTCGTATCCGCTCTTTTAACGACCTTTTTGACCTTTTGTGCATGTCTTCCTATAATAGTTTTATAATTTCATTTAAAACAGTACCATACACACACACACATACCCGATTCGGTTAGGTCGTTACAGGTAGCATTAATCCCCATGAGCCAAAAACGGGGGAAACAAACCGCTACCGCGTGTGCCTTGATTTTCCGCTCCAGTTTTGTTGTTGTCCCGTGAACGCGCCGTGACTCCAATCTCGGGACACTCTCCATCCGCCCCAACAAAGGAAGGAGCCAACATTGTAGTGCTCTGTGCGTGTGTGTGTGTGTGTGTACGTGCTGCATTGATTGGGAGGGAGATTTTCCCGACGCCAATGCTCAAATCGCTCCCGCGCGCTCGTGCAGGCTCGGGCCCCAAGAGCGAGAGCGCGCACGTACCCGAGCAATGGAGCGGACGTTCGCTAAAAGTGCGGGGATGGAAGGTAGGGAAAACAACTGCCATATCCTAGCCATGATTTCCACCATTGGCCACCGTTTAGTTCCGATGGACGTGCCCGAGCGAGTGGCGTTTTGCTTTTTATTTACCCGCACAGCAGTGGACTAGCAGAAAACAGCAAAAGGTGCAAATCGAGCGCACGCTGACGCTGGGTTTCGTGCGCGTGTGACCGCTCGTGTGTGTGTGTGTGTGTGTGTTTTATTTTCCACACTGAAATCGCTTGCAAAACAAAACAAAAATCCATCGCTGCGGCAAAAGCGGCAATTCGTGCCAGGCGGCGGCGGCGGCCATCCCGGCAAAGTAATGTAACACGCCACGGTGCAGTGGAAAGCGACCTCGGAAAACTCGGCACCATCAACCACTGTGCTTCTCCATCGGTGACACGCTGGAAAAGGGGCAGTACAAGACCTGCCGAAGGGAAAAACGGCACCAACCCCCGTATGCCCTTTGTTCAAAGCGCGCACAAAACGTAAAATGTAAATTTATTACCATTAGGCGCAAAACATAAAACAGATAGCGCGCGATGAGAGGGCGTGTGTGTGTTTGTGTGTGTGTGTGTTCTGAGGGTGTTTGCTTCGGTTTCCTCAATAAAAGCGAGCTCGTAAATCCAGTCCGCCGTGTGTATGTGGCGGGGCAGGCAAATGCATTTTCCGATCAAAGCGTGCATCAGAGCCGTCTCAGGTCATGACAGACATTCCGAGACTATAAATTTGTGTATGTTTCCCCCCCCCCCCCCCCCCGTGTTTCCCGTCGCTCTGTGTTTGTGTTTTTCCTCACCCACAAACCACGACCCTCATCCCGTCAGGTATTTATGAGTGAGTGGTAATAAAATCCATTTCTGGCAAATGGAGCAGTGTGGCCCCGTGTGTGTGTGTGTGTGTGTGTGTGTGTGTGTGTTGAAAGGCTGGTTGGAAAATAATTAACTTGCTTTCATCGCGCTGGATGCCGCGGGAAATGCTTAACCTAATTTTGTTGCCCCCCCCCCCCACCACCAGGCAGCACACTGACCTACGGCATATGGGAAGGACTGGGTGCCAGTGTGTGTGTGTGTATCGACTTGTATTTGTGCGCCGTTTAATTGCCGTAATCCATTTAGGGAGCGACAAATCGAATCAACGCTATCTATCAATTTGCGTTATTGCGACATACAAAAGGAAGGAAGAAAAAGGAAATAAATGAAGCAAAAGCATGGCGAGAGAGATAAGCTATGTTTGGTGGCTGCTTATCTTGAATCAAGTGGCAGGCAACGCTAGGATGAAAAAGAAAAAAAAGAAAAACAAACGATCCGAAGGAATGAAGCGCACGAAACCCACGGCAGGCCACATGTATTGCCTTTATCCAGCTTTGCGCTACCATCCCGCGCTCAGCGAGCGGTTGTTTGGGAAAAATCAATATTTGTTTCCACGCGTACGTAATTAGCCGCCCGTCCTGTGCGCCCTCATGCTGCCGTTTGGAGGGAAAATAGCACACACAGAGATGTTTGTGCAGCTCTGCGTTTGCCCGAGCGCTCGCACGCCCGCACGCGTGTGTTTACATTTAGCCGACACGAACGGCGTGTTTTGTCCCGGCAGGGCAGCAGTGGCCGGGGCAATCGCAAGCAACCGAATTCGGAGTTTATCGCACTTAAAACACAAGTGCAAAATTGCGTTGTTATTGTGGCGGTGGGAAGCATTTTTTGACTCCAGGGATATGTTGCCAGATGCCCAACATTTCTTGAAACAAAAAGCGCTATCAGCTGTTCCGCACTAGACTCGTTTAGGTTCTAGTCTGGCTCAGGAGTGTCCGAAACCGCTCACGGTCTCGCGCCGTTCAACTGCCAGTCCTTGCCACCTGAACTTGGGCCTCTATCCTTGTGGACGGCCTAAAATGACTGTGCGAGCTGGGTCGTCAGTGAGGTCGCCGTACATCTCGTATAGCTCGTCATTATAGCGGCTCCTCCATTGTCCTTCCACACATACGGGGCCAACAATCCGTCTGAGCATCTTGCTCTCGAACGCGGCTTAGAGGGTTTCGTCAGATGTCCATGTCTCAGAGGCGTATGTGAGTACCGGTACTATATAGTCCCAGCTTCGTCCGTCGCGACAGGTTCCTTGAGGTGAACTGATTTTGCAGGCTGTAGAAAGACCGGTTGACAGCCAGCGTCCTTGTGCGCAACTCAACTACAATGCTATTGTCGTTGCTGACCTTTGACCCGAGATGATCTTTAATATCTGTACGTCACGCTTACGTAAGTTTAGATTTGTTGTTGTTAGGGTCGCTGATGTTGCCACTATCAGTTTGGTCTTTGCCTCGTGTATCTGCAATCCGAGGTTCTCTGCCGCCTGCTCGATCCCTTGATATGCTTCTGCTACATAGGAGAGCCGCAGACCAATGATGTCTATATCATCAGCGCATGCCAGGGTCTGGGTTGACTTATAGAAGATGATTCCCGAAGTCTCCACCCTCGAGTCGCGGATGGCTCTCTCTAGCACCAAGAAACCCATGGCAGGTGACGTTGGCCATAGTCATTCTAACTAGCCTTGTAAGTTTGGCCGGTATTCCAAAAGAGCTCGTAGCGTCGTATAGTTTTACTCTGGCTATGCTATCATCTGCAGCTTTGAAGTCAATGAAGAGATGGTACGTGTCGGGTATGTATTCAGCCACCTTCTCCAAGATCTGCCGTATAGTGAAGATCTAAACAGTGGTCATTTGTTGGACAAACACTTCCAGCGAGATTAGGCTAAACTGTCTGATTTCTTTTCTTCGCACGAATTTTTGCAGAGCGGAGAGCATGCTTGGTTTTCATATCAATAACTGGAAAGACTATCCAAGATAATCAATTGAGACGACTGTCTAAACTGTAATGTACATCATATCACCCGACCAATGGCCAAAGAAAGGTCGGAAACATGCCACGCCAAGAATGAAAAGTCTTCATTCGCGTCAAAACGTTCTGAAATTTCAAAGGAATTATTTAAAATGCATCTCCTGCAAATGTTTGTCCTTTTTTCTATCATGTTTCTTGTCTGTTTACTGTCTTTTTTGTATTTGATCTAGGAGTTTGAATTCCAAATTCCACTTCAACACTGATGATTCGCTTCTCGTTATTTGTCCGATAACGGCAGAGAAAAGAAGACTGTTTGACAAAATGTTGTGGAAACCTTGAAGTCACTTAGCAAAACAAAAAAAAAAAAAGGTTGACTGCCAGGATATAATCATTTTTTCCTTCGCTTTTTCAACTGGAATTCGAGGTATCTCGATTACGATGATAAAATAAGCCGATGTCATAATACATTTGTGACATTTTTCAATCGTTTGGTCCATAAATAAAACTTGCAATCGAAAATTCAAAAATTGATATTGCATGTTTTGTTGCCAAGTCTTTCGTTTGGCCGTTTCCCATTACCACCAGACTTATTCTTTTAGATCTTCAAGTTTGCCATCTCAGCCAATTGGCGCTAAAAGCTTTCGTTGCACAAAAACATCTTCCACAAAGCAGTAACTATATCAATCGTGAAGTAATGTATCCAATAACAAAAAAAAATGTACCCTTTTGCTCGAAAACCTGCGCTACAGAACGATTCTGCACACTTGAACACATATTAGCACGCCCGTCGCCTCAGCGAGCCGTGTTAAGCAGCTGAACAGTAAACAAAAATGTAACAGTTGTCTAATTTCACCCATTCACCCCCCCCCCCCCCCTTTACCAATACATGCAGAGACACACTGACACACCGAGCGGGGGTTCCGATGCGATAGGCGGCCAACGGGGGAACGGCACAGCAGCAGCAGCATGAGCTACACGGCCGAGGAGAAGATAAAGCTCGCGGGCGAAGACTCGAAGGACCGGCTGTACGAGGCGAAACAGAACCAGAAGGCGATACGCATCCTGACGGTGGCGGCGTACGTGCTGTGCGTGTCGCTGGTCGCCATCATGCTGTCGCTCTACTACATCTTCTTCTGGGATCCGAGCACGAACCCGATGCAGCAGAAAACGCAAACGATCGGTCGGTTTCGGGGCGTTTGCGACAGCCGCCGGCGATTTTCACCGGAGTGTATCTCTAATTTGTGCTTCCCTCTTTTTCTATCTCCCCTTTGCACCCTCCAGATACCCTTATCATACCGGACCATCTGGCGATCCGGCTGGCGAACCGCAGCGAGGTGCCGGCGAGCCGCTTTTTCCACACCTTCTACCAGCACCTGGTGCAGGATCGCGTCGTCAAGATCCGGAAGGAGGTGCAGATCTCGGAGTCGACCAATCTCACCAAACTGATCGAGCTGTACCATCAGCAGCAGCAGCAGCAGCAGCAGCAGCAGCAGCAGCAGCACCGTCCGGGCAAGCAGTCGCCGCCCGACGGTCCACTCTCCTACCAGGTGCAGGCGGAACAGCAGCCAGGCTCGGCCGCTAGCGATGGGCCCCGGCTGCACACGGACGAGGACGACGGTAGCGACGATTACGAGCAGAGCGGCAACTACGAGCTGTACTCCAACCACACCACCATCCAGCTCGATGCCGATGAAACCGGGCCGCAATGAGAGGTCATTCTCGCTGCATTGCTTGGAGCCCGCAGACGCACCCCCGGCTTAGTGTGCTGCACACACACACACACAGCGGATTACAGTACAGGATTAGTCACGACTATCTCTCACACACACACACGCATCTTGGTGCGGAACTATACATACAGGAATTGCGCGCACACGTTTTCGTACGATTTTAATGCACCAAACACCACCACCCCCCGCACGTAACTGCTACAAACTGAGGAAGAGGAAACAATTATTATATACCTATATAAATATATACATATATACACGGCACCGACGGCAGTACAGGGAAGGTATGCGCTGCGAGAGGTGGCATGAGGGACAGACGAGCGCGGGCGCGTATCCGGCGCATGGTTTGTTGCGCACGCCTGGGGAGGAAGGAAAACGCGTGCTACCAGTGGAGTAGAGTGTAACTTTGTGGCCTAAAACCGAATTAACGTGCGTGCGTGTGTGTGTCACTAGCCCAACCAAATGTGGGGAACGCAAAACAAAAATCAAATCTCCAAAACAGACACACTTTCCCAACCCATCCGAGCGGACCGTGCCAAGGCCGCGCGGCGGAAGATGAGTTGGGCGGGCAACTCTTGCAATAAACTGCACACCCAGGATGTACGGGGCAGGTAGGGAAGGGGGCACCATACAAAGACAGCAGCTATCGGTTGTACCTTCAACCCCCCCCCCTCCGCGCCCTTTGGGCGTTTTCCTCTCCCGCGAATGTTTTAAACGTGAAGATATTTAACTATATTAACGGATAGCGTTTTAGTACCTTTTTGGACGAGCTAGCAAGTTTATAGCGAGCGAGAGAGAGAAAGAGAGAGGGTGTGTGAGTGTGTGTGTGGAGAGAGAGAGAGAGAGAGTATAGTTGTTCTCCTGTTTGATTGTAGAGCCCTCTAGGAGCACGTGGTTAGATAGTAGACACCACCGGAACAACAGGTCTTTTCTGCATCCGCTGCCTGTCATCCGGTTCGAGCGTAGAGCGATTGCAGCACCAGCAGCAGCAGACCATTACACCAAAGAAGAATGCTTTAGGGAGCTTTGTTGAAGGTAGCACACATTTACCAATGGAGGCACACTTGATTGATTGAGGAGCTCGTTCGACAGCAGCAGCAGCAACAGCACTTCGGCATGATTGTATTTCTATTTAGCCTATACACACACACTCACACCCACAGACACACACACATACCCATAGGTATCACAACCCAGCAACAGCAGCATGAAACCCAACAATGAAACCGAACAAAAACCGTACTCAACATTTGACTTGTATGAAACAATAAAGAGTTTTTCGTTTTACTCTGCACCACACAGTAGCAGCTGAGCGCTAGCGCCCGCCGTCGCCTTCCCCTTGCTCGTCGTCCAGCTCGTCCGCCAGCGTGCCGCTGTCGTCGATCAGCTTCTTGAGGCACTCCTTCATCGACATCCGGTCGAGGTTGCACACCTCGCTGAAGCTCGCCCGGGTAAGCTTGCTCGCCATCCGGCGCATCTTCTCCTCCTTGATCAGCTTGCGCGCCTCCAGCTTCTGCTTGCCGGTGTACTTGCCGCCTGCCGGTCGGGAGGCTCCCGCGCCACCATCGTCCTGCTGCTCCTCATCATCCTCCACCTCCTCCGTTTCGGCGTCTTTTACTGTGCTTGATTGATTGGTGGTGCTACGCTCGTCGTCATCGTCGTCGTCAGCGTCCTGCAGCGAGGGCTGCAACCTTCCGCCCACCCGCCGCAGCTTGGGCAGCGGGGGGACGGTGCCGGCCGCCTTTCGCGAATGCGTCCGGTACGGCACTTTGGTGAACAGGCTTCGCTTCCGCCTTTCCGGTCGCTTTTCTTCCTGCACACTTTCCACTTCGGCAGCATCGGGGTCGTCGTCTTGCCCGTTGCTGCCTCGCCCGGGCGGCTCCTTCTCGATCGTTTCAGCTGCATCGTTTTCCTCCTCCTCTTCCTCCTCCTCTTCTTCCTCTTCCTCTTCGCTGTGTAGCGACACGGAACCGGTTGGCTCGGGCTCGATCGCCGTACCCGCGCCGCTACCGTCCAGCACCGCCGACCACCGCAGCCGGTCACCGGCCAGATCGTACCGGCGGCGCATGATGAAGATGCACGGTCTGGTTTTGATCTTCACCGGCAGCACCGACCGGTACTGCAGCCCGATGCTGCTGAAGCACTCGACAAACTCGACGATCTCGTGCGTCTGCGACAGCAGCCGCATCTTGTCCGAGTATTTGTCCTGCGCCTCGGTCAGCAGATAGTCGAACCGGTGCAGCATCTCATCGTCCGGCCGCAGGTTCTCGAGCTTGCTGTAGCTGCAAAAGACAAAGAGAAAACAGAGAGGAATGGTTTGTGTTAGTCGAGATTCGAGCGGGCCAAGGGATTTGTGCTTACGTCCAGTCGGAGTTGATCTGAGCGAACCGCGAAACGCCGCTCTGCGCAGACAGGTTGTCGATGTGGACGGACACGTTCATTTCTCCCGCCGCAAGTCGATGGAAGCTGAGAAGTGGGAAAAGCGCGCGCGTATTATACGGTGTAGTGTTGCCTAACATTCTGAGGCAGCTTATGGGCTGTGACCGACTTACCGAGAGATGGCCACTCCGCCGGGATAGTTGGTGCCAGCGACCAGCAGCAGAAACATTGTCAGCAGCGTGTTCCCGAACAGATGGCCGATGCACACGAACGAAAGAAACTTGTTCCACAGACTTTTCTGTCTGTTTAACCATCTGAAAAAACAGAGGGGGAAACCGGTACTCAAACACGTGCTCAGTCACACAAACCCCCGGCGACTCACAGTCGGTTGCACGCGCAGGCTGCCGCCACGTTAAACAGCGGAAAGACGTAGATGATGAAGCGCAGCTCCTTGTGGGGCAGGAAGGAGAACAGCAGCACGAACACGACCGCCGGCACCACCAGCGACCGGATGCGCGTCTCCAGGTAGAGGCCGAGCGGTACGAACACGATCGAGAGGCCCATCGCGCGCGGCAGCGCGGAGTAGACGTACCACAGGAACGGCGAGGTGCCCCACTCGGAGCTCTTGTTCTGCACCGTGTTGAACCAGAACACCTCCGCCTCCGGCCACAGGAGGCGGCGCCAGAAGTAGCTGTCCACGGTGACGGTGAGCGCGACCAGCAGCACACCTGCCGGGATGGCGATGCGCAGCAGGGCGGGCAGCGAGATGCGCTGGTAGTACAGATCGTACAGCAGGTACAGGCCGAGCAGCATGGCCAGCTCCGCCCGGAAGATGATGATGGCCGCGCCGGAGCAGACGACGAACCGCTTGACGCACCGGTTCAGCCAGTAGTCGATCGCGAGCAGCACGAGCGGCAGCGCCATAATGTTCGGCAGCGGGCGGCTCATGTAGAACATAAAGTGGAACTGGGTGGCGGTGATCAGCATGAACCAGACGCCGACCGTCACGCCGAACCGGTGCAGGATCGTTTTCTTCAGCCGGCTCCAGGCGAACACGACCGTGCCGGCGAGCGCAAACCGAACTGTGGGGAAGGACAGACAGAACCGTCAAGGTCTGGTCGGGGGTAAGCCTGGCGCAGCATGGCGCACACCATCTCCTACCTGCATACTGCATCCAAAACTTGTTGATCTCGAACAGCTCGAGCAGCGTCGCGATTGGCGTCACCAGCAGCGTGATGAACAGCGGGGCCAGAAAGGTGCGTGGCACCACGCCCGGGAACTCATGGTGATCGTACTGCAAGCAGAGTAAACAAAAAAAAAAAAAAAGCAGAGAGAAATTTTGCAACAGTTGGCGTAAAATGGCGCTCCACCCTCCCAGTCCACTCACCTCGGTAAGGTTCGTCCGGTGGTAGAGCAGATCGTGGATCGCCTGCAGGTTGAAGCTTTCCTCCACCTTGGTGAACGGCGTGTACACGCAGTGGGCGGCTGCAATCAGGAACACCAGCACCGACATCGCGTCCTCCCCACAGTGTGTATGTGTGCGTGTGTGTTGCTGCTGCTACCGAGCCCCAAACATAGAGCGCACTAATCCGTGGCCACTTCGTTTCGCCGGAAAAAAGGGGTCCTTTCGAACGGCTGCTGCTTGAATGGCTTCTGCTGGCCAGTCGCTTTGCGGCTGACACTTTGTTGGCACTGTGTATGTGTGTGTGCGCTCCCACGTACGTCGCGCGTACAGCGAATTGTGTCGGTCGGCTATTTTTACTAGCGTCGAGTAGATCTAAAATAAAACCGCAACAGGCGCATCAACGCAACGGGCCGGCTGTGGTCTGTGGGCAGGGCCGGACGGACGGACCAGATCGGTAGGCCGGACAGGGGGCAAGCGAGGCATAACTCACATCATCTATGCAAAAAAATTCACGTCATCGCTTATTGGTTGGCGGTTCGGGCAAAAGGTTTTTGGCACAGCTTCAATCGTTGTAGCAGCAGCAGCAGCAGCAGCAGCGGCAGCGATTGTTTTCGTATTAGGCCAACTTGCAAAGCGGCTCTCTCACCGCTCCCGGCACGAAGAAAAGGCAGGATCGTAGCGACGACTCTGGACTCGCCCCGTATTTTCAGTCACCGGACGGTTGTGTTGTGTTTATGCAGTGTTTGCAGAGCTGAAACAACAGGACGACACGTTCAAACGGGCATTGTGTCGCCTGGGGGATGGCGACAGCAACGTATCGAAAGCACTTGCGAGGCAACCGGGGCCAAACGACTCACCTGGCCGGCGGGCAGCTCCACAGCTTCTCTAGGGCGAGGGCAAAGCTCAAAATAAATATCACAACAAACGTGCACCGGGACCGGCTGATCCTCGTCCTCGGATCGTGCGCCCGCTGTCAACTGCTGCTAACGTCAGTGGTGGCCGCTTCCCACCAACAGCGCGCTGTTGGCATCGACAAAGATGACGTTTTCGCTTCCTTTGGTTTGTTTTGATATCGACCCGCACAGTGGGCCCGACCGGGCGTCCCCCAAAATCGGCCTGATTTAGGTATGCGGAGTAAAAGTCAGCCAACAAACTGTTGGTTTGGCTTGGAACTTTCCATTAGCTTGTGAAATGCCTTACTATTGTGATTAGGAAATAAAATAAAAACATTTCTCAGGCAGCGTTTCTTGGGAGCGCCTAAATGTCTGCAATTTGTCAAGCAGCGATGGTGTTTACAGTTCAGAAGGCATTATTCATTAGTTCCGTAACGCCTGCAGGATATATTGAACTGTTTTAATAATCTTAGCAAGTTATTACTTTTTTCAGGGTCCCAAATGTATTGACCCACTTAAAAAAAAAAAGGTAAACGTATACATTCACCATTGCCGATGTCCTGCTTCGAGTAGGTCCGATTCTGTGCTCCCACCACTACTCTGGATTCATGAATTTTTGAAGATCAATGCATGCAAGATTCGTAAATTTTTGCAGATTCGATTCGAGATATGAATGAATCTCGACGAAAGATTCATGTAGCATAACACTAGATGGAACCTTCAAGTTGCTATCAAATTTTATGTTTTTACCATCAACTCTTCCAAACGTGCAAATGTTATGTCGACCTACGGTTACGTCGGTTCCTATGCAGATTTGCATGCAATGCTGTGTACAATATAGTCTAAAGCATTTTAGATTAGTTTGCCATAAAATATATCTGTAATTTTATATTTTTATAATAAAATGATGCAATAAAATATCCAATCTAATGAATCAATAACCGACATCAAATAAAAAAAAGCTTATTTCAGTAAATACATCATAAGCCCGCAATGGATTAGATGAACTGGGACATGGAGGTAGAATTTCAACCGCCGGGGGCACACTCATCCCATCGCAATTTCACACCCCAAACCCGTCGATTTACACTGTTCGGCACGTAAGATAATAACTCATGTCCACGGGACTTCCTCCCTCAGCTCCCGGACGGCCTCCAGAAGCAGTACCGGACCCGAACAGGAACGGCAAGGAATGTAATTTTCAAACCGATGCATTTATCTGAATGCACCAGTGACGATGACGGTGGAGGCGGCCGTGGTCCGGGGCAGAATGAATTATTGCCGTTGAGCGAATTTGGAATCGCATCCGTGCCGCGGGCGTGGTGTGTTTCTTGCAGCAGCAGCAGCAGCTCCCGGAAACAACTCACCTTCCCTTCCCCTCACCTCCACAGCCTCATGACACACGCGCCCACCCGTCGCCCGTTCGCTGGTGACGCTGGTCACTCAATCACACGCCGGATAAAAAGCGCATCGGGAGCGGTAATTGAAAAATTCAAATTTTCTAATACTTCCGGCGTGCGCGCGCGCGTGTGTGTTGGAGTTGACACCGGAAATAGGGAGAGGGAGGGAAGGAGACCGAAAAAAAAAAAAAAAAAAAACGGTCAGCAGAGCACAGTGGTGGCGGGAAGGGAATTGTAATTTCCTGCCCTGCTGGCTGGTGGTACGCTTCGCGCCATCCACACCTGCCCACACGTGGGTGCGCTGGAAGTTCGGCCGGGAGGAAAACGTATCTTTTGTAGTCAGCATTGGCATGCAAACTCAAGGCACAATCCTACAGGGTTTTCCAGGAGTTCTCGTAGCTGTGGGAAACTTTATTGAGCCTTTCTTACGTGAAATGAACTTATTGTAATGGGAATTGGACTCTATAGCACCCTTGTTGGACAAATCCAATAGGAATTTCTAAGGAGCCTGTCCAAAACTTCCAATAGGAAAGAGATTAGGAAGTGTCCCACAACTACGAGAACCCCTGGAAAACCCGTGTAAGGTTTGAAACATTCCGTCTAATTAACAGCAGCGACCCAAAGAGTGCAAGAACACATAGCAAACGAAAAAAAAAGAACGAATCGCTGCTTCCCCACCAAAGGAAAAGTCGTTTTCGTTTTTTTTTTCAAAAATTTGCCTTTCAACCATGCCTGGCAATCCAATCGCTGCGGCAATCATATCGTAGCGGCTCAGCGTTTGCACTACTAAAATGAGCCTGCCTGCCAGAGCTGATACAGGGGGCCATGAGGCTGGTGTTGGGGGTGGGTGGTGAGAGGGTGAGAGATGGTGTGTAATAAAATTTACCATTCCCGGGGCCTCGCTCAACCGGCCGGAGAAAATGTCACCCTCGTTGTAACTCATTTTTTATCAGCCCAGAAGACGGTTACGATTTTTCCCATTTCCTTTAGGGTAGCTACGTATGTGTGTGTTTGTGTGTGTGTGTGGTTATAAAATCTTCCTCGCTTTACTCTCTCCTTACGTCCTGCTTACGTCGTCATCATCGGCTATCCCAGTGGTTTCGTGGCGTTCTCCCCCCCCCCCCACCCCCAGGAACCAGGAAGGAAAGGTAAGGATATTTCATTTTTCCGAGCCTTCCCCCTGCCCTCCATGGTCTCCCCCCCCTCCCTTTCACAACCCCCTTTGCGAAGTGTATATCCTGACTGCCTGTTTAAGGATGCACAC
The DNA here is from genome assembly GCF_943734735.2 of Anopheles gambiae. NCBI lineage: Eukaryota > Metazoa > Arthropoda > Insecta > Diptera > Culicidae > Anopheles > Anopheles gambiae. The sequence goes on along the minus strand of NC_064600.1, from coordinate 1,768,909 downwards.
ACACACACACATGTAGGAAGGCAGTGAAGCGTAATGATCACTGGAGAGGACATAATCTCTTTCAGCTGCGCTACAAAACGCTTTCGCTTTCCGTTTTTCCCGCACGTTTGATGGCCGACAAGCGGTGGGCTGAGGCAACGACTTGCTCGGAGGGGGGAAGGAGGGGGCGGCAGGCAATGCATCCTTTCATGCCTGCAAATTGACACGTGCGTGCGTGCGTGCGTGCGTGTAGCACTCCCCCCTTCCCCTCAGTTCGGTTGGTTGTGTGTGTGTGTGTGTGTGTGTGTGTGTGTGTGTGTGTGTGTGTGTGTGTGTGCGTTCGTTTAAATATTTTCTTCCAATGTTTTTTACCGAGCTCGGTATGGTGAGAAATTGCCTTTGATTTGTTTCCCTCCCAACCCCCCCTCGCCCCCCCCCCACATATTGCCGTTTCCTTACATGGATGGTCCTTTTTTTGTTTGGTATTGCTCACCAAAATTTGTGCCTTCTTCTTTTTTAACCCCTTTTTTTGCCGTGCCGCTCGTTAGTCCACTCCTAGTGAAGGTAGGAACGCACGCCGGCAGCTACTAGATGCTAGGGGATTTTGTGTGTGTGTGTGTGTGTGTGTGTGTGTGTGTGTGTGTGTGTGTGTGTGTGTGTGTGTGTGTGTGTGTGTGTGTGTGTTTCGCAGCAGCACTACCGCCAGCACACTAGAAGGCTGTGTGGAAGGATTCTTTAAGATCTCCAGATACGAGTGTGCAGGGCTATGTCGCTTTATTTGAACTTCCGGTTATGCTTATGATTTGAGGCAGCGTTCCATCTTGAAGGTACAAGTCTAAGAAAAAAGCGAGAATAAAGCGTCATTTTACTTCCAGCGCTCAAACACGTTCCAACAATTCGGGATTAAAGCTTGTGTTTAACAAGCTACCAATTATGCCGTTGGAAGGAGTTTTTGCTAAGTAGGTTGCATAAGTTTAGGCGCCAAAAGCCGCTGAAAGGGTTTTTATTTTGTTCCTGTCAAGCAATAGCTGCCCTAAACATAGAGGTACACAGAAGGCGTCCGAAAAATGACGTAATCCGTCCTCTAAAACTCGCGTCCAATGGGCGATGCAGTAGTTCCCATTTAGCCAACAGTTACATTGTTCGTGTACTTTTTCTCGAAATATTTTATTCACCTTTGCCGCAAAAACGACACATACAAGCACCTCCACCGCTTGCAACAAATTTGCCCCAACGTGTGCAAATTGCTTCAAAAAGTGCGCCTAAATGTTTGCTCTTTGCATGACAATGACGTACCTTTTTAACTCGAGCGTCGCGTTGTGGCGATAGGAACGTTTGCCTTTAAAACACCTCCACGACCCTCGGCCCTTTTATCTTTTTATCCTGTCCTCCCGCCTCTCTCCTTTCCGCCTCGTTTTTTGTCACCTCTGCCGCTCTCCACCTCGGCATCGCTTCAAACGCAGCACGCAACGCGCCATTGTTTCGTTTCATCGCTTGTGAGTGTGTGCTGTCGGGTTTTTGGCTTGGTGCACACAGTCACTAATAACATCCTTTATTATTCTCCCTTCTTTTCTACCTTGTTTTCGATGTGTGTGTGTGTGTGTGTGTGTCCACTTCAAAAGGGGGTCGAAAGCGCAACCCCTTCATCCGCGCCGAGAAGAAGTGAAGGCGGATGCTGCTGGGGACACAATTTTCATGCTAAATTATGTAGGGAAGCGTAAAGTGTTTCACTCTTCAGAGACGCAAAAAACCAACCGTAACCACGTTTGCAGCGAAACGTTGCAGAGGGCCGTTTCGGGACCTTCCCGCTTCGCTCCCCGAGCGTTGGCTGGACCTGCCGGGTGGCTTGGACCGAACCCCAACATGGATGGGTGGGTTCGAACGAAAAAAAAAAAAACAAGAAAAAAACGAACGACACAAAAGTACAAACGGGCAGCGCATTCGTACACACTTCACAGCAGCATCACGCACGCATATCATCTAGAGGCGTCGCAGGCATCATCATTGCAGCATTTCGGGGGCCAACATTTTCTTTACCTCCCTTTGCTCCCTCACCCTTTGGTTGTGCGCGCGCGCGCGTTTTTGTGTTAGAACTTTCCCTTTGATGCGCTCTTGATGCTGCTATTAGCGGGTGGTACGGCGGCCATACTCCAACGATTGGGTGGTCCATCCAATCTTTTGCTCCGTCACCCTTGCTCCTACACGTACGCGTGTGCGTGTGTGTGCTTCCAATTTGGCCGGCCATTTGCGCCGTCCTGTCGCTCCGTCCCCGGTGCGATGCACCGAGGATGAAATGATTTGATTATTATGCACCCATGACTTGATGGCCCAACAGCCACTGCAACCCCGCTGGGCACTGGGTGTCGCACTCGAATTAATTATCTCCTTGGCCGGCTGCCGGGTGGGGCCCGCCCGGTGTGAAGGACTTTTATTCGGCGGATTGATAAGTTTTGCGGGCAGAGCACCATTTCGAGCTGCCCCGTGCGCTCGTGCCGTGTGTGTGTGTGGCGTTTCCGCTCAATTTCAGCGGATGAGCATTTGCGTTACCTTTTTTTTGTTTGTCTTACCTTGCTACTACTCCAACAGCAGCGAGAAAGCAGGCGAGAGAGAGAGAGAGAGAGTGAGGAACGGCGTGAAAATGGGAGAAATCGAAACCATCACGACCGCTCGAACGGTGCTACTAATGGGGCATATTATATTTATCTTTTGCAACAAGTTGACAGCGTACCATCAACTGTCATCAGGATCGTTGTGTTGCGCCAAACTACCGTAACGCTGCAGCGTCCGCGCCCCGTTGCCGCCGGTCTTCCACCCCGCCAGCCCGCGATGGATGGATGAAACGTTCGGGGCGCATCGGGGCAGGCACGCACCATGATCTATGGTTGGTTGGACTAGCTGGACAAGCGGCGGGTCCGGCGACGTGGCCGCGGGCAGGATATCTAGCCGTTGAGGTCGAGACGAGATTAAAATAACCGTAATGGCATGCGGTGCAAACATTCGCGGACGCAGGCAAACGTCCCGAACGTGCGCGCTTGGCGACTTGGAGAGAGAGAGAGCGTGAGAGAGAAAGAGGGTATGGGAAAAGGATCTTAATAGCGAACTAGTTGGCGGTGGGAACTTCGTCCGTCCGGTACGCTCAGGTCTTGCTTGTTGCTAAAGCTACGGTTAAATGGCCGTTGCAGGGTTTTCCTTCGGGGTTTGGTTTTAATACTGTCAGATACTACGCTCCTGCTGTTGATAGAGTCCTTCGTTACTTTGCTAAATGTGGCGTCAGGAATTGGCGAGATGTCAGTGGTGATGTTTTTGGAAGTTGTCAATTTCTGGAGCTGAAAGTCACACCAAGATATTCAAATCCCACGTTGCAGTGCTAAACCTACATTGAGATGTGCCGATTGTGCCTCTTTAATGTAGAATGTAGACCTTAACTGTCACAGAAACTTCAAATGTTTTGCAAGTCACCTGCTATAGGCCGACTAACGCAATTGGGGATTCAAAGTTACTTTTAATGGTTTTTTAAGCGTTTCAGACAAGTGACTTCAATTCTGGAATCCAATCGATCCTCTCGTATCGTGTGTCCTACCAGTGCCAAACGCACGTTGATATGTCTGATGTCTTCTTGTTCCTAGAGCACGATATCGTCTAACATTTCGTACAACGTTAGAGAGTATTGTTTGTAGTTCGGTCGAATCAGAGCCATGTCCAGTGCTGACAAATGTCACTGTCAATGTCATAAAAAAATCTGACTGAAACAAAATCCATATCAGCGTCACGTACTCTATTGTGATAATCAGAGGTGATGCTCAAAACGGTTGGTGTGACCAATACAGGCTTCATGACATTTTTGCGATCATCGCTTGGTCAGTCAGTATGTCATTTATATGACTGGGTGACGTTGGTGACAGAGTATCGGGTTTGAATCAAAGCACCCGTACGTCGCGGTCGGCTAGTCATGACGCACTTTCATTGAGTATCATCAATGACCATCAAGCTACCACGGATATGTTCATTATGCTCGTTGGTGAAAATCTCGTGATGCTCATGACATTTTGCAGCACTGGCCATGCCTACTGGAACTAGTAGGAGTGTCTTCGTGATAGCATGTTTTTCACTCATACCCCTTCAACACTCCAGGCCTGAACCGATATAAACTATATCTCAGCAATAAAGGTGCATCTAACCTGCTTGATTTTGCCTTGAAGAATCAGACGAAAGATGGATTCATTCAAACTATAGAGTTTTGAGCTAGTTGTCAGCTCTAGATATCATCAAACTGCTTCAGCCTAGTTCCAGGAATTCCTCCAAAGAAGGCAACATTAAAAATAATAAAGGTAGCTTAGGCTCTGGATTTAAAACGTTACGCAAACCCCGCTTTACTTGTCTGTCTAAAACCCCTGCACTTAGCCCGTACCGAGGGGCAATGCAACTCTGCCACACTGCCCTAAGCGCACCGTACCTCTTGCGAGTAAAAAAGATATTTTGGCATCCGCCGCAGAAGCACACACACTGTTGCGGGTTCGGCAACCTGACAGACCGACGGCTACACAGTAGCGCACCCCGCTGGAAGTCACTCACGGGCTCACGCGTACGCGGTGGGATCGGGATGGGGGCGGGGGGCACCGGGCGGGGCGTTTTGTTTCGGCGGTGGAAAATCCGAAGTTAATGAGCCGCAAGAGCTAAGGCGAGCACGGACGCGTTACACACATCCCAATTGCGCCCGCTCGAGTGCTGCACCAGTTGCGACCAAAAACAAGAACAAAAAAGGCCCCCCCAACTCCAACGCGAAACCCTTTCTACTTGTTCTTTTTTTTTTTTTTTTTTTGTTTGGTGGTTACTCTCTTGCTTCTCTCTCCCGCATCCCCTCAAACCTGCTAAATCGTTTGCCCTTGTCTTAGCCCAACGTCGCACGCGTACCCGTAGCGAGGGCGAGCAGTCGGGCGAGCCGAAGCGCAACAACGGCAAGCGCTCGGGGTCCGGGTTTGGCCACCGGCAGCGTTTTCCCGGCACGGTTGGAAAATCGTCCCGAGCCCGGCCCGGAGACACTGCTGCGCTGCAGCAACCCATTGACGGAGAACGGTTCGGGCGGCGGTCACGTGTGTGCGGAACGGCGGGGAGAAACCTCGCAAATCGATCGTCGAACCGCGAATAACGTCTTCATTCGCGTTTTCCGCTCGAACGGCGAAACGGCTTTCCACTCGGGGGTTTTTAATGGGCACGACACACACACACAACACCACACTCATCTCCGGGGGCGGGTGGCCAACGCGAGAGGGTCGAGCTAATCGAGTAGAGCGAGCTCCTTCGGTTGCGCACCGCTTTTAAGCACCGCAATGGGGAGCGTACAGGAAAAACAAAACCACATCATCGTGGTGGTGGAGCAGCGAGAAAAGCGTGGTGGAATGTAATTTTCCGTTTGATCTGCGCTGAAAATGGGCGCCCCAGTCTGTACGGTTGGCCGAGAGCCGTGGCGGAGGACTAGCCCGAAAGGATTTCGGTGCACAGGAAGAGCGCTTGTGACAAATCGCCCACGTCGTCAACGTCTTCGTCGCCAGGGGAAGTTTGCCAAGCAGCCAGTTTCCTTCAAGAACAATCGCAAACGAGCGCGTTTTGGCTGTGTTGCTACTTGCCGGTTCTGAGAGCATCCTTATCTTCCGTGCAGATATATTGACGGATGATAACAAGGTGCCATGTTGAGGGAGCTATGCAAGCACGATGGCTCAAAATATGGTTAAGTTGTTACAGATTAAACGTATCAAAGAGATCTGACAGGTTGCGGATTCAAGATTGATTAAACGACTGCTCTTACAGTAGGTGCACATGCTTCTATCTTACAGTTAAGCAGTAAGGGATTGGAAAGTATTAAAGAACATAGGAAAAAGATCATTTTCTAAACATTTACTTTAATTCAACAGTTTGTTTAGATGAAGAACTCATCGCAAACTGTTTAAGAATAACAATCTCGTGACCGCAACGAAACCCTAAAAGCGATAAAACAAAGTAGACACAGAAATCAAGCCACACCAAGGTGACTCTAAAAGTGAGGCAAATTAATTACTTAATGATTTGTAGCCGTCAACGGTAGCTGGTGGTGTACCGACCCGAATCAGTTTGCAACATCCGCCACCTTTGTAAACATCATGCCGGCACGCCTGACGCCTGCTTCGAATGAAGGTGGCAAGCGGAAGAATCGGAAGACAAAACAAGAGCTGGATAACCGGCGAACTTGTTACCCTGTGTTACAACAATCTGAACCCATAAACCAAACAAGATCAGACAGAGCTGTGGGAGCACTGTCTGCGTCGGGGGTTGTATGGTAATCAAACATATTAGAACAAATATTATACTAAATAAAATATTATGCAAGTAACCAACATTCAATTGTACCAACCTGAAAATTTTTACAGCACCCTAAAGAGGTTTCCATTTCCAAACCTGTTATAAACAAAATCTTATGAAAATACTCTTCTACGCATACCGTAATGTTACATCAACTAGTTCTGATCTAAGGTGAATCATTGAAGGGTACTACATTACAGAAAGTCCTTAATGAATAGTGCCAATTACATCGTTAAGGATCTATCTGTACTGTAGCACATTTAATTAGAGTTCATCCGTTGTGTCTTTACCAAGTTCACACTAACACTCCGTCACGATCATCATTCCCAAACCAATATTCTAGGACGCTTCAAATACTGAGACACTGCAATGTCTTACTACACGGTTGGCGCATCAATGAAACGTACTGCATTACAGAAAACCCTTACTGAATAGTACCAAATACATCGGTAAGGATCCATCGGTAATGTAGCACATTGCATCAGAGTTCATCCGTCGTGTCTTCTCCAAGTTCACACTAACACTCAGTCACGATGCCGTCAATTAACTTACGTTTTCGAATCAAATTTCCCAAACCAATATTCTAGGACACTTCCAATACTGAGACACTGCAATGTCTTACTACACGGTTGGCGCATCAATCGAATCAAAATCCCCAAACCAAAAATCTACGACACTACAAATACTGTGACACTTCGATGCCTTACTGATCGATTGTACACGATAAAAGGATCATTTACGAACATCCGATTGAAACGTAAACTTTCCTCTTATCGTGTTCAATTCAACAGATTTAGTCACTTTTGTGTACGTCGTGTCTATCACCAATGAACTAAACAAACATATTTCAGCAATACACACATCTCGGCCAACTTCAATGCTGGAAGCTTCTAGTAGGCAGTTGGTGCATCAATGCAAGATACTACATTGTAGAAAGCGCCCAATGAAATGCAGAAATTATATCATTTTGACCCTTTCTACAATGTGGTACATTGTATTCATTGTTTCTTCGTAAAGCTCACTTTAGCACTGAGCTACAATAACATGAATTCAGTTTTATTTCCATAGCAACATTTCAAAACCAATATTGTAGGACACTTCAAATACTGAGACACTGCGATGCCTTACTGAACGGTACTACATCATAGAAAGCGCATTACGAGCAGAAACATATAAATCGTATTAACCCTTTCTATGATGTGGCACATGCCATCAGAGTTGATCCGCCGTGTCTTCTTCAAGTTCACACTAACACTCCGTCACGATCACCATTCCCAAACCAATATTCTAGGACACTTCAAATACTGAGACACTGCAATGTCTTACTACACGGTTGGCGCATCAATGAAACGTGCTGCATTACAGAAAACCCTTACTGAATAGTACCAAATACATCGGTAAGGATCCATCGGTAATGTAGCACATTGCATCAGAGTTCATCCGTCGTGTCTTCTCCATGTTCACACTAACACTCAGTCACGATGCCGTCAATTAACTTACGTTTTCGAATCAAATTTCCCAAACCAATATTCTAGGACACTTCAAATACTGAGACACTTTGATGTTTAACTGAACGGTACTACATCATAGAAAGCGATTTACGAGCAGAAACATATAAATCGTATTAACCCTTTCTATGATGTGGCACATGCCATCAGAGTTGATCCGCCGTGTCTTCTTCAAGTTCACACTAACACTCCGTCACGATCACCATTCCCAAACCAATATTCTAGGACACTTCAAATACTGAGACACTGCAATGTCTTACTACACGGTTGGCGCATCAATGAAACGTGCTGCATTACAGAAAACCCTTACTGAATAGTACCAAATACATCGGTAAGGATCCATCGGTAATGTAGCACATTGCATCAGAGTTCATCCGTCGTGTCTTCTCCAAGTTCACACTAACACTCAGTCACGATGCCGTCAATTAACTTACGTTTTCGAATCAAAATTCCCAAACCAATATTCTAGGACACTTCAAATACTGAGACACTTTGATGTTTAACTGAACGGTACTACATCATAGAAAGCGATTTACGAGCAGAAACATATAAATCGTATTAACCCTTTCTATGATGTGGCACATGCCATCAGAGTTGATCCGCCGTGTCTTCTTCAAGTTCACACTAACACTCCGTCACGATCACCATTCCCAAACCAATATTCTAGGACACTTCAAATACTGAGACACTGCAATGTCTTACTACACGGTTGGCGCATCAATGAAACGTGCTGCATTACAGAAAACCCTTACTGAATAGTACCAAATACATCGGTAAGGATCCATCGGTAATGTAGCACATTGCATCAGAGTTCATCCGTCGTGTCTTCTCCAAGTTCACACTAACACTCAGTCACGATGCCGTCAATTAACTTACGTTTTCGAATCAAAATTCCCAAACCAATATTCTAGGACACTTCAAATACTGAGACACTTTGATGTTTAACTGAACGGTACTACATCATAGAAAGCGATTTACGAGCAGAAACATATAAATCGTATTAACCCTTTCTATGATGTGGCACATGCCATCAGAGTTGATCCGCCGTGTCTTCTTCAAGTTCACACTAACACTCCGTCACGATCACCATTCCCAAACCAATATTCTAGGACACTTCGAATACTGAGACACTGCAATGTCTTACTACACGGTTGGCGCATCAATGAAACGTACTGCATTACAGAAAACCCTTACTGAATAGTACCAAATACATCGGTAAGGATCCATCGGTAATGTAGCACATTGCATCAGAGTTCATCCGTCGTGTCTTCTCCATGTTCACACTAACACTCAGTCACGATGCCGTCAATTAACTTACGTTTTCGAATCAAAATTCCCAAACCAATATTCTAGGACACTTCAAATACTGAGACACTTTGATGTTTTACTGAACGGTACTGCATCATAGAAAGCGCGGTACGAGTTGAAATACATAAATCGTATTAACCCTTTCTATGATGTGGCACATGCCATCAGAGTTGATCCGCCGTGTCTTCTTCAAGTTCACACTAACACTCAGTCACGATGCCGTCAATTAACTTACGTTTTCGAATCAAAATTCCCAAACCAATATTCTAGGACACTTCAAATACTGAGACACTTTGATGTTTTACTGAACGGTACTGCATCATAGAAAGCTCAGTACGAGTTGAAATACATAAATCGTATTAAAACTTTCTATGATGTGGCACATGCCATCAGAGTTGATCCGCCGTGTCTTCTTCAAGTTCACACTAACACTCCGTCACGATCACCATTCCCAAACCAATATTCTAGGACACTTCAAATACTGAGACACTGCAATGTCTTACTACACGGTTGGCGCATCAATGAAACGTGCTGCATTACAGAAAACCCTTACTGAATAGTACCAAATACATCGGTAAGGATCCATCGGTAATGTAGCACATTGCATCAGAGTTCATCCGTCGTGTCTTCTCCATGTTCACACTAACACTCAGTCACGATGCCGTCAATTAACTTACGTTTTCGAATCAAAATTCCCAAACCAATATTCTAGGACACTTCAAATACTGAGACACTTTGATGTTTTACTGAACGGTACTGCATCATAGAAAGCGATTTACGAGTTGAAATACATAAATCGTATTAACCCTTTCTATGATGTGGCACATGCCATCAGAGTTGATCCGCCGTGTCTTCTTCAAGTTCACACTAACACTCAGTCACGATGCCGTCAATTAACTTACGTTTTCGAATCAAAATTCCCAAACCAATATTCTAGGACACTTCAAATACTGAGACACTTTGATGTTTTACTGAACGGTACTGCATCATAGAAAGCGCTTTACGAGCAGAAACATATAAATTGCATTAACCCTTTCTATGATGTGGCACATGCCATCAGAGTTGATCCGCCGTGTCTTCTTCAAGTTCACACTAACACTCCGTCACGATCACCATTCCCAAACCAATATTCTAGGACACTTCGAATACTGAGACACTGCAATGTCTTACTACACGGTTGGCGCATCAATGAAACGTACTGCATTACAGAAAACCCTTACTGAATAGTACCAAATACATCGGTAAGGATCCATCGGTAATGTAGCACATTGCATCAGAGTTCATCCGTCGTGTCTTCTCCATGTTCACACTAACACTCAGTCACGATGCCGTCAATTAACTTACGTTTTCGAATCAAAATTCCCAAACCAATATTCTAGGACACTTCAAATACTGAGACACTTTGATGTTTTACTGAACGGTACTGCATCATAGAAAGCTCAGTACGAGTTGAAATACATAAATCGTATTAAAACTTTCTATGATGTGGCACATGCCTTCAGAGTGGATCCGCCGTGTCTTCTTCAAGTTCACACTAACACTCCGTCACGATCACCATTCCCAAACTAATATTCTAGGACACTTCAAATACTGAGACACTGCAATGTCTTACTACACGGTTGGCGCATCAATGAAACGTACTGCATTACAGAAAACCCTTACTGAATAGTACCAAATACATCGGTAAGGATCCATCGGTAATGTAGCACATTGCATCAGAGTTCATCCGTCGTGTCTTCTCCAAGTTCACACGAACACTCAGTCACGATGCCGTCAATTAACTTACGTTTTCGAATCAAAATTCCCAAACCAATATTCTAGGACACTTCCAATACTGAGACATTGCAATGTCTTACTACACGGTTGGCGCATCAATCGAATCAGAATCCCCAAACCAAAAATCTACGACACTACAAATACTGAGACACTTCGATGCCTTACTGATCGATTGTACACGATAAAAAGACCATTTACGAACATCCGATTGAAACGTAAACTTTCCTCTTATCGTGTTCAATTCAACAGATTTAGTCACTTTTGTGTACGTCGTGTCTATCACCAATGAACTAAACAAACATATTTCAGCAATACACACATCTCGGCCAACTTCAATGCTGGAAGCTTCTAGTAGGCAGTTGGCGCATCAATGCAAGATACTACATTGTAGATAGCGCCCAATGAAATGCAGAAATTATATCATTTTGACCCTTTCTACAATGTGGTACATTGTATTCATTGTTTCTTCGTAAAGCTCACTTTAGCACTGAGCTACAATAACACAAAAAATTCAGTTTTATTTCCACAGCAACATTTCAAAACCAATATTGTAGGACACTTCAAATACTGAGACACTGCGATGCCTTACTGAACGGTACTACATCATAGAAAGCTCTTTACGAGTTGAAATACATAAATCGTATTAAAACTTTCTATGATGTGGCACATGCCATCAGAGTTGATCCGCCGTGTCTTCTTCAAGTTCACACTAACACTCCGTCACGATCACCATTCCCAAACCAATATTCTAGGACACTTCGAATACTGAGACACTGCAATGTCTTACTACACGGTTGGCGCATCAATGAAACGTACTGCATTACAGAAAACCCTTACTGAATAGTACCAAATACATCGGTAAGGATCCATCGGTAATGTAGCACATTGCATCAGAGTTCATCCGTTGTGTCTTCTCCATGTTCACACTAACACTCAGTCACGATGCCGTCAATTAACTTACGTTTTCGAATCAAAATTCCCAAACCAATATTCTAGGACACTTCAAATACTGAGACACTTTGATGTTTTACTGAACGGTACTGCATCATAGAAAGCTCAGTACGAGTTGAAATACATAAATCGTATTAAAACTTTCTATGATGTGGCACATGCCTTCAGAGTGGATCCGCCGTGTCTTCTTCAAGTTCACACTAACACTCCGTCACGATCACCATTCCCAAACTAATATTCTAGGACACTTCAAATACTGAGACACTGCAATGTCTTACTACACGGTTGGCGCATCAATGAAACGTACTGCATTACAGAAAACCCTTACTGAATAGTACCAAATACATCGGTAAGGATCCATCGGTAATGTAGCACATTGCATCAGAGTTCATCCGTTGTGTCTTCTCCATGTTCACACTAACACTCAGTCACGATGCCGTCAATTAACTTACGTTTTCGAATCAAAATTCCCAAACCAATATTCTAGGACACTTCAAATACTGAGACACTTTGATGTTTTACTGAACGGTACTGCATCATAGAAAGCGCTTTACGAGCAGAAACATATAAATTGCATTAACCCTTTCTATGATGTGGCACATGCCATCAGAGTTGATCCGCCGTGTCTTCTTCAAGTTCACACTAACACTCCGTCACGATCACCATTCCCAAACCAATATTCTAGGACACTTCCAATACTGAGACACTGCAATGTCTTACTACACGGTTGGCGCATCAATCGAATCAAAATCCCCAAACCAAAAATCTACGACACTACAAATACTGAGACACTTCGATGCCTTACTGATCGATTGTACACGATAAAAGGATCATTTACGAACATCCGATTGAAACGTAAACTTTCCTCTTATCGTGTTCAATTCAACAGATTTAGTCACTTTTGTGTACGTCGTGTCTATCACCAATGAACTAAACAAACATATTTCAGCAATACACACATCTCGGCCAACTTCAATACTGGAAGCTTCTAGTAGGCAGTTGGCGCATCAATGCAAGATACTACATTGTAGAAAGCGCCCAATGAAAAGCAGAAATTATATCATTTTGACCCTTTCTACAATGTGGTACATTGTATTCATTGTTTCTTCGTAAAGCTCACTTTAGCACTGAGCTACAATAACATGAATTCAGTTTTATTTCCACAGCAACATTTCAAAACCAATATTGTAGGACACTTCAAATACTGAGACACTGCGATGCCTTACTGAACGGTACTACATCATAGAAAGCGCATTACGAGCAGAAACATATAAATCGCATTAACACTTTCTATGATGTGGCACATGCCATCAGAGTTGATCCGCCGTGTCTTCTTCAAGTTCACACTAACACTCCGTCACGATCACCATTCCCAAACCAATATTCTAGGACACTTCAAATACTGAGACACTGCAATGTCTTACTACACGGTTGGCGCATCAATGAAACGTACTGCATTACAGAAAACCCTTACTGAATAGTACCAAATACATCGGTAAGGATCCATCGGTAATGTAGCACAATGCATCAGAGTTCATCCGTCGTGTCTTCTCCAAGTTCACACGAACACTCAGTCACGATGCCGTCAATTAACTTACGTTTTCGAATCAAAATTCCCAAACCAAAAATCTACGACACTACAAATACTGAGACACTTCGATGCCTTACTGATCGATTGTACACGACAAAAAGACCATTTACGAACATCCGATTGAAACGTAAACTTTCCTCTTATCGTGTTCAATTCAGCAGATTTAGTCACTTTTGTGTACGTCGTGTCTATCACCAATGAACTAAACAAACATATTTCAGCAATACACACATCTCGGCCAACTTCAATGCTGGAAGCTTCTAGTAGGCAGTTGGCGCATCAATGCAAGATACTACATTGTAGAAAGCGCCCAATGAAATGCAGAAATTATATCATTTTGACCCTTTCTACAATGTGGTACATTGTATTCATTGTTTCTTCGTAAAGCTCACTTTAGCACTGAGCTACAATAACATGAATTCAGTTTTATTTCCACAGCAACATTTCAAAACCAATATTGTAGGACACTTCAAATACTGAGACACTGCGATGCCTTACTGAACGGTACTACATCATAGAAAGCGCATTACGAGCAGAAACATATAAATCGTATTAACCCTTTCTATGATGTGGCACATGCCATCAGAGTTGATCCGCCGTGTCTTCTTCAAGTTCACACTAACACTCCGTCACGATCACCATTCCCAAACCAATATTCTAGGACACTTCAAATACTGAGACACTGCAATGTCTTACTACACGGTTGGCGCATCAATGAAACGTACTGCATTACAGAAAACCCTTACTGAATAGTACCAAATACATCGGTAAGGATCCATCGGTAATGTAGCACAATGCATCAGAGTTCATCCGTCGTGTCTTCTCCAAGTTCACACGAACACTCAGTCACGATGCCGTCAATTAACTTACGTTTTCGAATCAAAATTCCCAAACCAATATTCTAGGACACTTCAAATACTGAGACACTTTGATGTTTTACTGAACGGTACTGCATCATAGAAAGCGGATTACGAGCAGAAACATATAAATCGCATTAACACTTTCTATGATGTGGCACATGCCATCAGAGTTGATCCGCCGTGTCTTCTTCAAGTTCACACTAACACTCAGTCAAGATCATCATTCCCAAACCAATATTCTAGGACACTTCAAATACTGAGACACTGCAATGTCTTACTACACGGTTGGCGCATCAATGAAACGTACTGCATTACAGAAAACCCTTACTGAATAGTACCAAATACATCGGTAAGGATCCATCGGTAATGTAGCACAATGCATCAGAGTTCATCCGTCGTGTCTTCTCCAAGTTCACACGAACACTCAGTCACGATGCCGTCAATTAACTTACGTTTTCGAATCAAAATTCCCAAACCAAAAATCTACGACACTTCAAATACTGAGACACTGCGATGCCTTACTGATCGATTGTACACGATAAAAAGACCATTTACGAACATCCGATTGAAACGTAAACTGTCCTCTTATCGTGTTCAATTCAACAGTGATTGAAAAACCTTTCTCGTGGTACAGTCGTCAACTCGTACGATTCAACAACATGCCCGTCTTGGGTTTAAGCCCGGAATGGACCATGTGCCGCCATACGTAGGACTTTTGACTATCCTGCTATGGGGGGGGGGAATCAATAAGTCACTGAAAACCAAGCCAAAACAAGTGGTACAGGACAGGCCTCGACCAACAACGGTTGTTGAGCCAAAGAAGAAGATGATGGTTTAAAATACGAATCAAACGTAAATTTTCCCTTTTATCGTGTTGGTCAATTCAGCAGATTCTGTCACCTCTCGGTTTATTACGGAACGCGTTTACGAGATTCTTTTCTTTTCGAACGGAAGTGCATCGAGCCAGTCGATTGAAATTGATGATAAAAATATGTGTAACGCGATAGCCCTTAATGGTGTTTTGTATCCGCATATTCACTTGCAGGGTTTAACTCACTCACTTAGTCGGCACACAAAGTGACTCACTCTTTTAGGATGCAAAAAATCTCACGCAATAATAGTACTCGCCGGCGCAGAATTTGATTTGGGATTGAATAGAACCCGCAAAGAATGGATAGCTAGATTCGGCGCAGAGTGAGTAGAACACCAATGTAATAGTTTAAGTTTTTTTTTTTTGTTAATGAATCGTTGAAGAGTGGATTCAAATTTCTTTCTCTTCTTTTCTGATTCAAAATAGAATAGAAAAGAATGAATATTCACATCACTGTGGAAGAGAGAATTAAAAAAGTGCTAAAAGTTTATGCTGAATACATGCCATTCGTTTCGTGTGATTCGAGTCCAACAGAATTGCTGCCTTCGTAACATTTCTTCTTCTCCTACCGATTCTTAGTCGGTGATACTGGATGAAATACATATTACTTGGTATGTTGATTCATTCTGAGCCCACTCACTAATGGACGATCAGACAAAATGAGGAAACACTAAGCGATATAATTAAACTAATTGCGCGAGAGCTCTTGTGGAGATAATTTCTAAGTAAAAGTTTCAGGAACTACCACCATATTATGGGGGGGGGGGGTTCTCCCCGGGCGGAGCGCGGCTAGAACCTGGCGCACTCTACCTGCTGCTTTGCTCGAGCAGTGAGCTTACCGTTTGCGCTAAACCACCTAGTCAGCCTTGCTAGCACAAACAAGCCATAAAACGTTTGACCTAATGGCCCGGTGCAACGCGGAGCGATCAAAGCAATCAACGGATTCGATGATCAAACTTTGCTCAAGACTGTCACACTGTCGTCTCCCCCGTCAACTCATTCGTCACCCTTCATCATTGCCTGGAGCTGCTGATAGTTGTCGGTAGATGCGCGCGCGCGCGCGCATGTGTCTATCGGGCAGTGGACAAAGTCTCTACACAGCAAAAGCGGGACACATTTTCCCCCTTGGGTTTGACATATGACCCGAAGGCATAACCAGCTCGCCCGTACATGGGGTGTCTGTGACCGAATGCCGTCACGGAGGGAGAGCATGATGATCGCGTCGATTGCGTCGAACGATCGCACAACAGGGGCCTAACCTACGAGTTGAACGCGCGGGAGCTTTGTAACCGAACCCTGTTCGCCTTCTGCCTCTCCCGCTACTCCCGCGCGTTCCAATCCGGACTTCCCACTAGCTGGTCCAACTTCCTCCCGTTTTTAATTTCCCTGTTTCTCGCTGCCCTTAACGAGCACCGGAGCCTTAAAAACCCCGCGACCGATGACCGATGACAGGCAGGCAGACGACGACGACATCTTTAGCAGCGAAAAGAGAGAAAGAAGAGAGAGAAAAAAAACGCACCCGCCAGTTTGTCACACAGTGCGCGGGTGTCAATTTCGGGGTTTTCGGTTCCTATTTTGCTTCTGCCCTCCGCGCCCCGCGCTGAACACCCTACAATCCCCTGCACAGCACTTGTCCCGAGCGGCGCATCGCCTTTTGGGCCGACTGGGCCGTGCAACTACACATAAAACGGGGAAAAACAAATGAGCTTCAAATGGTCGCTCGATGTCACTGTTGTTGCGCGGCCCGGAACAAACGTTGCGAGTGTGTGTCGGGTGGCTCAGTTGTCCGCCTCTCTACCTCTCTTTCTCTCGCTCTCTTTGCGGGATGTGTCAAAAAAAAAACAACCCCGGGATCGATGATGGATGTACACGCTCAGGGATGTCCTTTTCCACATGTCCTCTCCGATGCGATTTTGCGGCAGTAACGACACTTCCAACTTCATCCCCAGCTCCCCGTCATCCTCATGTTTGTCCTGTGTCCTGTGGGCTGAGAGTCTTAATTTTCGAGCCCTGCGCGACCCTTCGCGTGTTCGTGGTCGGGTGAAGGTTGGCTGCCGTGACACGCACGACGCAGTAGTCTTTTCTTTATTTTATTTTTCCAGTGATGGTGTGTATGTGTGTGTGTGCCTCGGTCCCGGAACCATATGTGGCGGAGGTTTTCAGGGCATAGGCTTTTTTCTACCTTCTCTAACGCGGCTTCTCTTTTTTTGCCTTTGCTGGGTCTGGGGCGCGCGTGAAGCAGCGTGTGTGAGGTCGTTCGAGGATCGTTCGGCGGAGAGAAGAGCGCACAGCAAAGCACCAACCAGCCAACCAGCAACAACGGGAAGCGAACAAAAAAAAAAAGCATAGATACCCCTTATTCGGACTTACAACACAAAAACCTCGGCAATCTCGTGCAGATCATTGGCCCATGCGCAATGATCCGGCAGACTTTTGTCTTTTCCGAAACTGCATTGCCGCCGCCGAGGGGTTTTCCTCCGTGGCCCGAGCAAAGTGCGCTGGCGCGCAGCCGAGCTGGCGCGGCGTTTGCCGCAGCACAACAAAGCACACGCACACAGCCATCGAAGGGTACGGTTTTAAGTATATTTTCGGCTAAGCCGTTGGGCCCGCAACCGAAACCGGCGAGCGAGCCTTTAACCGGTCGGCAGGGAATAAAGGTCCCGCTAGCAGGCCAGCCAGCAGCACCAGAGGAGCGGATCACTGTTTCTATCCTTTTTCGGCAGCGCTGTCCCAGCTATTTGGCAGCGGAAACTGTTAGAGGAGTTTCTCCCTGGAGTAACATTACAACAACAACAACAACAACAGCAACAACAAAAAACGCACATTAAACACTCACATCCGACGCACACAATATTGGTTTGGGGGGGGGGGGGGGGCCGTGCACTGGCGGTATCGCGATCATCGCGCATTTTTTTTCTCTTTATCGTCCTTTTTTGCAACACGCAATTTGTGACCCGAAAAGGGAAGGGAGGGCCAGGTAGGGCGACGTGTATAGCAATGGCCTTTTGTCCCCGGGCCGATCGATTCTCGGGGCGAAAGAGATTATTTGACGTAACACGGCTATGGTGGGAAATGTAGTTTTCCTATTGTGCGCGCGCGCGCCTAATCGTAACCTGCCGCGGCTGGCGGTCTGCTCGCAAAAACACACACACACACACACTCCCGTCACCCGTCTTTCGGTAGGATTAGGATTGTATCGCTATTGTGTGTGTATGTGGATTAAGTCGTGACGCACTTTGTGATGTGCAGCGCGTCAACGCTTTGATGGCTTTTAGCAGAGCAACAGTGCCGACATTCTCGGCCGAACTAAACGTTGTCAGCAAACATCTAAAAGGCTATAAGCTTTGGATTTTTATAACTGAGAACTGAACAGAATTAGGCTTAGTTTGGTTGCAATGTAGATGATAGTTATAACTGTTTAATCGCAATGTTTCGAGCCTCAAAACGGGCTCCTTGTTCTGGGAGTCCTAGGGAGTGTTTATCTATTATCTAATCAATCAAATCTAATCTAAGTCAACCAATGGTTTCGACTGTATTGGGTGAGAGTGAGATTAGCTTGATGCACTTTACGCCCAGGCGATTTGCAGTATCGCAGTAGCAACTTTTATAAAACATTAGCATTACGCTTGCCATTTGATATTTAGCATTTTCACCATGAGCTACGAATGAAGAGCTAGACGTAAGTTTGCAACATATTTGGACACAAGATGTGGATGTTGCAAAACAGGGAGAATCGCTTCCATTGCTACGCTTTATTGTACTGATAGGCATATTTATTGTAGCTTGAATAAAACAGACTAAAGCTAGCGAGAATACTCAGAATGGTAAAATTAAATTAAAATCCCTGGCGCTAACATCCCAATAATATAATTAAGCAAAGCAAACCTCATTTTGGGGTAATTTTTTAAATTATTTAACTGTAATTTTTAGACAGCTTGTCTCCTGCATACGCTGTGAAATATATTCACTAAAGTGCTGGATTGTGATATTAGCTTAGTATAAATTTGATGAGAATGAGAAGAGTGCACATTAATCGTCGGTCTGTTTGCAACTGTGTATTCGTTTGTCCCTTAGTTTATTACTTAATTCATTACCAAGTTCATTCGTGTAGTTCGAGCAGTTCATTTCCTGCAGTCCTAATTAGTCAAGTAGTTTTATCCTTATGGTTTAATTCCTTCTAATTGGTATGTGCTTTCTTATTTGAATTCATATTCGAAATATTAATGTTAACCCAAAATCCAACATACGCTATCAATCAGAGCTTTACAGGAATTGTTTACGCCCTAGAATGATTTTAAAAACTAAGCCAACGCGTATTTATTGTTGTCCCTATGCACCGAGAATCATCAGAGAAAGTTATCTAATTCCAATTTCTATCAACCGTTTAGGGAATGTTTTGCATTTTGTCAAACCTTGCACAGGTTCAATCATATCAAATCTCTCAGATGACTTGAAGCATACTTTTGACATGAACACAGATATGTTTGGATCGATTGGCTCTTCATGAAATTGTTAAGAACTTAAAACTAGTTATTTGTGCAGTATGCTTTGTAAGGCAATTCCACTTAGAAGATCTCTGGTCCCGGGAAAACTCTGTTAAACCACTTATTTAATCACGTTGATCTTGCATTGCCTGTTGCTGTTCATTTACTTGGAGAACCTCGTAAACGCCAACCGAATGCACATCCTATGGGGTCTTTACCATTCGCGCTCAAATCTATCCAACTGCGATGGCACACGGCGGCAAGGATACACACCGTCTGCTTGTTTGTGTGCCGCCGCTCGATTGATGGTCGCTGGGTGGATGCAGCGTCAAGTAGCGCCGGCCAAAAGGCCACGAGCACAACACCAACAACAACAAAAAAAAACCCTCCGTTTCCTGCACAAACCCCAACCGGACATGGCAAGCACACATATTTGCCAAGCCATTGAAAAGCGCCATCGGGGAGTAGAGACGAAATAATAATAGTAAAAAAAAGCAAAGAAACGAAACCCAACGGACACGGGAACAGAAAAGAATCGAAAACGCGTATTAGCTCAGCGGCTCATTGCAGTGTCACTTGCGGGGGGGCGGGGTATGCGGGGGGGGGGGAGCAAAGGGGGCATATGCGGTTGAAGCCACTTGAACACCTTCCCGCAACCCGGTAGAATGGGGGAGTCTTGGCAAGGCGAGGCGAGGGAAGGGTGTAGACGGAACTGGTAGCGTCCGGAACTGGCCACTCCATCGGTGCGAGGCCAGTCCAGATCGGTGCACCACACCCTGGGCCGCACCACAGCCGCACCAGCCGACGAAGGTGCGAGCGCATGTGTGTGTTGACACGAGATGCATCTTAATGGCGCAGAAGAGAAGAGGCGAACCGATTAAAAACGGGGTGCGCGGGTTCGTTGCTGATGGGCAGCGCTTTGATTAAACAGTCGTCGGTGTCGGCCTCGAACAAGAAGTGTGGACAGCGTCGGTAGCGCTGCCCATGGGTAGATGGCGCCACAGAACGACAGCGAGGGCGACAGAAAGAAAACTCAAGCGCTCGCACCGAAATAACGAAATAGAAACCACATCGAACAGGCAAACGGTAGCAGCGGGCGAAATTGTTTCGCCTCCCGCTAAACTGCGTTAATATAATATTGACCATAATTGAGCTAGTGGAAGGTAGAAGGCGTGAAGCTAGGGCACAACGGCACAATAAACAAAGCTCTCTAAATGTCACACAAAAAAAAACCAACAAAACAAAGTCCCAAGAAAAGCTGAAACTTTGGAAATATTGGTCATTGCTACGATTGCCGCGAAGACGACGAACGGCCACCACCCAAAATCGCATTTGATTAGCGGACCATACACACAGGCCGCACACCAAGAACAGTGTGCCGTGAAAAATGTGGAAATGGACACATTTTTGGCGATCGGGCGCGCGTACGGGGCGCGACCGTGTGCACGCTCGGAGTGACTTTTCGATGGTCCATCGTAAAAAGTCGCCAACCGTGGAACCTCGTCGTCGCAATTTGGGTGAGTGTGGCAGAGAAAGAGACAGCGGTGGATGCCGAAGGGCGGCAACTTTTTTGTTTTCGTTCAGTCGATTGACTGTTTTCACCACATCTCCGCCCAAACGCGGGTGTTGCGCGGGCTTGGCTATGTGGGTGGTTCCTGCTTGACGAGCGCGATGCGCCCGTGATTTTAAGGAGCTGCTGCAAGGCGCATAATTTAGATAGGCGCATACATAGTTGCTTCTGTTGCTTGAATTGTTTAACATTGCATATTTTCGCGCGAGGGCCGATTTTTCCCTGTATACATGAAGCCTGAACCTGTATTCATCATATAAAACACATCATTTTGGCAAGATGACAGTGGCAAAATTGCTACAAAGGTGCTTTTGAACCGTGCATTTTAATGAATTCTATGCACTTGAATGTTCCCTTATTTGGTGCGGGTAATTCATTGGAAGTTGGAGGAATTATATCGGTATTACTTTTCCATTTATCGTCGTGTTTGAGTTCACGTCCAAGGTGAGACATTTCTGTGTTATCTTGGCATACGTTGCGAAAAAAGATCAAAAGATTTATCAACTTGATCGTACTGCGTGTTTGAAGCTTTTGGCTTAAATTTTGAATGCATCTTAGTGAAATCATCTTGCATCTATAGTAAAACATACCAAACATTTAGGAAAAATGGGCCAAATCGCAATTATTTTGAGTAAGTGAATGCCATTACGTAGTAGTTATGTACTGATGGGAAATACGAAATTTTCGTTGGAATCGATATTCCGGCTAGCTCCAAAGTTTTTGGGAATCGATTCCGAATAGAAGGCCGCAATTAGTTTCCGGAATCTGCTCCCGAATTAGAACCGGAATTGGCCCCAGAATCGGAATTGGATTCGGCTTCAGAATAGGAATCAGCTCCGGAATCGGATTCGATGTCGGAATCGGAAAAGGCGTTTGAGTCGAATGATACTACGTATTGGTAGCCGCAAAGAATCCAAATTTACTTTTAAACGATACATTCTCATGGAGATTCCCGGGCTGCTTTCGGTTCTGGAACATCTTATTTCAATTCAAGAACTGATTCTCATTCTGGAACTAATTCCAATTCTTGCGTCAAGTCTGACTCCGTTACTGGAGCAAATTACGATTCCAAGGAGGATTCCAATTCCAGAGCCGATTCTGATTCCGGAGCCAACTCCCACTACTATGGTAAAAAAATAAGCAATCTCGTAGCTTTTTTACATCATTTACAGCGTTATCCAAAGCTCGAACTTCTTGAGGAAATGCTAAGGATTACACATTTCATAAAATAATTGATATTGATTGAAATAGCTTGGGAATTACGAGCAGTAGCCTACGCCTTTTCGACTGATGAATTTGAAGATTCCTATTTTCGGATAGGACCTGGACTTGTCCGAAACCACTCGTCCGCAACAATGTTGTGTGTTTTGGCTTCTATCTATTCGGTTTCCGACAACGATGCGCGAGAGGTGTTCTTCAGCCTTGCTGTAATGTGACCAACCCTTGACCAACATGGCTAATGGACTGTTGCAGCAAGCCGGATAACGCAAAACGTCACCGGCCGTCAATGAGCCGCAAGTCGTAAAGCTCTTGATTAGGACATTGGTTAACGTCTTTTTTTATTTCTGTTAAAGAAGAAAATCCAAACTCAACGAGCAGCATCGGATATTGGCTACACCCATAAACCGTCCTGCCTTTGACTTCCCGGCCACTCCACACCCCCTCCCCAACCCCAACAGGATCCACAAATAATGGCACAAGGCTGCAGCGGAGAGCGAAACACGAGAAACACCTCAAACAAAAACGCTGCAGCGGCCACCATTTATATACGCAACACATTTGCACAACAAATCTTTGCCGGATGTCCTTTCCCCCTTTCTCGCTTTCCCGTCTCCGGCATCGCCAAACAAAAAACCAGTGCTACTAGTGGCAGGATGTGCGCGCCAGGCCTGGCCCGGACTGGATATTCAACTCCGTTCCGCTCGTGCCGCTCAACGATTGGAAAATTGAGTGTGTAATTCGTGTCTCGTCAGACCAGAACGCACACAGCCACAAACACACATACACACACAGACACACAGGGGGCCCGTTTTTCCTGACCTCTTCCCGCCACGGCTGACCGACCGAGCAAAGGGACCGGGCACAGCCGGGAGCAGGCAGGCAGACAGGCAGCCAGCCAGGCAGCATCACACAATGGCTAAACGAGCCGAAACGCTGGTGACAGCCACAATAATAGAGTCACCACGGGGTCGGGGATGGAGATAAGGATGAAGGATCTGCAGCAGCAGCAGCAGAGGAGGGAAAGTGGGGGTATCCTTTCCTTTTGCGCCCCGCAGAACAGGAGGTGATTGAATCTTCGGTCGGCCAGGGTCGTTGATCGTGCGCCTGTCAGTCTGATCGAATCTGGGAAAAGGCGTGTATGTGTGTGTGTGTGTGTTTGTGTGTGTTTGGCGGAAAATCCGTGAATTAGTGTCCCTCGCAACATAATAAAAGCTGCTCAGAATGAGATCGCGCCTACTACTACAGCCAATCGTACACATCGGGTCAAACGCACACACACACATATATATTCATTATCCTTCCTGTCAGCTGCACGCACCGTGGTGTTACACCGTGATGGGTTTACGCGCTCGATAACGTTGCGTTTTGTTGCGTTTTGTTGCGCGCAGAGCCATTTATCCTTTATCCTTTCCATCGAGGCCGCGAGGATTTGCGTTTGGGGTGAAGGTCGCCATCATTTAGCCGTTAGCCGGAATGGTAGCGGCCAAAGCGGCCCACTAGAAAGGGGAAATCGAGGTGTGCAAGAGCATAACAAGGAGGCGGGAGAGGAGCGAGCGGCGGGGAATGGATAAAGAATGTTGGAAACAGCAACACACCACGGAACGGGGAAATGAGAATCGGATCGGCGATGCGGTTTTGTGCATTGATGTGTATCTTCCGCCACAACACCCCCCCCTTTCCCCGGCAGCAGTACACGGAAAGGCAAGGGTCTCGTTCCCGTCCTTTCCCTCGTCCTCTTGTTCGTAACGCAACACAACAACAACAAAAAAAACTCATTTAAAAATGTGTTTAAAACGTGTCAACTGAAGAAAGAAAATGGAACGAATAAAAAAACTGCTCACGCTCAAGTGAAATAAAGCAAAGGCAAACTAGAAAACAGATAGCAGATAGCAGAAAGTAAGAGAGAGCGAGAGAAAGACAGCCCCGGAACCGGAACCGTAACAGTGCAACGGCTGCCAGGAAGAAAACAACACGAAACAGATTAACAACGAACCAAAATATTAAAAAAAAAAAGAGAGAGGAAAAAACAAGTTGTCAATAAAATGGGTTTTTGGGATTCGGAAATTGTGTGTGAAAAACTCGTGAACCACAGAGCACGGTTCCGGCTAAGGTAGTTGAACACAGGGAAGAGGGGTGGGGGGGAGCTGAAGCGAGAGGGGGGGGGGGGGGTGACGCTCGAGGAACAGGGGAGTGGTAAATGGTAGATTTTGAAGGGCGTCGTGCGTCAAATACGCGCCATCCCGAAATCGAAAGCCCGCCGCGCCAAAGCGGGAGCGCAATAGACAGGGAGTATGCAGTTTTATCTCGTCGTGAAGAACGAAAGAGAGAGAGAGAGACAGAGAGAAAGAGCAAAAGAAGCAACCGAAAAAAAAATGGATGGCACACCGTAGCCTGTGCAGCACCGAGGACAGAGTGCTGGACTGCTCGCACCAACAGACGGGTAAAGCCATTTGCTCCGCCCTGTTTTTTTGGTTGCGATGGATGAACTTGGCCAGCTTTCTCGAGTTCATCGGCATTCGATCGCTGCGATAGCAATCGATTCATTTCAGCTTGGAGCTTGTGCCCCCCATCAGGTGGGTTCACTCGGTGACACGGGCACTCGAACACGATTGTCCCGTGAGAGTGTGCATCTGAACTGAACACCAACAGTAGTGGTGTCCCGCTGCTGCTGGGATGATGTGATTCATCTCGACAAACACGCCCCTTTTTACAGCACAAGGATTCATCTTCGTGTTGGGAAAGAAGTGGTTCACGCGGATGAACTCGCACACCGAGCGGGCGTGCGACGGTGCAACAACGGACCGGACCGCATCGACCGCATGAACGCGCGCACAGGATCGGGCCCCGGCACAGTTCTCGTTCTACCGCTGGCTAGTGAGTACACGGTGCGTTGGGCTACAGCGCGCGTTGTGTGTGTGTGCAGTGTGCGTGTACGTGTGTGCAGTAGAGAAGACCGCCCCCCCGGGGAACACGGTACCCGGTGTGTGTGTGTGCGCGTGTTTGTGATTATATTTGCGTGTGTTAAATTATCAGAAACGACCGCAAAAACATAGAAAAAAAAAACGAGTGCATAAGAAAGGCGCGAAATTGTTAGAAAAAAAAAACAACAACAACAAACCTGGCGCAAAAAGTACACGAAATCGCAGTGGGTGTTTACCTTTGCTTGAGCGGACGAATTGGGGGATGCTTTGCGTGTGACCTCTGTATGCGTGCGTGTATGTGCCCCCAACGCTTAATCGTATAACCGTGAGACAGTGCAGTGCAGAGCCTGCGCGTTGTTTTTTGGGGCAACTGATCGGAAATATCAATCGTCGTCAGTCAACACAACACAACAACAGCAACAGCAACAATTGCTCATCAACCCACCCCTGCGATCATCTTCACGGCAGCGCACGTCACAACGACCCGAATGGGAGAAGCCACCTGGATAAGTAGAGCAAGCAAGTAGACGACAGCGGTACCTGGTGTCAATTATCTCGGTACCTTGCAAAACAAAATAGTGCGCGCACAACCCACCTTACGCATCGCTCAGGAAAGAAATAGTGAAAGAGTACCTATAGTAGACACTGTCAAGACGGCAAATAGAAACACTTGGCCGTAAAGGGTACAGACACCTGTGGGACCTACGGCGAGGAGTCGAGTGAACGAGCCAAAGGATCTACCACTCCTCGACCGAGACCGGTCGGGGACTAGTCGGCGCACACGGCGAAACCCTTAACTGTGCCTTAAACTGCGTGCGTGTGTGGTGTGCCCACCGGCGGCTGGCGATCGACACCCGCACATACACACACCTGACCCATATACAGTACAAATCCACCCGAAAGGAGCAAGGGAACCCCCCTCAAGGCCGCCGAATGAATCGGACGCACTCGGCCACTGGGAGAGCCGACGCAACTTTTCGGTCTTCGCACTAGAGAATGCCGCCACTACTACTACTACTACTATTACTACTGGCAGCAGCATCCTGTCCATCTAGCTAGGTAGTGTCTGTGGTCTGTGGGAAAGCGTTTTTAATTGATTACTTTTTGTTTGTTTGTTTGTTTGCCGAGCGCACTTGATCCGTTGTTTTGGAGCGAGAGTGTGAAAGGACCTTAAACGTGTGGAAACATAATTCCACTCCATAGTGTTTCGTGGATCAGGGGGCGAGAGTGGGTGAAAGACCTCGTGTGCTGTGGGGGGAAAAGTGTCAACGGAAAAAAAGAACGGCTTACAACCCACAGAGCAAATCGTACACAGGACGTGGATGTATCTGCGCGTGAATCGAATAGAGCTTGTAATCGCCCGCGTGTTTTCGTTCGAGAGGAGCCGTTTTTCGAGCCCACCTTGTTTTCATTGGCTCGCTGTGTATCTGTGTGTATCTGTGGTGTGTATTGTAAGTGTGCTTGAAGGAGAGCAGCGCTCGTGGAGAGCAGCCTGAGCGGGATTGCGTTTGGGAGCGGCTTCTTCAATCAAGGCTCGTAAGTCGTCATCGTCCCCCGCCCATCCCTTGGCACTTGTCGACGCATCTCATTACACACTCACACAGCACGCCACCCACCACGCCATCCTCGGCGTCTGCGTCTCTCTGTGTGCCTGTGTGTGCCACGCGAAAAGGAACCGAGCTGAACCTACGCTGCGCGGCGACGGTGCAGCACGTCCTGTATCAACTATCAACGCTTGACTCTGCTATCAAAAAAGCAACGCCCTGGACAACACGTACGAAATCATGGAGCCAGGTAAGTTTCGCATTTGATCGCAAAAAAAAAAAACAACAAAAAAATGGAGTACCGACCGTGGCAGGCACTTTTGCAAGATACAAGATGGCTCACAGTTTTGGTCCTTCGAACCGGATGCGTTATCGATTTCAATTTCGATCTGGGGGTAATTTTGCTCGAACAAACTTTACATTTGGGGCCCTTTTTGCACTCTTTTACGTGCGCCTAATAAGCAAAGACATGTGTAACACGGTCCAAATGCTGCCACATCCATCAACATCTGCCAGCACTGGTTGTGACATTCCCATATTGACGGAACCAGAGAACTAGCACCGTTTGCTCTTTGCTTTCGGGCTCCACATACAAAAAAAGCAAGAAAATCGATCCAAACCATTTTCCATTTCCCAGCTTTCGTGAAGTGGTTGTTCCATTCCCAAACCATTCCCAAGTGTTGGTGCAAAATTTCACTTTTTCCCATCGTGTTTTTGAGGAGGAAAATCGATAAAACCCATTTCCAATGGACCGTTTAACGGTGGGCGAACCGACTTTCGTGGGTTCGTCGTAGCGCGCTGCCGGAAAGAAAATCTCCAACTTTGAAAAACCCTCCCCCCCCCCCCCGAGAGGGCAAAGGAGGAGAGGGAGCAGGGACAGGCCGTGTAAAAAAAGTGAAAGTAAAATAGATTTAAAGCGAACACAAACACACACAAGCAGCAATCGTCCTATTTTTGCGCGAAATCACCGAGACCGGGATATACCGGAAGTGATCCTTTGGCTTCGTTTTTTGCTAGGGAGCCAGGCACGGGGAAGGGGAGCAGCCCTTTGAATGTGTATGTGTGTGATCCGGATGGAGTTTTCACAGTGGTCTGGAGTTTGCGCAGTCGTTCGATGGTGTTTTTTTTCTGTTACTTCTTTCATATCCCGAAGATATGAACGACGGCCGGCCAAGACGTTGGGGAGGATGAAACTCACTCTGGGTGTGCTTTTTGCTGGGAAATCCGGGGAAATCGGCGGAAGATGAAGAAGTTATTATGATGGATGAATCCAGGGTGAGGAGCAGGAGAGGTCGATCCAGAAAAAGTCATTGCAGGCGACCCAAAAACCCAGAAGCTGCCGAAAACCTGGAGCTTCCAGGGTTTTCCCAGAGCCAATCGAATGCTCTCGATGAACAAATCGGCTGCGCTCTCCGGTGCCAGCTCGAGCAAAGGTTGGCTTTCGGAAGCGTTTGATTTTGATTTTGACGAGAATACTTATACAAACACACACACAGACGCAGCCAGAAACAAATAACCTGATCTCTCGGGGCGTTTGTGTACCGTTGCTGCTGATGCTGCTGCACGCGGAATGTGTGTTTAGGTCCATGAGCGAACAGAGAGAAAATTAAAAAAAATGTTCAGGAAAAAAAAAACGCCCAAACCCCGAAAACCAAACACCGGGAGCCGCCTTTGCACTCAACACACACACACACACTGGCGGTGGCCGGTGTGGCGCGAGGAGGCCAAAATTTGTTAATTTGTTAACTCCCGGTGGCCGCTACCGGAGATGAGCAGCAGCAGCAGCTACAACAGATCTCGCATCGGGAATAAAGTAGACAACAAAAACCCGAAACAAATAACCCCAAAGAAAAAAAAAAGGCGCGTACCGACACGGACCAGCAGTGGAATACACCCGCCGCGGGAGAAAGGGGAGGGTGTTTTAGAAACGAGAGGCGAAATGCCTAGGAGGTCCTTGATGTTTCTCCGTTCTGTTTGCTTCCCGCCCGCGGTGTACGCTTGGGCGTCCAGTGCGTATTTTAACCACGGACGGGATTGTGAAGAGAGAGAGAGAGAGAAAGAGAGAGATAGAGAGAGAGAGAGAGAGATGTACACACCAGAACGGCCAGTTCTAAGGCGTCTCCGCTGGTATGAGACACGATTAGCGCAGGTTAATCGCTTCCGAGTTCCGAGCGTTTACCACCTCGCCACTGAGGGGCGTAGAACAAAAAATGTCAAAAAAAAAAACTTTGAAACCTAATGCCCATTTCGAGCGACGGCCGGGACGCGGTGACGAGACTAGAAGACTAGGCGGACAGTGGGGGATAAAAAAAAGAGCACCCCACGAGGGTTCACCTTCGGAGGATGTTGTATGCCAATTGGGGCTCCAGTCGCTGGCGGGCACTATGGGACGAACGCATGATCGCGAGAGGGCGTACCGAGTAGCGTAATGTTAAAAAAAATCAAATTAATCCTAATTGAGGACAAAAGTACGATAACCAGTGCAATCGCTAACCCTAGACAGTGCAACGGGAAATCACAACAATCCTACCAGCGGGTAAACTATGACGTAAGCATTTAATTAGTGCAGTGTTTAGCACGGCATGTGACTGTGTCTTGAGGAATTCAGCGAAGGGTTTGTTTGTCCCATGTGTTTACATGTTTGTGTATTTGTCGGTGTGTGTGTGTGTGTTTGTATGGATTAAAATCATTAACGATTGCACTCGACTGATACGGATACGGATGGATGATGCCGTACTGATACTACCTCCGCGAGGTCGGCTGGCGGCACAGTACGTTTGATAATAGTGAATTCCGACGTGGTGTCTACATCGAAAACAATGTGAATGTGTGTGTGTGTGTGTGTGTGTGTGTGTGTGTGAGGATGTGTCCAGTGTGAACAATAACACACCGCAAATGGGTTTGTTGTTCAATGAGGAGCAGCAACGTAAAAAAAAAAGTCCCATCTTGCGGGTCAATATCACACAATCGCTCGATCGCGTATAATGATCCGAGGTGCAATTCTTCGTTCCCTTGTAGACGTGATGTTTGCCACATTTGCACTTCAAAGTGTGCGCATGAGGAAGAACCCGTACAGCGGGCACGGAGCCTTGGATGGGATCTTTTATTTTCTCTTCATTAAAAAAACAGCCGTAAAAACAATAGCAACGAGTTAAAAGCAACACGGATTGGGTGGGAGCAATGATGCAATGGTTTTCATTCGAAATCGCTGCAGCGTGCGGACGTGCTACTGCCGGGAGCAATTAACAGGCGCTGTTCTGGAAAGTCTTCGAGCAAACAAAAAACAACAAAGAATAGTCAAGCAAACTGCTCCAAAAAATGCTAACAGTACCACGGCTTTTGAGATATTGTTATTTAGAATGAATGTACTGTTTACATACTGCATATTTCACTTTAATTAAGCCTTTCGATGACTATCAGGGTTTACATTCTAAATTACATGTTTTATATACAAATATAAGCACAACCACTTTCTTCCAAATGATCAACCTGAACCGGTGCTAAAAGCATCTTACACCTTGCCGCAAAACGTCCCCAGCGAGCCCCATAGTGGAGTGCGGCGCACAGTAGCACACCCTTGATGTGTGTCTCGCCTTTCGGCAAAACCTGTGCTGGCGTGCCTGTACCCCATATGTCAGGCCCGTGTTTGGACGGCCGGGGAAAGAGGGACGGGAAGAATTTTGGAAAGATCCCGGCATTCGGAGGGAAGAGCCGCGGTAGATAGAATTACATTTGTTTTGATTATATTTGCCGTCCCGTGCTGCAGGCCCCGGGGGGGGGTTGGTGTGTCCCGATAACTTCGGCCAACCTTTGTCGCCTGTCAGAAGCGATTTGAGATCATTGGGCGCGCCGCCGCCGCCGCCGCCGCCACCGTCGTCATCGTTGCTCTCATTCGGTTTCGTTGTTACCTTCGAAAGCGAACGACGTATCACGACGTGATGTAGATTGATGTTGATCCCGAGGAGAGATCCCGATTACTGCTACCGTTTTTTTTTGTTTTGTTTTTTGAGTTTGCTTTTTTAGGGGGTGGAAGTTATACTTCCAACTTCCTGTCATGTCTAGACGAAACGTTTAATGTTTGTGCGAGAAGTTGTCTTCTGGTGGTGTTTTCCCATTTTTGGAATACCTTCGGCAGATCGAGTCATCTCGCATCTCGATTGTAGGAAGCGCAACACCGTCTACTGACCAGCCAAGACACGACGACGCGCCCTTTGACATCAAGCCCTCTGGTGGCTCAAAATCCCGAATGCAAGCGGTTTTAAGGGGCTGCTGCTGCCCCTGCACTGGTCGGCTTCTGTGCAGACCACTTGAAGTGTGCGTTCCACCTGTTCTGTAATGCCCCCGGAGGGAGTATAAAACCTTCAGCACACCTCCGTTGATGCTCTCAAAAGCCTCTTTTGCCCGACGCGTATGCGTGTGGCTCTTAAAACTATTATCGATTATCGACAATTAAGCCATTCATCGGTTAAGAGAGATCCTCCGGGCGTACTGATGAGCTTTGCCGGCGTACTGTGTTCCCTCTGCTTCAAGTACCTGTGGCAATGTACACCGGGTCCCGGTGTGTGTTTGTAAAAAGTGCTATGGGATATGCCCACGATTGGATAAGCTAAATTTTCATATTCCAAACCCCTAGAGGAGCCCCCGCAAAACCGATAGGAGCTGCGAAAGACAAAAGCCCACAAAAACCTGCGCCTTATTTACAAAAAAAAAGGTCCTTTGCTCTTGCATGCTCTTCGCTTTCGAGTGGCCACAACACAGTGATAATAGTTTTAAAGTGGTGTGGGCGCGCGCGCGTGGAAGATCCTTTACAAATCCCCGCCCGCTTGGTCTTGGTCTTAACTGTTATCCGGTTTTGTGTGTGTGTGTGTTGGCTAGCCACTCGTTCTCGTAGTAGCGCAGGACACCTCGAGAAAAAAAGGTTCGTCTCTTCTAATCTACTTTCCTTCCTCTTTCGCCCGAGATCGCATTGCTTTCACATCGATATGGTTAATGTTTTTGCGTGGCAAAGCGGTCGCTTCGGTTCACAGCAAAGTGTTCCTTTTCACGTTTCTGTGTGTGTGTGTGTGTTAGAGCGCGCGCGCGCCTCCGTGTGGCCTTCCAACCGCACCACCATGCCAAAAGCAACACAATATCCTATTGGTATGCTGGTGTATCTCCTGGCAAGGGGCCCCATTAGGATCGACTGCCATTGATCCTTTCCCAAAAGGCGGACGCGCACTCTCTCTCTCTCTTTCTTTCCCTCTAACACCGTTTTGCGGATTAGAAACTGATCTGGTCCGCTGCGCGGTACTCGAAAGTAAATGAGTAAAGCCGCCCTCCTGAGATAGGGAACAAACGATCAGGAATGGGCTAAAAAGAAAAAGTAGGATATTAACCCAACCACACGAGATAAAGCGAGAGGAGAGGAGGTAGGGGTATGTGCCGAAGACAAGAATGGAACAATTTTCAAGCCCAATGATCCGCACATCATAATCAAACAACACAAACCATCATAATCATCATCCTCTTGAAGCGCTTTCTTTCAATGAAGGACGATCCTCTAGCGGTCGCTCGCTCTCTCTCTCTCTCTCTCTCTCTCTCTCTGTCTATCTTAGCGAACCACTCGCCATAACACTCTTACCCTTTGTGCTCCGAGGAGAGGAGATGGAGAGGAAGAAAAAGGATTGGTTTGGACCTATTGCTATTGTTAGTTTGTGGAATATAATATCCTTGTGGCTTTAAATTTTATCCTTCTTTTCTGTTTGGTGGACGAGAGTCTTTCACTGTTGGGTGAGGATTTATTAATGTTAAGGGCTTTTTTTCTTCCTCTTGCTGTTACCTTTTCGCTCCGCTCCGCTGTTGCTGTTATTACACGCACTGTAAAATTTGTGTTTTTTTCCCTACCCCCGGGGGGATTATTTGCAGCGAACATAAAAAGAGGATCACGCCGCAAAAGGATATCATCATCTGCGAGAAGATGTGCCCTCAGTCGATGAATTCCACTTGAATACTTTGTGGGATTTGTGCAAATTCCTCGCAGTGTGTTTTTACTTTTTTGCCTTGCCATCAACAAAAAAAAAAAAAAACTGGTCGGCCATGTTTCCGCGACGGAGACGGAGTTGTTGCAGTAGCAGCAGCCGCAGCACCGTCAGCTGTAACGCAATGGAGGCGACCCATGGAACAGAGTTTTAATTTCCTTCTCCTGTTAAACAATGAAACACACACACACACATGCCCAGGCGAATGACATCATCACCCGTTTTGTGGTTATCCTTTTTCATTTTTTTATATCCCTTTTGCTTCGGGATCATCACTTTTCACCGTGCGATCGATGGGGGAAAACAAATGGGCGCGTCGAGATTAATCTTGCCCACAGGCGGCGATAGCTGCCAGAAGGGAAAGGTGGTGACTTTGCTGCCGAAGACGCAAAGTCGACCCACATTGTTATCCTTTCGGAGGCGAGAAAATCGCTATTTCTCGAGCAACATTGTAAGGTTCCCCCGAGGTGCCGAGCGGCAGAAAACAGCTGTGCAAAAGTTAGCAACACTTTCTCTTCCGCTTTGGCAGCCTTTGCTGAAACTTACTTTAGAAAATGGCATTTTATTTATTTTAAGGCATTTTACTATTTCCAAAGCGATTTTTCCTTCTTCTAAATACGTTTTTGCCAAATTCACACGTTTGAGCCCTCCCCAATCACTCGAACGAACTATATTTTGGAATGAGTGTGAAAAACTTCGTCGATTATAGTGAGATTCGATCCACAGTCGCTCCGTACGGAAGCCGTCCCATCTAGCCATTCCACCATCGGTCCGTGCTGATAAGCTGTGCGCTAAAAGGTGTATATTTGTTTATCAAGTTTTTGTTCCATTTCAACGTTTTAAGCCTGATTAAAGAGATACAAAGAAAGGTACATCAATCCTCTTTTTACCACCACCCCTTCCTACTTTTACTCCTTCCTTCCCTCCCCCCTATCTCACCGGTTAGGGAAAGAAATTCCATCAATTTTCCTCCCATGAAAAGAAGACGAACAAAAAAAAAAAAAAAGCGCAGTAAAACAAGGAAAAGCGGAGGGACGAATAAAATGAATTTTTCCCTTCTCCTCCGCATCGCCAGCCAGCGGAAAGCACTTAACCGACACAACCGACCAATCATGTCTCGCGCTTCCCTGTCTTTTCCCGAATTTCCACCAACGCCAACTGCCGCCCGGCTCACCATTTCCCGGGCACCCCAATAAACCTGTATCGCTCGCTCTCGCACTCTCTCTATCTCTCTCTCTCGCCCAAAGTCTTTCAGCAGCAAGTTCGGTGTTTCGGTTCACCGCAATCCAATTCCACAAATTTCGTCTTTTCGGTCCTGTTTTTCTTTACCGCTTGCTCTTTCCCCCCCCCCCCTCCCCATCCGCCCCTTTCTTTTGCATGTTCGTGAACTCTGTCTTCCACCGAGAACCTGCCTGCCTGCCTGCCGGGGGATTCATTTCGATTGCCATCAAAGGAAAAACAAATCGATATCCATTTCCCGGCAGTGTTCGTCAGCTTTTCACATCGTGCCGCTCCGTCTGTGTGTTTGTGTGTGTGTGTGTGTGGTGCGGAAGCGAGATTCTTATCAGCTCGTTTCGCTCGTGCTCCCTTCTTGCCTCGCTGTTTCCCTCCGCTCCGCTGTTCCGAGCAAATCTGTAGCAGGGAGGAAAATTAAAAGCCCTGGTAGACAGTGTGGAAAATCCGTGCCCGGCCGTTGTTGCGCATAACCGGGCCCCGGTGGTGGTGGCACCACTTTACGCACAAGCTGCAAGATCACAGGCAACACGTATCGCCCGATCCTGGCGTGCTGATAACACACACACACACACCCCACACACGCGAGACGCAGAACAGGCAGCACAATAAAAACGCATTATTGTCGCAAGACAAATAGAAATAATTACTTTAATGTCACCGTCAGGCGGTGCGGCCGTTCCGCGCACCGGAAGGGCAGGGAAGGGCGCGGTAGATTTGCCACTTGCAGTGCCCGCCGCGATCGTACCGTTGCGATAATATGTGCCCGAGCACTTCCTAAGGGGTAGGAGGGAGGCGAGCGATGATGTGTTTTGACGTTTTTCGGCTTTTTCTATGGCGCGAGCGCGCGCGCGGCGCGCACTCCGGGGTTCAAGTGACTCTCTGCACGGCGAGTTACAACTTCGCTAATCCCTTGCAACGCATCTCTTCACATCTGTGTGCTCGCACTATCGGGACAGTTTCATCTTGGTGCTCTCCCTTTTTTGGGTTTGCTAGGAACTAGGGAGGAAAAATCGCGATAACGCGAACGCACCACGGTGGTGGAAAACACAACGAAAATAACGGCAAAAAGAACGCGATCACAGTTGAAATGAGATTACTACGGACTTTGTGTGTGTGTGTGTTACGTTTTCATTGTTGTGCGTTTGAGGTCCTTTTTGTGTGTATAGTGCGTTACAAGATAAGTGCGCGAGTCTAGGCGAAACGCAAAAAACCTGAGTCCAGTAAAATAAAAGGGGTGAAACTCGCCCGAAACAGGAGTGTAATTGTTACGGCAAGTAAACCTCTCGTCTGTAATCGAATTGTGTGGTGTGTGTGTGTGTGTGTGTGTGTGTGTGGGCTTGAGAAAGGGAGTAGCTTTGTTACTACTTTGGCAAATTGCATCTTCCGAAACAATTACCGTGTAAGCTGATATGGCACGATGGGGCGGTGAAGTGCCATTTAATCTGTTTTCCTTCGAAAGCACATTATTATTAAGTGTATCGTGCTGTATCGGTTAAGTAGCGTTTGCAATTGGCACTTGAAAGGAATTGGCCACGCTTACAGCTGCACAGTTGCCGATAAAAGTGTGGAAGAAGGATTAAAATTAAAATAAACTAAAATTAAATTATATACAAAAAAGACAATTTAAAGGTAAGAATAGCAATTGAACCAAAACGGAAAGCTAATCCATCGACGTTAAAAGTAAAGAAGAATGCTGCAAGCTTAAAAAATAATCAAATCTATAAAAAGGCTTTAAATAGTGCCAAGCTTGCTAAATTGATAACACTGAAGAAGCACCCTGAATAAGCTTCAAGGTACTTGAGATTGCTTGATTACATCTCTCCCTTCGATGTAATGCCATTTTTTAGCACCTTCAAACGTGTGAAGCCAAACAAGACTCACACCAATACACTCATGGCCCGGTTGTAAATGGTAATAATCCTTTCTCGGCATGACCCAAATACGCACACCTCCCCCTAGAGCACATCCTGCAGCGCTGTTTTTTGCCTCTTCAAAAAGGTGTGTGCGTCTGTGTCCATCGCTCGGCAAAAGCCAAAATCAGACCCAAAAACCGCTGAAACTGAAAACACACCTCACACACGAACGAGAAAAAAGGCTTTCTCCACGCCTTTCTTGGGTCTTCCAGAACAAAACAAAAATCCTCTCTGTACGGAGGTGTCCATCATGGCTCAAGAAGCTGTACGCGCATCCTCTTGCACCTTGAAGTCCGCAACGTGTGAGCGCGCAACACCACACCATTGATCCAGGGAGTTGCGTGATTGAATCTTATGCACACACACACACACACACG
The DNA here is from genome assembly GCF_943734735.2 of Anopheles gambiae. Classification (NCBI taxonomy): domain Eukaryota; kingdom Metazoa; phylum Arthropoda; class Insecta; order Diptera; family Culicidae; genus Anopheles; species Anopheles gambiae. Next base: position 1,732,449 of record NC_064600.1, on the reverse strand, counting down.
CACAAAAACTTTGGATTTTTGGCTCTGTCGGGAACAAAGCAGAGACCTACATGCACACAGGACACGTCAACAAACTGCCCGGGGTTTGCGCGGCTGCCTTGCGCTTACCTCCATACGTAACATTGCAATTGCTTTGCCGCAGTTGATCCGTCGTCACCGCACTACTACTCCATCAACTGCCTCATCCACACACACACACACACACACAAAACCCGGGGGGCACCACACCACAACAACACCACGACGACAACACACTCAAATAAGCAATTTTCTTCGGGCGCGCTTTGTGTGCTTTGGTCCTTCGAACCGGAACGCCGGGGATTTAACCGTCATGGATGCAGCTCGTCGCCAAGCCGGAGGCCCTCGCCGCTGTGCCGGGACGTGTTTCGGGCCCGAGCCCGGATTAGCGCGTTTTGTGGCCTAGAGAGGTTGTTGTGTGTAAGAACCTTCTTTTGGTCTTCTTCTTTCAGAGGTGCATTTGCGGGGAAAGACGGTTGAAGATTTGCCGAAAAGGCTCCCTCTTGAGTAGATGCGTTGCAGAAACGTCCGTGTGTCCGTTTTATTGTGAATTTTTGAAACCAGCGTTTTTTTTGTTGGTGTTCTTTGCTTGCTTCTTTTTCTTCTTGCTTTCTTCTCCAACGCACGCACGCATACATGCCCGAAAGTGCAGTTTGAACCATCTTTTCCTGCTATGACGAGGAATTGCACATTCGAGGGGGGGGGGGGGAACGATGCGTTAATACGATATTTGCCCGATCTGCACCTATCTTTCCCTTTCACCTTTTTTTTTCACCAGTCTCTGGTACACGCACAATATCTTCAACTCCGTTGTGGCTGAATGGCGCAAGCTAAGAGCGACATAAAGCGGCGAGGGAAGGAGAGGGAGCGAATGTGTTGAAATTTGATCGCAGCAACCGACGGTCGGTGGCGTCAAAGGGAGGAAAGGAACGCCCAGGAGCACACATTCCTCCCCTAAAGGGTTGTGCGTACACCTCTCGGAGGCTATTGTTTGGGGGTGCTATGGGATGGGATTTTTGCACGCATAAAATCACACTCAAACATGATATCAATGCACACGCACCTAGATGGATCATCTGGCTCTCTCTCTCTCTCTCTCTGTCCCTGTCTTTGTTTGCAATTACCAATTGTTCAACCATCAAAAAAGCCCAAAGAATGAGGTCACGTTTGGGATATCTTTTGCACCTCAGGAGAAAGGATGACACACACGCAATCGCACACACACACGGGGTTAAGATGTGCGGTTTATTGCTGGGCATTGGGTTCGGATACTTTCTTCTAAAATCTTCCATCTACCCCGTGCTTCTCCCGCTTTGCGCTACAACAACTCGCAAGCCGGTGTACTGCTGGACTTCTGAAACGTGAAGTCGTTGCTGTCGTCCGCTGCCTCTAGCGTCATCGGCAGCATCCGCACGGACGCAGGCTGACTAGCCGTATCGGATGTCACAAATCGGCAAGCAACCGCTCTTCTTCCACTGCCAACACACTGCTGCCCCCCCGCGCAGGAATCCGTGGCCATTTGTTTGTCATTTAATATTCCAATCAATCAGCCTGCGCTCCCGGAATATGGTTGGAGCGCATTCGGGGCTTGCCGAGCAAGAGAAAGAGAGAGAGAGAGAGGTAAAGAATCGATCATGCAGCCACGGACGCCATACCGTAACAGAGGACGACGGATGGGACCCTGGGGGTGACTTAATTTAGGCCCCGCTGCTGCCTGCCCGTTCCTGGCGATGACTTACTCATTTTCCCTTTTCAGCATTGTCGATCGGAGAATCGGGAGGAAAAAAAGGCAGGCGAAAGACAGTAACGGTAGCAACGAAATAAAAACCCAAATCTGATCCTCCCGGGGGTCGTTGTCATTTTTTCCGCGCGCTTCTTCTCTCTCTCTCTTTCTTTCTCTTTTCCTGTGTGTTTTTGTCTCTATGAGTGCTACCGGTGTTTGCGCCGTGCTGGTTATTTGAGATGTTCGGCGGAAGATTAGAGGACCTCTGCCAGCTCAAAAGGGGGAGCCGAAGGGGTCGAACCTCTGGGTGTGCTCGGGTATTCAGCAGCACTGGCCCATGCGCTCTGTTTGGTTCTAGCGGCGATACGGCCGACCCTGCGCAACGTCAGACACCCTCGAATCTCGCACAGCAGGAACCTTGAGGTCGTCGTGCGGTTCTCGTCCCGCGATACGAATCGGCGGCGGAAACGTGGAAAGTACGAATCTGCTACAGGCTGGAAATGAGATCAAGATCAAGCGCAAACAAGAGCACGCTGGGAAGAAGGGAGATAGAGGTGATCTGCGGAGAGAATAAGAGATTGTTGGATGCATTTTTGGCTTTTGAGATATAGGTTTTTTTTGCGTCAGTATCTTTTGGAAAGTGCATTCACCAAGAAATGCCAAGAAAAAAAAAATGAAAGAATGATCCTTCCAAACATTACGGATTTTATGGTTCGTACTAAATCTTCTAGGCCAGTTTAAGGAACTTGGAGATCATATGCTGCAAATGAGCGGGTTGCTCTGGAACCCAAAAACAAAACAAAGCGAAGACTCACTTTGAAATGCAAACCGCCCGTGCGGAGGGAGAGCTAGAACGAGCGGGAGCAGATCGGGTTACCTAGATGAGCGATACATTCCATCGATCTTTGCAGCAGTGGCAGTAGCAGTGGCAGCGTGCGCGCTGTTACCGGGGTTTTCGATGTACGCGCAACGCGACAGACGGGTGATCCGTGGCTTCTTGGCTTGGTATTTTTGTTTGTTTGTTTGTAAGGTTTGTGCGGTATCTTCCGACTCATTCTCTGGTCCGGTGCACTCATGCAGGAAATGAGGGTTAACTTCTATCGCAAGTCATTGCGGAGAAATCGTACACTGTGCGCTGTGGGTTCTGGAAGGCAACTGCCGATTGGATAGGCGAAGTTCTGTGCGCCAATCTGCGCGGCGAAGGAAGAACATTGGGAACACATGTTTGTCGGTGCGCCGATATCTCGCTAGAAGCTTCAAAACAATGTGTACATCTTTAGGAATTATTCTACGCCTAGATTATGGCAAACTGTCATTATGATGTGTGAAGGTTAAGGAATCATGCTATTCCCATGCAACATCAACAACTGGAAGACGTTCCTTCAATATTGGTGCCTGTTTTGGAGTTTACATTTCAATATCCTAGACTCCTCCAGTTAGAAAGTCTTGCGCTGCTCTCGGTCTAGATATATCCCAACCAAATGTAAATATTTCTCAAATAATATTGCAGGATCGTATCTTGGATGAAAGAAAAAGACACAATTCTTTTCCGTGGGTTCGTGTCCTGACCACAAAAACCCGACAAAACTTTGTCCATGAAGGGCACAAAGTAAGGCCCTAATGTCCTGGACGCGGGATATACGGCGTTACGTCACATCCGAGCACTCTCTTCACCGTTCACCGTCCGCTTCCCCTCCCCCCCCCCTCGATTTCCATCTATTATACCACGCTCGGGGCATATGAAATGTGCGCACGTGGAGGGGAAATGATATGCGATTATTTATATTTGGATGACATTTAGGTAATGAATTGTGCCGAAAACATAATAACGCGCACAGCACAAAACCCTGGCCCCCTTTTTTTTTTTTGGTTATTGTTGCCGTTCTCTATCCCGTCCCGTTCCGTACGGGGCCGTCCTCACACTTCCGACTTTGCCCGTTGGAACCGTGGATGGAAGCGACAAACCCGTGCGAGAGAGGCCTTTCGACGACAGCCGACGAAAACTGACGAAGATGAATAATGGTGCTCAAGTTGTTGTTGCTTTTTTTTTCTTCTGTTCGTTGCGCTCCTCACCACACCGGGACCGGGTGGAGGAGAGGTTAACAAGTTGTAACTTCATCATGCTCGTCATCATCGTTGTTACACGCAGGGCGGCACAGGCCCTTGTGCGCCCTTTAACTCGGACCTCGGAGCGCGCGAGCGGGTGAGGCGCGGGAAGGAAACGGGGAATTGTGGGATTGTCCTGGCTCGCACCCCTCACAACCCACGAAACGGGCGGACTGGCTGGATGGTGGCGGGTCGGTCGAGTGACAGTGCTTTCGAGCGTAATTTATTATCCACTTCCCAGTGAGCCGCGACCGTCCGCGTTTTCCCCTCATCGGGCTGGAAACACTGTAAAGCAGTGCCTCCGCGCGGCCAACACAGAGAAAGAGAGAGCGAGAGAGCGAGAGAGAGAGAGATGGAAAGCGAGGAAAAACAAAACCAAACAAAGGCTCTAAAACGATACAACAAAATAGATCACGGCCATGCCGAAACGAGATGCTGCCGAGGATGATGATGATGATGAGGATGATGATGTCCCAGTGGGAAACATATGTTAACAGCGATTTCTCGGGTTGTAATTTTCCCCGGGACGCGAGAATATGCTCTGCCTCGAGTCAACTCTCCGTGCGTTCCTGCCCCTTTTTTGCTCAACTGTTCCTCGGGTACTTGGGCCGCGTCAAGTGGGCCCTCCTCTCGTTTTGGGCACAACGAGCGGCCGGAAAAACAACTTACAGGCAAGCGCACGTATGCCAAAAGCAAAAAAAAAAACAGGAAAATCATGACAGAACGAATTGCAAATGCAATGCATCCTTCCAGTGGTAGTGTCGGCCCCGGACCGGATGCACTTGAAATGCGGTCCGATCCGATTGATCGATGCCCAGCAGCACCGAAGGGGCACAGTAGAAAGGGCCGAAATAGTTTGGAAAATGAATGGTTGATTAATGAATGCAAATGTTTGCCTGCTTCCGCTTTTCCATCATAGCTATGTCTGTGCTTATGGAAGTATTCCCAAATGTCTGGGCAATTATGAAGCCCGATGGCCGAAGAATGGTCATTCAATGATCTCCAAAGCGCAACGTACCTAACGTGTTTGGGAGGATGCACGCTGGGGCCCCAGGTATGCGTAGTTGTGCGTATGCGCCGGAAGTGAAGGTACTAATTGGCATTAACATTTTAAACCCCCAACCATCCCGCCTGCTGCAAGACACATTGTAGTGCTGTTGACTGTCTCTCACCAACCGACGGGGGAACAAAAACAAAAAATAACCGCTACAAACAGTGTTTGTGCCTGCAGGAGAAGTAACACGGCGGATTTCGTTGAGTGAAAATGATTGATTAAGACGCAACAATGCAGCACCGTGACGGCTTTGAGCGTCACACGCGCAATCCATTCCAATGCAAAAGGGAGGGCGCGGCCGGCGTCGGGGGTGTCGAGCTGCAACCTTTTGTCACCTGCAATTGCCACACGCGCCCGCCACAGTGAGTCGACACAGAGGGCAAGGTGCGCGGCATAAATTATGGAACACGCGACAAAGGTGCTCGCACACCTCTGGGGGGAGGTTTTTACTTCTTCTAACTCTTCCTTCCCTTTGCTAGAATACATTGAAAGCTTTGAAAGAGGACGCTTAAAGAGAGAAAAGAAAGAGAGAGAGAGAGAGAGAGAGAGAGAAAGAGAGAGGGTAGAGGAAAGGAAGTGCTAATTAAAAACGGTTCCGGAGCGCACAGCGCGCACAACGAAAATATTTCACCCGAAAGGTCTAATTTGCTTTTCGGGGTGTGTTTTCTTCTCTTTCTCGTTGCCCCACACACGCACAACACCTTGCACGCTTGTCGGGCGGATGGTTGGAACAACGAGGGGGGGGGGGGGGTTTAAGGAATTTCGGGCAGATTTTTACCGGTTCCCGGGGGGCCGTGCGTGTGTGCGCGATGGTGCTTCCGGTTGGGCAACGGTGAGATAAAGCAAAAGGCAGCGACAATCGAAACGGCGTCTTGGGTAACCTACTTTTTGAAAGTATTCTGTGGCACACACAGTAAGTAAACCTTGCATAGCAGTCCAGGATTTTGAGTAACATCAATTTTGTAGTTTTGCGAAGCGCCAGGATTAGCATCAATGCTAAAGAGACACAGAGATCGCTTGATTTGAATGGAAATTGGAGATCCAGTACTCTCCAGAAGAGCCGGATTGATGAAATTGTTACTCCAACTCTGTTCCAGAGCAAATATGGTGAGATTGATCCTCAGATTGATATTAGAAGAAGCGCCTAGCATTCTTCTATTATTAAGAACAATGCCAAAAGCACATGCACAATGCATAACCGAAATGAATTCTTCATGATCTAAACCAGGTATCTCTAGTCGTTTCAGTCCGCGGACCACATAGTGACAGACAAAGATGCAAATGTATTTTTTTGTACATTAATGTTGAATCCTTTTGTTTCGCCATTGAAAAGTAAAGACATAAACTTTGAAGTATAATAGTTGCAATATAAAATTCCACTGAAAGGCTCGCGGAGAAGTAATATGAGGACTTTTGATTTAAGTTATAGCAGGCAACTACATTAAGGGACAAGCACACGTTCCATATATGTGACGTCAACACGAAGTTGAGAGATGTATTCAATTCATGTCGTTAGTGCTGTTGTTAGTAATGCCGTAACCAAACACTTACACATTTCCTTAAACAATAGCCTGCTGTCAAAGACGTTCAGTTGGCAATTCCATTTAAGGCTGGTAGTATGAGTTTCCTGAAAATAGAACAAGAATAAAATGTTAAAATTATAAACAACTTCGTTCAGTTCCATTTATATTGCATCCCTTCTGTTACAAATGTCAAATCTTGTTCCCAACACGTATCCAAGCACTTGCAACACTTGTCTCAAGGAGGTTCGTCAGCAGTACTAGCAAGAAAGTAGGAGAAAGGAAGAGTCGGCTATCTTTAAGAGGCAAGAAGCTGGAGCCCAACAGTTCGGCACCAGACAAATTGATTTCGCTGTGCAAAAATCCAATTGGAAACATTCGCTGTGTGCGTGCCCAAATGCTTCCCTTCATAACTTCGATTCGATTCCATCCCGCTTGCCAATTAGTGTACCCAATCAGAAACATACAGGAAGGATGGGGCATTTTGCGCCATCCGGTTGCGTTTTGATTGTTTTATTGCATTACAAGCGTAGAATAATACCACATGGTTCTATCCGCTCCTTCTTCCCCCTTTTGGGTTAGTTGTGTTTGCCATTGTTTATTTGGCCACCGGGCACACACACACACACACGCAAAAACCCGTCGACGACAATGTCCTCCTGTGTGCGTGTGTTGCGGTTGCCCCGGGCGGATGATTTCATCACAGCAAAGCCCGGACCGATATGGTTTCCCCGGCAGAGTTCTCCTAGGAAGATTGTTCCAGCACTCTCGAAGTGAATCGTAACAGATGGACCACACCGCTCTCGCTCTCTCTCTCTCTCTCTCTCTTCTCTAATCGCAGCTTTGCACACCGGCATGGGATAAATTTGTTGCGATTGTGCGCAGCACTCCCCCCCCCCTGAGGGCGATCGGGCGACGCTTTCGATTGTGTTTTGTCTGACAATCGCATCACGATTGTATGGTAGATAAAAATCGGATCCTGGTGGCAGTCCTTCCCCCCGGGTTTGACGATACCCAAAAACCGCAGAAATGAAACCAGCCGCAAGCCGGAGCTTCCTGTGCCCCGTGGAGTGGCGAGCGGCCAGAGCGAGATTATGCGATTAGCCGATAAATCACATTAAAATAATTTGATTACCGCACCGGGACGCTGAACACCAAAATGGTGCGCTAGCGGGTGGGCTGGCGGTGAGGTCCTTCCTCCCGCACTACTGCTTCCTTCGTGCAATGTAAGGGAGCATTAAGGTGCCGCGCCAGCCACGCTAAACCCTCGAACGGGGGCGGCAAACGAAGCACGGTTGCGTTCTTAGGGGGCGGCTCTTGGCGAACTTTGAGCCCCGGCCCGGCAAGGACTAAAGACTTTTTGTTTTGTTGTTGAGGATATGGACAACTTTTTCGGGCGGCAAAGGTACCCCCCCTCCCCCCTACCAAAACAGTTCCTACACACTCAAAATCCTGTCCTCAAACAAACACCACAGCACCAAAGACGACCAAACAGAAGAATTCTTCAACCAGAACAGGATTTGCGGAGTGGCAAACACCCATTGCAGTGTGTGTGAGTGCGTTAAATAATACCTTCAAACGTCTGCAACTATTACCACTCACCACCTCCCCCTCCCCCTTCACATTGTAGTGGTCGACGAGCCCCGGCAAAGCCCCGCAAAGCCAAAAAGTGTCACGACCGCGAAGACCGCCCCGATTTTGGCCCGATTAGCCTTTAAACAGGCCGGATTAGGGGTGGTTTTATCCTCTGGCCCAGCCCCCCCTACCCCCCTTGATTCCGCTCACACTGCCGATCGCAGGAATTTCGTGGAAATGTGTTACATCCGCAGCTAAAGAAGAAGCAAAATGGCTGGGAGGGGATGGATCTCAGACATACGTCAATCGGTCCCAGCGTTTCACATTACGTTCGGGGGAGAAGTGAGGGGGGGGAATGGGGAGAGGTTTTGTTTTATTTTTTTTTATGAATAATTTCCTTCCTTTTCTTCTCTGACTCACTTCCTTCCGCCGCCAAACACGCCCGCCGTTCCTCCCTTTTTAAGACTGTTCCGGAAAGACATAAGGGATGGGGAGGAGAGGGGGGGGGGGTGTAGAGGTAAGGAAAACTGTTAACGAAATGCACAACCGGTTGCGAAAGACGGCCTGAGCATAGTTGCATGTTGTTTTAGGTGGTGTGGGGGGGGGAGTGTTGGTTGGGTGGGTGGTGGAAAGCGATGGTGGTGGGGGGGGGGGGGGGGAGGAGGAGCGGTTCGTGCTTTTTGGGGTAAGCGGACTTGATTCAATTAGCGTGCTTAGGATAATTTGGACATCCGAACCCTCTACCCACTGCCCCTTCTGCCACCTCCCCTCCACCTCCAGGTGGTCTACCAAAGCTAGGTCGCCTTCCAAATCCAATCCACTCCGTTACTTAGCGTGTTTGTTTCGCCAAGGCAAGGAAGTAAAAGAATGGGAAAGGGGGGGGGGGGGGGGGTGAAAAAAAACCGAACCAAAAACGTGAACCACAAAACAAAAGAAAGCCGAAGTAGAAGAAGCTAAGGGCCTAATGCTTGCGCGCCCTGCCGGTATTACATCACGTTAATTATATCGTATTTACATTTCATAAGCGCTGCTGCTGCCGCTGTACAAATAAAGAGATTTCAGAAGCACAAGAATCAACAAGCGCACACACACACACACAAACACAGAGCACACCGACCGGCATATACCGAGGTATGTGTGTATGTTTGTTAGGTGTAGAAACGTACCAGGTAGGTGCGCTTGCTAGGCTGGTGAAAAAAGGGCAGGCAGCGCCTTTCTTCCTTTCGCTGAAGGACATTGATTAGCTCACAATTTGCCTTAATCGCCGCAGCGTAACGTAATGAACCTTACCATTCTCCCCACCCCTCACTCCGCTTCCGATGCTGAAATCGAAAAGGAGCGATCTCTCGGCACCCCTCCAATATACCTCTCGCCAATATTGGACACGAAAATCCGCTAACAGCCGACAAATATTGACACAGCGCGCATCGAAACCTTCACCAGTCTCGTGTATGTTGCGTGTGTATGTGTGTTTGCCTATTTTTTTTTGCTGCTACCGAATGCTTCCGCACTTCTTGATCGCAATTATCAACTCCCTTGAGCGTGTGTTTTTTCTTCTCTCTCTCTCTCTGCCGCTTACAAAACTGCCATCCATTTTGGGAAAGAAACGGGAAATTCAGAGACACAACAACAACAACATTAAAATCCCCTCTCGAAACTGATCCTAGCAATTTCGTTCCCCCTAAAGGTACACCCGTAGCACCGGTGTGTCGCCTGGTCGTTGTTTGTCCAGGAGAATTTGTCAACGCGGTGCGCGTCTAGTGCCCAGGTCCTGTGTGCCCTGGGTTCGACTCCCTTCCCAGCAACGGTACGAGCGCGCGCGCGGCATGTTTGTTTTCATCTTCTTAATTAACTTGTAGCTAAATATTGTGCTGCGCCCGGTGTGCTATTGATTTCTCCCCGGTTTCTCCCTCCGGTGGGAAACGATTGACGACGGTACGAAGTGTGTGTTTGTGTGTGTGTGTGTATCACGGCTTGTGCATCTGTGATCCGGGCGATTCTTTTGGGATCGCCGTGCGAAGACACGCAGCAAACGTCGCCCAAGCGAGTGAGACATTGCTTAGGGCGCGCTTGGGAGGATTTTTGGAGCAACCATTAAATGCGTCCGTGCAGGAAAGGAGCACACCCAGGAAGAGCTCCGTGCACTCAGGACGTGCTAGCAGTGGCAAGTTCTTCCTTTCCAAACATCTGCAGTCGGTAGAGCATGTGTTGTGGACGGCATCCAATGGTTGTGCAGTTACACAGGATCACCCAGAGAGCAGCCGATTCGTTACGGGTCATCATCCCGCGTCTCAAAGGTCCGAAAGCCGGCACACTACGAAACGGTCTGGAGAGGTGTCCAGTTTCACACTGCCCCGCCGGTTGGCCTCTGTCGACATCCGAGCCGAAGATGTCTGCCGAACTCGAAGAGCACTCCCTTGAGAGCCTTGCGTATCAAATCGATCCTCGGCACCTCGTTAACGTCTGGGATTTCGTCTGCCTAGCGTGTTGCAGGCTCTAAACGTTCTTCCAGCACCACGAGCCCGGGGAACTTCTTGTGCGGCGCGTCCGGTGCTCTTGCCACCGCACCCCAGCGAACTAACCACTGTGCCGCCCCCTTCTTAATTAGACTCATTATTGCACTCGAATCGCCGTAGCGCGCGCATACACGCGGCAGGAATGAAAGAAATAAGGCAAGCCCTTATGGATCAATCCACCCCCGGGGGGAACAGGCAGACCTGCGAAGCGATTGCGTCGTAGCAAATTTTACGCCCGATTGAGCTCCACGGGTTTGCCAACTGGCGTGGCAGCGGCGGTAGAATGTTTCGGCAGATTTTTCGCGGCGATGCGGTGGGTGAGATTGCATGATTCAATTAGTCTGCCACTGGCAGCAGCCCCGAAACAAGCAATAGATGGAGGTGGTGCGGGGGGAGGGGGGAAGGTCGTTAGCTAGGAGCAATCTAATGTCGCTTCAACAAATGTGAGCTCTTTCTTTCTCTCTCTCTCTGTCTCTCTCTCTGGATGTGACACGATTAAAACCATTTGTCGTATGGAACTCCCTCGGCCGCACATCGTCGCGTCTCTACTCCAGATTAGATCTGCTAGGTGCGCCCGGCTAGGATTTGGAGGGTAAAAATCAGCTCCCACTACACATCTATAGGCTTGCATGCATGCGTGTGTGTGTGTGTGTGTGTGTACGACAAGTCGTAAATTTTTATTGACTGTACTTTAACCGGGCTTATTGCTGTGCCGGGTCGCAGTTCGCCCTCGCTCGCACGGTGCTCGATGTGCTTCCATGTCCAACAAGTGGGGGCACAGCACACCCCTCCCGGACCTGGTGTGCGCTCTGTCACCGAACATAAAATCGAACGATTTATGGCATGGTTGCGTGGGGTGGCCGGGTGGGTGGGTGTGGCATTTCAATCGGTGCGTTTTCGGGCACTTTTTCCCAACTTTTTCCGCTCCGAAATCGACAGCCAAAAGGCAGCACACCGAAGAATGCTGCCAACGGGCTTGTATCTTCTCGCTGACTCCAGGAAAGGCTTCGCTATTTCCTTCTTCTTTTTTTGTGTGTGTGTTGCTTTTGGGTCCATGGCGGTGGGAGGACAGCCAGGCGCGGCAAGTCACCAGAATCTACGGCAGATGAATTATGGTGTATCGTACAGCGAGCCACACACACACACACACACGCAGGGCCACCATGCGATGATGCCGAAAGGACACGACACAGGCCCGCTTCCCACATCGGGAGTTTTGCGCAAGGGGGTTGCGATAACATTAGTTTTATGTCAGTTTTATAGTCCTTTTAAAACTCTGACTCCGGCTACCCCTAGGGGTGGTTCGCATTTTGATTGTTTTCTTTCCCCCTTTTTCCGCTTTCCCTCTCCCCGCCGTACACTGCGCGGGCCGGCGGGTTCGACCCCTCGGCGGCCGTACCGGAAAACGACGCGGCAGTGGCAAAAAAAAGGGTAAATGCGGCAATTTGTTATCCAGCCAGTGGCGCACAATCGCCACACAATGGCACATGCTGGACGGCGTGGGAAGGGGAAGGGGAAGGGAGGAACATCAGCACCACCAAACCATCGGGAGCGTCGCACCAATTCTACGAGGTCCTTGTGACGTAGACTCCTTAACTTCGGATGTTGACTCGCCCCGGTATCGAAGAGTTACTGTGTGTGTGTGTGTGTGTGTGAGTGTATGTACTCCCTTGAGACCGATAAGGACACGGCCGTAAAAGCGGGAAAACAATCCGAACCAGGGGCCCAGTGTTTGTAGAACATGCATACTAACACATCCGGGCCCGGGCCTTCCTTTCCCTCGCCCGACCATTGCTGCTTCTGAGACGTGTGCTGTCGGGCGACCCCTTTTATTCTCTCAAAGGTTATTTGTTGGCATTTGAGCAAATGTCCATAATTGAATACAATCAGCACACAACCGCTTTTACCGGTTGTGTGTATGTGTGTGTGTACGCATGTATGTGCTACAACGTCTCAGCGGGTGTGTGTGTGTGTGTGTTAAGATGTTCGACACTCTTTCGGCAGCAGGTTGCGTCCGAACAGGAGCATCCAAAAGGGACACAAGGGGAGAAGCAAACGCACTAATTGACCGGTCCAATTCGTACCGGGGCGCGAAACAAACCCTTGCATGTCCCCTCCCCCCCCCTTCTATCCACCGACTCCATCCCAATTCTTGAGTGGTGGATGGGGATGCAGCAGCGCCGAATTTTCGACCAACCGCACGTCGAAATTAGTGTCCCGGCGCCAATTGGAAGCTGCGCGCGCGCGCGCGCGAAGAGGACGAAATTTCGCGTTCTGGATTTTTTTTTTCGCGTTTGTTTCTCGGTTAGCACATCGCACACTTTGTGTGTGTGTGTGTGTGTGTGTGTGTGTGTGTGTGTGTGTGTGTGTGTGTGTGTGTGTGTGTGTGTGTGTGTGTGTGTGTGTGTGTGTGTGTGTGTGTGTGTGTGTGTGTGTGTGTGTGTGTGCCCCTAAAAGGGGTGGAAAGGGAGGAGATCTCCAGGCGCCATTTGGCAGTGACGTCGGACGGCATCAAAGCGAAACGTCGCTAAAACGCTTTCGGACACGTCAGCGTCAGCTACTAATTACGATCGCTGGGAGCGCTGTGAAGGGGGTTTTCTGCATTCTTTGAGCAGTGGTAGAGAGAGAGGGGGGGGGGGGCGAATAACTTGCTTGATTATCAAGTAAAAGGAGATACTCAGTCACTATAATACCGCACATCTAGTAAGACGGTGACTATTCTAGCACTAGGGGTGACTAGGACTTTAGACTATCCGAAGCTAGTCATGAATTGTGAGAATCACACATTTGATAAGATATAGAGAACATGTTTTGTAGTGCATTACGACTCAATGTGTCATCAAACTAAGCAATTGTTCACCCATTTTGTTAAAACAATGCTTTTCTACTCAATTCTTCATATGTTAAACCACTCCAGCCAATCAAAGGAAATGATCTATTTTACTTAACCCGAAAACCGGCATGCTGTTCCATATGATCTACTACTAAGATGCATTCATTTCAAAGAAATTTTAAAATTGTGAAACAAAACAAGCCACAAACGCGTTTTGATTTTGATTTCGCTCGCAAAATATCGCTGCGCGGCGAGCCGCCTCTGCAAACACCAGCGAAACGTAACCTGCCTTTGAAAATGCGCTCTGTGTTTGCGGATGTTGTTGTTGCTAGACCCTGTGCGTCTCGCCAGACGCACCAGAAACGGAACCATCGCAAAGGGCTTCTCACCTATACCTACCGCAAACGAAACAGGCGCAACTACAGCAGCAAGTTCGGAAACCACTTTGAAGCGATGCGCAGCTGTGACCCAGTTCCGATATCAAAGCATTCGGTGGCAAAGTTTGCAAAACCCGTCACAACAGCCGTGTGGGAGGCCAGCAGCACGTGTTACTCCTTTCTTCTTCCTTTTTTTTTTACTCATCCGATGCTTTTTGGCAGCGCTGGAACGGTCGGGCCTGAACAAACTGCCCAAAACACGCGCGCGCAGCAACGGGAAGCTGGCCAGCCAAAATACAAACAATACCCACGGCCCGAAATGCCTCAAACACGGGCCGGCAGGGTGGCACATCCGTACGGCATGCCGAGAATGCGCCCGGACCGGGAACACCACCTCGCCGTGACAAACGTCAAACAGTTGCAGACGTTTCGCACACGCAAAACAACGCAGCCAAACACACATCCCGAGGGCACGTGATAGTTCTGGCTGCTTCGGCCGTGCATTACGAGCTCTGCCCCTGGAGGGACCGTTTTCCCCCTTTCCTTTTGTATCGCGATTATGGATGCAAGCGAAGACACACAGTACACACCAATGCCCAAAAATCATGCTGCTGATGATGATGATGTTGTAAAAGGGTCGAGCACGAGCATGTAAAGGGTGCTCTCGCGTTGTTCCTCGCCGCCGGGAGTGCTGTTCGCCCCTGTTTGGCACCGCGGCGGCGGCGGCGGCGGCGGCGACGACTCTGCCAGAGATTATAAACACCGAGAACAACAATCTCGAGTGGCAGAGTGCCGGGGGCGCGGTGGGTGGAGAATGTAATTTATCCAATACTAATTCAACAATGAAGTCAAACCGTCCCGAATATCCCGAAGGAAAGGATGACATATCGCGCAGTCGGTCGAAGCGGAGGGTCGAACCCAACAACGCGCACGGCGACGACGGCGGCCGGAGAGACAATGCCGCTCGATTTCACGACTCAATCATACGTTTATTTAATTACTTCAAACGGGACGATAAATCGTGGCAGTAGCGTAGTAACGTAAAAGCAAGCACTCCAGGACGCTGGCGTGAAAAACACTGTTGCGAGTGCAGCGCGCGGTTTGCCTTTTTGCATTATGTTTGCCCTTTCCCTCTTACCATTTTTTTTGCTTCTTTTTTTAATAGTTTAGTTCCCCCAGCACACCCCTTTTTTCCCGCCCCGGTAGCGCTGAGACGCACAAACGACACCGTGCCGAATCGGTACTGCTCCTGGGTGGAAGGAAACATTCCGTACGAAACCCCGGGCGTTGCCGAAGCGAATGGCGCAGACAAAAAAAAGAAACCCCCCCCCCCCCCGAACCGTTTTAAAGGTTGCAGTGTAGTAGGGGGTTGAAGCGGTGGAGAGGAGGAGGAAGATTTATTTACTCTTGCCACTTGAAGTTTTAGCGCGACGATGATGGTGACGATTGTGTTGCCGCCGCTTATCGCAAACGGGGGCCAGGCAAGCGCGCAAAGTGTAAACGTCCTGCGTCCTTTTTAAGGGACAGTACAACACGAAAAAAAACCCAACAATTTTTAACGCTCCCGGCGGATAGACGCGGCATTATTGAGACGCCAATCGGCGGAAGCGCTTTTGCGCCATTATAAACTCAATCACGGTGGCGCCCTCTAGGTAGGCGCATTCGTTCCGGTGCGCTTTAACCTTCCGAACCGTAGCAAATCGACCGCCCGTGCCAGGGACCACGGGTTGATGATGAGTGGATTGATTTGTGCCGCACCGTAACTCCTTCAACACCCATGCGAGGGAGAGCCCGGAACCACTTGCCATTTTCGCTACGCAAAATTGACAATCCCGCAATCCCGTAGCGAAATCGAAAAAGAAAGTAAAAGAGAGAGAGAGAGAAAGAGCCAAAAAGGGAAAAGATCCGAGTTCTATTCCTAATCTTACCGATAATGTGTGTGTGTGTTTGCAAATGTCAAAAGTTATCAAAACGGTAGCCGCCGTTCAGCATTTTGAGAAATTGGATTCGAGATGGGCAGCATTTTTGGTTTTGTTTTTTTTTTTTGCAATTGCTGTTGGCTCCGACTTCCGGACTTCTGAGAGGTCGACCATCTAATCGCAAGGGGCGGTCGGGTCGCTGCAATTTGCCGTATGCAAACACACAAACGCCTCTAAACCACTCGCATTGGCAGACGGCGACGGCCGTTTGGAGTAGGATGCTGGCGAAGATGCTGATGATGTTGTCGCCATCGGTGAAGGGTCTTGGACGCACGTGAAAAAACACAAGCGCACAGAAGCGCTGGACAAATTTGTCGTTCATTCCGGGGACTGGGAAGAACCAAAAAGAAAAAACGCATAGAAAACCTGAAGAGGATTAGCTGCGGGGATGATTAGCCAGGATCGGGAGATCGCTTCCTTTCCTCTGAAGATCTGGAAGATGATGCCGCCGCCTGTTGGTTGTTCTGTTTGATCTTCCTTGTTCGTTCCTCCCGGAGTTGGCTCGATCGGAGTGCCACAAAATAGAAGAGATGAGATAGAAGACACACAAAAAACCCCGGAAAGACAATGTTGATCGGAAGAACTACGCACAGGTTGGGAAGGATAGGTTTAGGACACATCCTCGGAACTTCAACGCTGGCGTGGAGCACACCTTCCGCATGTGCTCTTGCCCAAGAACCATAAGGGCTTATGCGTGTGTGTGTGCCGTTTGTGTGTATAGCTTCTTCTGCTCCGAGTTTGCGCTCGGCATCTGTTTGTGTTCGCACTAAAACAGCGTAAGTGACTTGACAAACACGGCTACCGGGATCTTGGCTAGCTCTCACTCTCGTCCCCGGCTAGACAGCAGTCCCCGGTAGCAGTAGCGCAGCTGCGGAGCTGAGGTGAAGATGACTGGATCAAAGCTCTTGTTGGCCGTGCTGCTTGATGGTGTTTACACGCCGCCGACTTTTGGTCGACAAACGACGACGACGACGACTTTCATGCTTTTGATGCTTTCGTTTTTTTTTTTTTCTTGACCTCCTGGACTCACTCCTCCAGAGGCCCCCATACAAAGCGCGCGCCCCGAACCGGTTTCGGCTGTCAACAAAACAGATCTGAAGGATTCGGTAGTGCAGAGGGCGGCTTTGATGTCATAGATACCCCTCTCTTGCAGGAGTTGAGCGTTTTTCCACCCAATAGAACACCCCCCCCCCCCCCCCCCCCCCCCCAGGTGCCGGAAAGATCCCGGAACTAGCAAAAGAGCGGGGAGTATCGTGCGTACCTGTACGGCTGTACAGGCCAAACAACAGCAGCAGCAGACACAGAAAGTAAAACGAAGAAGAGGGAAAAAAACGAGATTGAAAGGAATCAAGAGACAAACAGAAGCCCCGCCGTTGAACCGAGTGCGACCTCTCAAGTGTTATTAGTCGGCAAACAGAACGCCGATCTCCGCCAACCCTTGCTGCTCGAGATCCCTTTTAAAGAGCAAGAGCGGCTGCCGTCCCTTGGCGATCCTTGGCGGGGCCACTCCGAAACCGGCTGGTAATGGATGGTCAATGTTCGGGGCTATTTGTGGAACGGCGTTTTTAATAGCATCCCTTATGGAGTGCCTTCTCCACTCCCTTTTATCTCCCTTCCGCTTGGTCGCATCTTCTTCCGCTTCCGTGTGTGGGGCGTTTTGTGCCAATCAAAACATGCAAAACAAAAAGGTGCCATAAAAATGGTTTAAAAGGATTCCGCGCGTTCCAGCTGAGCTGAGCTGCGAAGCGGCAATAGGTCAATCCGTCCTGCTAGCCGACCAGCACGGAACACGCAGCGGTGTGTCGATATGGCACGCATTTGACGTGCTAATTGTCGAATAATGAAGCCGCGCGCGTGGGGCCTTACCGGCCAGCTTTGCAGTGGCCACCGTCGCTGCCGCCGAGCTAAAAAGCCACCCACACTTCCCAGGGGCACACGACGATCGATGTGTCGCAAGCGATGTGTATCTCGTGATCTTTTATCGCTTCTGCGCTTCTTCTTTCGGTTCGTCAGTTTATACTTTGTGTTAAAAGAGGGCAGGAAAGGGGTGTAGTAATATTCCAAACAAAGTAGAGAAGAAAAGCACAACAACAAAAGGCCGAGCAGAAGGTGGAAATTGACAGAAACAATCAAAACCTTTAGCGACCATCGGAATCGGAAAACAGCACTGAATGGGGAGGGCAGGAAGGGACACGTTTACTCGCACCGTGGCGTAAATCGGTGGACAAACGCGTAGGGCAAACAAGCCGCCAGTGGACATACACACACACAATGTTGTTCAGGTTCAGGCCGGACAACATCAAACAGGAGCGCGCTTTCAGGATGCGTGCGCACGCATGTCGTCCCTGCGCAAGTGCTTGCGACTGACCGAGACAGAGAGAGAGAGAGAGAGCTATCCCTAGAGGTGCAAGGTGTTCGGGGTGGTTGGATTGAACACAGCAAATACTACGTAAAAACAGAGATGGAGCAAGAGAAGGCAAGGTGCTGGTGGTCAAATAAATTAAGCCACGTAAAATAGTGTGGCGCAAGTGAAGACCTTTCCAAGTGGTCCGCTGATCGGGTTCGTCGTCTTCTGCAAACATCCAATCTCCCCCCATCCAAAAAAAAAAAAAAGACTCGGAGACTCCCGGGTACCTTAATCCTGCTGCTGCGGACGCGCAACTGTTTGCGAACACGCCGGGGCGGTTAAAGCTTTCCAGCAGAGTTTTGTTTGCGTGTTGCTTTTGGGCGGCAGCTTTTTTAATTTTGTGTTTTTTTTTTACCGTTTCTGCCGTTTCGATCGGGCGCGGGAGATGACCTCCCGTGCTTTCTGTGCGCCTCTCGGGTGTGCTGATGCGTTACCCGGGCGTCGCTATTTAATATTGCGTAACGCTGGAAGCTACGCAAGAAATAGGAAACACCGTCACCAACACCACGACAGCTCCGTTTCCCTCGCTTCCTAGGTGAAGAAGCACTTTTGCTACTAGGGCCTAGGCGTGTTTTGTCTGGGGCATTTATTTGGCGCTCCTTTTTTGTCTCGCTCGCGTACTCATCCGTATGATTAAGCACTAAGGGTGCGATCAATGATGGAAGAACCGGCAGAAGTGCACACCCAAGTGCTCTAATAGACACTCCAGGAATGTAATGGCGCTGAACCAAGTTTGCCACGGGTGCCGAATTGCAATTATCGTCCCTTTTAGTTGGTTACTTCTCACGCTAACTGTTGGTGCCGTGACCAGGAGCTACACGTCGTTCTCAGCGCTACACACCTGCCCGAGCGCGTACGCTTTGTGCAGCGGTTGTGCGAACTGGATTTTTCGTTTAATCCACTTCCCGACAGCTCACACACACACACACACACTTCAAGACAGCACGCACGCACGCACAAAGGGACTCCGGTGTTGTAAGACACTCGAGCCGCGTGCTTGCGATGAAGACATTATTCCCAGCGTAAGTGTGCGGAACACGACACTGCGTCGGTCGCTCTGCAGCAGCAGCACAAATCCATTATCATCGCTAAATGGAACCATTAATAATGAATAAAAGCTTATCACGCTCAAGCAAGGCCTGGACACGCGGCACGGTCGTCGCCGTTGCTGTCCCTGTAGCAGAGGGGAAAAGAGTGCCACAAGCGAACTCAAATGAAAAAAGAAGGAAAGAAAAACGACCAAAAACTTGCTGGGAAAAGTCATCGGCTGTCGGGCTCTTACCAGGGGGCCACACACTCTGCCGCACCCCTTTCGATGCCGTCGTGCAACCGGCGTTGGGTGATGATGGTTGTCGGTGGTGCATCTCGTTGCAATTCTCCTCCCCCTCGCGCGCGCGCGCGCACGGCAACGGCGCTTGCTCTCGAGTGGCACTAATAAAAATATCGCCGGCACACGTTTCAGCGGTCGCGCGACACAATGCTTTTCCATGTTTTCCCCCCCTCGCCCCGTCCCGCCCCGCCATCCCGCGCTTGCAGTTTATCCCCGTTGCTGCAATGATATGGGATGAAATCGGTACTGATCCCTTGCCCGCTGCGGATGCACAGATAGAGCAGCGAACAGACTGCCGGGTTAGGCCGTGCCAGGCAGCGCGCAGTGGGCAATAATTATTATGTTCTTCATATTCCCTCTCTGTCTCTCTCTCTCGCTCTTACCCTCCCTCACCCTGACAGGCAGGGGCCATGTGACGAGCATCACATAGTGTTCGGGTTGAGAAATTCAATAAAAGCATCGCTTACGCTATTTAAACGTAATTTGGCATGTGACAATTTTATGATACTTAACCGATACCCTTCAACCCCCGGGGCCGGGAGTGCTCGGCGCTGCTGGCACATTGTTCACTGGGGACTCTCTCTCTCTCTCTCTCCTCCGCACAGACAGTGTGTGGTCACGTGCCGACTGTTTCATCCCGAAAAAGTCGACCGAAATTGCCCTTTGCCGGTCTGGATTATATCACGCCGGGTGATATGGTTGCTGGCGGTTGGTTGCCCCGGGAGAAGAGAATGCGAATAAGGACGCGATTATTGCGCCTCGAACCACTTCAGCTCGACACGGCCGAGGAATGGAGGATAGCGTATGGGGGTGGTGCCTGAGGTACGGAGAGAGAGAGACCGAGATCACTATCACCGACTGTCTGTTTTCAGTTATTAAACCATCAGAATCACGGCACGGCCGCGTGCCGCAAGTTCCGGGAGCGTGTTTGCAGGAAACGAATTCCTTCCGGGGGAGGAGGGCCACCGACGGGTTTTGTGCTGCCGATCTGACAATCACCTTCGCAACTGACTGACAAATGCCGTCATCAAGGTTCATATCTCGCACCGAGGTATCGGCGGGTTAGGATCTATTCTGGCCGGGAAAGACTGTCCTGGGCCTTGCGTCCGATGCACGCAACAAGGGATGTATCGGTACCGGAAGGGAGCAAAAGGTCATGACACGACATTTCTGGCTCGATCGTCCAAAGGAAGCACGCACACGCACAGGCAACTGACAGCGACCTTTTGACGGCTCACTCTGTGTCTTACCCCAGCAAAAACACACGAATGGGAAGGATGCTGACACAATGACATCCCGAAAGTCAACAATGTCCAATGGTAGATAGAGAAGAAAAAAAAATGATGTGAGACTCTGTTATCTTACCACCGTCTGCTGCAGCTTGCTCGCTGGACCCATCATCGTCAGTCATCCCGAAAATGGAAAAAAGGCATAACACAAAACTCCCGGAAATCGGAACCAAGGTCATAGAAAGTGGGAAGGGGGGTATATCCCGAATGTCTCAAACCATCCCGACATCAAAACTCCGTAAAATTTAGCTACATTTTGATAACCGAAGTATGGTCATTCTGTCAATTCCCAGTTATAAGGGCTCCAGCTGTCCAGACATTCCGGGCCTGGGTCCGCTCTTCGCGAACGTTCGCTTTCTGAAGTGAGCAGTGTCTTGGGGGATAGGAGAGGACCACTGGCATGCGAGTATTTGATACGACATTCGAACTGCGTCCGGTGCGCGCGCGGCTGTGTTTACAGCTGTCCTCCCATTGTCTAGGAACGGGCGTAATCAAAATATCGTCGATCCGGTTCGATTCACACCATGTTTTTCAAATCACAGCCCCGGCTACACTCGAGAACATACTCGCTTTGTCTGCGCAGATCTTGCTCCACACTGGCTAGGTGGTTGTATTGTTGGTGGGTTTGAATTCTACGCACCAAGATGACGGTGACGACGATGACTCACTAGCAAGTGACGTCACGGGCTCCGTTCTTAATGGCGCCGGCAAGTGGCAGAGACATGCGTGCTTGCACAAAGCGATCTCAAGTATCGACGTGTCGTCTACACACACACCGGCCGCAAACCTGATGACCGCTGTACGAACCGTGTGTCCGGTGACTTTCCGCCGCGCGGGCTCGGATCAATTAATAGCAGCTACCGGATGACCACGGGTTGAGTGCTGTCAAATGTTTGATTTCATTAAACCCCCGGTAAGCAAATAGTCTTCTACCGGGAGCGTCCCAGGAGGAAGAGTTGCGATCAGCTCAGCCAGACCGGAACCAGCTAGAGAGCAAGAGGGAAAGCGAACGCCACCAGGATGCTAACGTCACGAGAGCACATTGTGAGTTTTCGAATGGCTTGGGTATTGGAAAGAATGCGCAAACAATCAATCCCTCCATAGTATTTTAGTTATTAGTGATCTTCGAGCGACTTCTTACAAGTAAAACTGGAGCTCATCTTCTCGGAGCTGAATTGCTATAGGTGTAAAAGCAAAATAACCGGCTTTAAATTCAGAGCCTGCAAATGCACCAAATTGGAGTTGTAGCTTGGGAGATAAACGTCAGAACAACTCGAAGGGGTTTTAAAGAGTTTAGGCTATTTTCGCGCGTTTATTACTACTTAAAGACAGTACTAACTCCAAAATCCAAAGGGTTTTACAACACTTCCGCAAGCAAAACGCGACTTACACTTGAAATTCATCGAAAACCGCTCATTGCTTTTCACATCGTGTGTAGGTTTGTCCTGCAATCTACGGCAAAGGCAGCCTTCGAAAGCCCGGAAGTGACTCGAGCTACTAGAATTACCCAAATCCAACATTAGCTCTAATGCGCCGAACCCGGGGGTGGGCGGTAAAAAGGCGGTTCCAGGAAAAGAAAATTAGCCCACATCATCATCCCGTAGTCTCCTTAAGCACGGTCACTACCATCGGGCCCCCTGCTTCAAGCCGATCTGGTCAGTAATTAACACACGTAAATGAAAGCTAATACACGGTGTTTAGACCGCTGCACAGTTATTCCTGGAACGCACCTCCTGAAGTGCCCGGGTTCAGCGGAAGGAGGAGGGTTCAAGTCGTAAGGCCACCTGCATATGGCACCACGGATAATAACGGAGGATTAACGATAAATTTGAAGTACTCGCCGGACCGGGCGTGAGTTGTAAGATGATCCTCCCGCGATGCCAGCAATGCCGAGGAAGGAAGCCGTCGTCAGTATGTCTGGCACGGTTCAGCGGGAACCTGGTTCTCTGCCCTGGGGGCTTTCCTTGAAACGCGACACACACACACACGCAAACACCTTCATGTGGATGGCGGTGTGTAGGAAATTCCTGGGAATTTTCTTGATACGGTACCATACAACTCCAACGTTCAGCACCAAGGTTTCGCTGCCGCCGCCACCGACACACTTCCGGCAGCGGAGAGCCTTTTGTTGCTTGTTCCGGTTCACCCACACACATACACTTCCGCCTCACCTTTGTACCTGCGACGGCGGCGGTACCCTTTGTTCCGGGAACGGGATTGCCAAGCGGTACTGCCGCCAGCAAGCCACGATTAGGCGCTCCAAAAATCCCAAGAAAACCCCCGACGGAGAAGAATTACAATTACATGCCGTAACCAGGAAGAAGAAACGGCGGGCGAAGGGCATACACCGACAGGCGGCTGAGTTGAAAAATGAGGCTATCCTAAGGCCCCCTTAACTTCACCCTTCGTCCACGGAGCCTCTCGTCGGCTCGCTGGCAAAAGATTGTCATAAATTCGACTCCGCAAGATGTGATTGCTAAATTACATTAACATCGCCCGGTTCGAGTTTTTGCGCTGTTCGGTTGTTGGCAGCCGTCGTCCTTGCCTCGCTCGCTGACACTTGCCAGACCACGCAGTACGCAGCACCTGGCCCCGGGTTTGGGCGGCAGTGCCGGCGACCAACGCCAGATGCCAGATGCCTCTAAATTGTATTTCATCTTCGCCTCCACAAATCCACACACACACCTTGGCCCACGTCGTGAAGCGAGCAAAGTTCGCTAATGCCTTTTGCTAGGGGGAAAATTGGAAAAGCCTCACCACCGTCCGCACGCCCACACTTTCCCCACACCCGTTGGTTCGTTGTTTTGCAATGCGCAGGATCACCACCGCCAGGGATTGTTACCTTACGCGCGCCCCGCTACTGCCCGTTTCTTGTTGGGCTGTGGAAAACGTGGGGAGAAAAAATCCAAACACAACCTCACGCCACACAAACACACACACACACACACTCTCTCTTTTCCCCCTAGAGCAGCCGCCACGAGCGAGGGAAAATGGAATTACAACACAATTTTCATATTTCGTTCCGCTCGAAGGCAGCAAATCGCAAACCTGTCAAAAAGGGACGAGAGCCCAGAAATATTCACCCCACTGTATTTGTGTGTGTATGTATGTGTGTGTGTGTGTGCGATTTTGCTTCCCTACTGGTGGAGGTTTTTTGGGGTGCCGGCCATTTTCTGTGTGAGCGCTGGAGGCGATTTTTCTTGCGCAAGTGTGAAGGGATATACTGTAACGCCACGGGGCCGAAAACGCGCCCACGGTACCAACACCCAAAATGGAAGCAGGCTCGCTTGGCTTGTGCGCTTTGGCTGCGTTTTCTCAAGCGCTTTAATTTGATTTCGGGCGAATGTAAAATGCTACACCGCGAGAAAGGAGAGCATATTTTCCGCACCGGAGGATGTCATCTGGGAGTTAAAAGGGGACAAAAACGCTATACGAAGGAATAGATATTTTTTATCGCACAAGTTGTTAGAATTGTCTGTACGATATCTCTCGTTTGGATCAGTATTTTATGTTACAAATAAGATGTACAATAAATGCAATTCGCAAATTAAAAAAGATGGAAAACGTTTAAAATGATGGAGAAAAGATGTAATTACAACATAAATGATAAGAAGGCTTAGTAAATCACAATTGAACCTTCCGGCTACACAAAAAAAAAAAAGAAATTTACAAAAATGTATAGACCCATATTGCCTAAAACTTGCCTCTCGCGAATTAGGCCACACGCTGTCTCTCGGTGGCAACGCAACTGGCCGGGCCTGTGGCGCAATTTAATCGCGCTAACACGGGTCACAACCGCACTGCATCAATCGCGACCGCGCGCCGTTTTCTCGGCTGTTTGATAAGTTTCTCGGGGCGTGATAAGTTTCTCGACTGGTAAAAACCCGTATGATGGTGTCATTATCGCTTGCAGGAGAGCGAAAATATTCGAGTTCAAACAAGAAGCGGAACGAAAACTGGCCCGGACGGGAAGCGCGCATCCACATCTTTGCCTTTTGGTTTGCTTTCGTTGCCTTCGATGTGTGTGTGTGTGTGTGTGTACACACATCGAGCGTTTGATTTCTTATCGTGGAGGGCACACAAAAACTGACGGCTTTTTGTTTTATTTTTTTTATGTAGAAACAATCTCAATTTGAATTTTTTTTTGTGGAATTGTAATTAAACCAAAGATTCACATTTGTTTATGAGTGAGCCCCTGTTGCTTCCCCTTGTACCCTCACATTTGTACCGTTGCCAGTGATTTCCTTTCTCTCTTTCTCTCTCTCTTTTTGCACTAACTTTTGTTCCATTTTGTCTAACGAGGTGATTGAACGCAACGGCGAAGTTTTTGGGGGCAGGATTGAATCGCAAAGCTAATTAAACGCTCCATCGAAATCGAACGACTTGTAACGGGGAAGATGCTGTGTACGGTGGTGATGCTGAAACCCTCCTCCTCTTCGGCTTGTTATGGCTCTGTGTGTGTGTGTGTGCGAACACAAAAATAGGCATGTATGCATGATTAGTGTGGAGCAGACGACAGATTATTATTATGATTGCTTATTAACTCATCAATTCTTGCTGGAGATAGAGGAAGGAAAGGGTGGAGGAGCTAGATTTCAGTTTGAAGGTGACGAACGATGCGAGCGGCAACGAGATCTTATTAGTAATGTGTGTTTTATAGCTTTTGATTCGAAAATCTGATGTCTTCTTGGGATGGCGACCCAAACATAAATCTTGTTATCAATTCCATGAGAAGCACTTGGGCAAAATCTTACCTTGGAGGGTTAAGGATCTTCGATATATAAAAGTTAAATATCATCCCAATCCATGCGTTACTTCCCTCCGATGATAGTCTGTACATAATATCCCATTGCGAAGAAATTGGAGAAGGCTATGACTTCAATATTTTGGAGGCATTGCATGTACGAAGACACTTCAAACTTTGAAAAGCTCTGAGCTTCTGAGCTTAAATAGTCATGTATGACATTGCACCGAAGCATCAGTTTTAGTACATAATTCTGAAAACACTGAAGTCCAAAGCCAAAGTGCTCACGCTTCGATTGGAACAGTTGTGCGATAAGAAAAAGCGTTTCCGAAATTTTGAAGAACATCAAAATCTTGGTAATGTGGTCATTATAGATTATTTAAACCATGTACAGAGATTGCTGCCCTCTCCAACCACCTTCCCGCAGCTAATCAATATCATTCGGCTGGCCTGGGTAGGTCCACCACTGGGCAGAGCAAATTCCATTCGCTTTTTGGTTTTGGTAGCCCAACCCAAGGGTTACCTGATCCGTTTTACAATCATTAGGTAGCGCCCGGACCGGACCATCTGGTCACTGCGTCCAGAGCAGTCCCTGGGCCCTTCGGGAGTTTGCCTTGCTCTGAAGGTATCTGTTTCCGTTCGTACCACCACAACAGCATGTCGGACCAGTATACATTCCAGCGAAAAAGAAAAAAAAAAACACAACGACTAACAAACGCTGGCTGAAATCCTCTCGGAATCTGTAGCCAAAATCTGGTGCCCTAGCAGGGCTGTGCGTTAAGTCGATTATTACTTTTTCCCTTCCGGAAGCGGCGCCAGATGATGTAGTGTGTGTAGGACCTAGGCAGCAGGTTTTCGCATCTGGGCAACAGCTCCCATTCCTTCTCTTTCATGCGTGTCTGACACTCGAGGGCGAGACAGAGAGGGAAATAAGGGTCTAGAGAGTGACGATAGCATGAAACCACCGACTCCATATCCCCCCGAGAGAAAAAAAAAACACAGTTGCTTCCTTCTGGGCGCACTTTGGTGGAGTGTGGGCGCGTAATTTTGCTCAATCGTTTTCAATTATGCTCAAGTTTCGACAATTTCCAGTCAACAAGGCTGCGCACCCCGGAGGGACCCTCTTCTCCTCCTGCCGCCTTTTACCCTTATGTACCAGGTCCAGAAGATTGGTGAAAAAAATAAATGAAAAACCCATTAAGCGCATACAAATCCCCCAGTTTTCGAAGTTAGCAACACAGTCGCAGCATGGAAGTCGCACCAGGGATTCACTCTCCCGCTCGGTTCAATGTTGCTGTTGCTGGGTGTGTGTGTGTGAAAATGTACATTTTCCACATTGCAAATCTTTCGCTCTCTCTTTCACTTCACATTAATTTCTTTTTTACCCCCTCGTTCCAACTCGCACGCAACTTCACTTCCACTTCAATTGTGCGCGGAGCAGCTCTTCGGGATTTATGCTTCCGTGTAATGTGCATGTTTCCATAAACATTGTGCTCTGTTGTTGCACTTCTTCAAGTGGCCACTTGGCTGCTCAAGTGCGCCCACCTCCACCACCACCACCACCACCACTGCCGGCAATGCAATACACATTATCATAAAATTATGATTACGCGCGCAGTGATAATCTCGCCTTCCGCGCCAGGGCAACATAGAGCCAATGTTTTGCCGCCTCAAGTGGGTTCCACTCGACAAGGTGTTGGCGCTAAACTTACTGTTACGATTTTCTGGCTACCTGTTTCGGTTGTTACACAGCCACGCGCACACGCGTGCTCAAAATCTCTGTCGATGGTTGCCACTTGAACGTTTTCGATTAGTTTTCGAGAAGCTAGCGCTAGGAAAATCGATCATTGTTAGTTAGCGCGGCAAGCGCAAAGGAGAAACAGTTTATAAAAACGGTTACACGCGCGCCTGTGTTTGTGTGTCTATATCATTGCCCTTTATCCCTATCCTCCACCTTGCCCCGCACTAAAATATTGCGTGGAAAAGTGGTGGAAATTGGGAGATGGTTGGCAGCGCAAAATCGCACCGAATCGAATCGGATTCGGCACATCGCTCGGTGCACAATTTGCCACGGTTTTGTGAGCACACGTATACACAGCGCCCGAAAGGTGGAACCCTTGCCCGGGCGGTGCACTGAGGAGCAGTGCGAGGAAAATGGGAAGCGGGAAAAGTCCGCTCACTCTCGAGCGGAAACCTGTTGACGTTTAGAGAACGTCCACTTGACAGGACGCGAAACATGAGAAACAAAAACACTCGAAAGTAGCTCTAGTACATGGTCACACACACACACACATTAACGATTTCTGCAACCACTAGAGCAGAGGATGGGTGCGTACTTGGTCGTTTGAAAACATCCCCCGAAAAAGCAACACATACAACAACAAAAAAGTCAAACAAACATACAGAGAGGAGAGTGCAAGGACCGGTGCCGTCACCACTTCATCAACTCGACGCGCCCTGTCAGTCAGGAAACGCGATCGAGATATATAGGTTAAGGGACCCACGGACGTAAATGAACCCGTGTGTGTGTGTGTGTGTATGTACAAAAAGTCTAATTAAACGTTAATTACGCTCACGAGTACACCGCATCAGGTGCATTTTGAGCAAAATAGCAGCACAAACCTTATTTCATGGCAGATTAGCATTCAATTTAATTTTATTGCACCCCGATTGTCGGGGCAAAACCCCGCCGTCGGCGGATGACATAGTTTTGTGTGCCGTTGTCTGTTGTATCTGCCCGAGCGATTGTGTTGCGAGTGCAACGACGCTGTCAAAATTGGTATGAAAGTCCTTGGCTTAGTTTATTCGTGGTGATAGCGGGAAGATTGAGGACAAAAAATTTAATTTAAAACATATATTTCGTCTCTGTTGCAAGTCTCCTAGGCCTTGATTCCGCGGTGATATGCACTTAAACACAACGGTCCACCTAATCATCAAATTGTGGATCGAAATTGGCCCTAATTGACTGTCGCACACTGTATTTGCAATTAATTTCCGAGATTTTTTAGCGCCGATCTCTGGAGAGTTGAACATATACGTCTATCACTCGACGGTCCTCGCCGTTTTGGAACCACCGATTTCCCTGCACTCTTGTCACAAACACTCGAAACCCGTAAATGTCCCCTTTCGCTGACAGTTTTGAAGTAGGGCTCTTACCACCGAACAACAACTGCTGCGTCAGCGCTCTGCGGCGGATAATTCAAATCCCATCAGAGCGGGCAGGACTCGCTCATAACCTATCCGTAAGCTATGATTGTTGATTGTTGCATTCTTCCCGCACAAACGGAGTGACTTTAAACTCATGCATGCGTGGATGACACATTCTACAACGCGCACGGCAAAATCCCACGACCCCATCGGCGGCAATTTGTCTGCCTAATTTTCTCCGCCGATAAGACTTCATGACTCAACACTTCATGAGGATGGAAGCGGCAAAAAAAAAAATAGTTGGACAGAGCCACCCTTCTTCGGTGAAAAATCTGCACCCCTATCAACAGCAACATCCTCCTCTCGCGACGGAAAATGCCTTTAAAGGCAACAACGCGCACAACCGCACGGGTGAATGAAGCACACAATACCCCACTACGACTCGTAGCAAATCGAATTGAACCGCTGAAAAAAGGACGACCGAACGAGCCGGGCCAGGAGGAATTCATCAGTTCCGTGCTTACCGGCAAACTTTACACTGCTGCCGTCGTCGTCTGCCATGGATTATCCGGACGCGTGAACGCCGACTGACGTCACGCAAAGCAGCATTTCTGCAAAGCGGCGAACCTTTGCCACATCTTTCCCGTTGTGCAAAGTGATCGATAATGCTTCATCATCCGTCATTCGCCCAAGGCAACTGTTTTCAACCGGACGGAGATTGGGAGCAGCGAGGGAGCGTTGAGTCAGGGGGGGGTCACCGTACGCACACGGCATCGGTGGTGGGCGGCCGCCGCTGAGAACCGCACCGAATCGTGGGCAATTTCGGGGCAAATCCTACACCATCAGCACCTTACCGCGCAATGCACAAATTGGTTACGGCAAGGAAAAACGCCACGCAACGGCGGATGCTGCTGCTGCTGCTACTGCTGCTGCTGTGGGTGGATCAGGGGGGAGTACGCTCGCTTTCTCTGATTTGCGTAACGAATGGGCTGCTGGCTCCTTCGTCGGGGTAGGGAAATACTTGCCGTGAAGTAAGTAAAAGTTGGAAAACCGAGGGATCGTAACGCGTGCGCGGTTTCGTTGCGCCTACAAAATCCGAGTAATAATCGAACAGTTGCACACTTGTCCGCTTGATTCAATGACGAATGCTGACATGCAGGATAGGTTAAAGAAAGCCGATGCTATTATTCTTAAGCCGAGAAGGACGCCAGGGGAAAGCTAGCCGGTGTTCAGGATTTCAAAGTAGCCTTTGCGGCGCAAATCGGAGTAATAAATTGAAGAATTGAGGTATCCACAAACTGATGTCTACCAACTTCAAAACAATTGTAGTGGAATATTAGGAAAATGTGTTAGCAATAAGTTGAGATTGACTCTAGTCTCCACTGAATCCTTGCAAGATGATGATCAGCTTCATCGAAATCTTTATCTCAGACATCCAAAGCCATTATGAGATACCAAGAATACACCCGGAAGTCCTAGGAAGCTTCCAGTAAAGCAGTCAAGTAGAGATGTTTGAAAACTCCTTTAAGAACCTGAAAAGACCAAAAATACGAATATCTGCTAATACAAGATATGTTTA
Source organism: Anopheles gambiae (assembly GCF_943734735.2). Taxonomy (NCBI): domain Eukaryota; kingdom Metazoa; phylum Arthropoda; class Insecta; order Diptera; family Culicidae; genus Anopheles; species Anopheles gambiae. The sequence goes on along the minus strand of NC_064600.1, from coordinate 1,702,252 downwards.
GAACATCGGAATTCTTTGGTCCTCGAGCACTTCTTGAAAACGCACAGAATAGCTCATTTAAAAGACATACATCGTAGAGATTTTGGCATCTTACTCAAAAAGGATTTGATGTCTCCCATACGGCGGCAAATTATTATCCGCTGATTTTGGTGAAGACATTGACGTATCCTCAGCTGCTGAATGCAACGCAGCATTTGAAAGGAGGTCATCCGCTCGGTAGAGATTAACAACCACACACACACACACAGGGTATACCCGACAGCATATCCGGTGCCAGTATCCACTGGCCCAGAGTCATCGGAACCAGGTCCCGCGACCCCCACCAGCCCACATCAGCGTCAATGTCTCGGCACGAAGTCGACCAGGCCCCGGAAGAACAATTCACGCCATTGTGCGCAAACATTCAAAACCTGCTCCGCATAACACCCTCCGACCCCAGCTCTTGTATGCCCGCTTTCCAAGTGCGCAACCGTACGAATGACCTTTCCCCTCCACCCGGGGAGGGACAGAGAGAAAGGTTCTCAAAGATCACATAGGTTCGAGCTATCGAAAACGAAAACTGACCCATCAAACACACTTCACACCAGCAGCAAGCAGAACCAGTGCACGAGAGCCATCAGAGAAGAAGCTGGGGAAAACACACATCACTAAGAAACACAAAGCCAACTTCGGCCGGCCATAAAACTGTGCAAATAATCGTCTCCCCACGCATCGCATATGTGAGGGGGTGGGAGAGGGGATGCTCCGATGGCATACATTAAGAGACTCCAGGGCGCAACACTTGCGAAGATGCTGGAGAGTACGGGCATGGTTGCCTGTTTGTTGATGCACTTTCCGGGCATTTGTTTTCGGTAGTTTTGCAGGTTCCGATGCGAGATGGCGTATCGCTGTGTGTGTGTGTTTATGTTTGTGTTTGTGTACTCCCACCGTAGAAGAGCTGACGGAAAGTGCAGTTTTCGCAACTGTGCTGTGTTTTGTGTTGTTTGTGCACTGAATGCAATCCATTATATATGCCGAACAGCAACACCAACCAGCAGAGGCGTCGTATTGCATGCAGATGTTCTCGGGACTGCCGCGGGACTCGCTTCCCTTGAGTCCCACTTCAAACTTCTGAAAACAAAAGGAAATCAAAGCAGCGTCGTGCTATCCGATTGGAATGCGTTGTTTTTGGAGCCAAAAATAAAAAGAAGAAGAAGGCATTAAAACATTCGCCAGACTCGCGATCAGACGCGTGGAATACCTGTTTCAAGCAAGGATTTTCGTGAAACCGTTATGTCTTGTTGCATGCCTTGTAAGGCACAGTGGGCGCTCATCTTCCCTTCCCAATCGCCACAGTGATCCCCCCTTTACCGCCCCCCCCCCCCACGCCCCCCCGAAACCGTGCGAGTGACCGGCCGGAGATCGCACATTAAGGCAATATAAATTGAACGGTTCACGAAGCTTACAACCACAACAACGTGTGGACGGAGGGACGAACCAACCCGGCGCAAGCCGGGAGTTCAGCACGCTGGAGGATTTGACCAGAAGCACCCCGAGATAGAGATAGAGATTTGACGTGGTCAGGGGTGGGAGGGGGGGGGGGGAGGTTGAGTGGAGGGCAAATACGACCAACGAAGGGGAGGGGCTGCAATGTGAAAACAAATAATTATATGCCATGATGATAATCGCTGAGGCTCATCGTCGCGCGTCTACTTGCACACACACACACACAGTGGTCGGAAGACACTGGTGGTAGTTCGGGTGTGGAGCGGTGGTGCTCGAGTGCTATTTTTTGCACGAAACAACCAAACATGAAATAAAAAAACAACACAGAAAAGGCCAACCCTCAGATCTATCGCTTCGCGCAAGTTGAATCGCTTCGCGCTCTGGTGGACTGGCGGCGGCTTCCGCATCTTCGCCAAGCGAGGAGGTGCCTAGGGCGGTGGTCGGGCAGGGGGGGGAGAGGGGGCTTAGTATGTGTCAAAGTTTGCGGAATCAAATCTGGTTTCGACCGTGGTTAAGATTTCTCGATGCTTTGCCCCTATCTCCCACCACCTCGAAATGCCACTTTCCCGCAATCCCGCTTGAGACGGAAATGTATTACAGGGTTAGAGGGGGAGTGGGGAGTGCCTTAGGGAGGGCATTCTGTGGCGCTAGCGAGGTGAAACACATTGCCGGACGGTCGGACCCTAGCCGAGCCCGACGGCGCATCTTATCTTGCTCACGAGAACGAGGGGCCAGAGGCATCCCGAGCGTTTAATTTTTCATCTGACCCCGTCAGGAAGATGCCGCGGCTTCTTATTGGCAGCCGTCCGACCGCCACACCACCTTCCCCGAGAGTCTCCCCGGTCTTCTCCAGCACGCTAGCCAACAAGAGAACAATAACGGCAGTCGAGTGTGCAACAGGGAAGGGAAATGGGGTGAAGGGACAAACAAGCGAACTTAAAAAAAAGGAAGGTTAGAGGACGATAAGCTTCAACAGCAGCAAATGAAGCGCACACACTACTACTGCGCGCTGCCGCCCATCTTTGGACGGGGAAAGAGGAAGTTACACCGAGAGAGGTGGGGACGGGGAGGGGGGGGGGCGGAAGAAGATTCTTTTTTCAACCCGCTTCGCGCCTACAGTCCCCCCCCCCTCGTCGCCGCTCCCTTCATTCATGACAGCTCATCAATGTCAAAACTGTGTGGAGCGCGGGAAGATTGCAGGAAGATGCAAGCATATTACAGGCAGCGGGGGTAAGAAGCTGGTGTGGTGCAGTGGGGGCTGCAATGCTGCACCGAAATCGATTGCGCCCTCTCTACCGCTCTCGCGGCATCGCGGTCGTGTCGCGGTCATTGGCGGTAGAACCTGTAGCAAAGTACCGCCTTGACCCCGTGAGCGCTCCGTGAAACGATTATCACAGTCAGAGGCCACACTCGCCCCCCCCCCCCCCGCCATCCCTCTGTACACGCACGCCTTTCCCCGTCGTTGGGTTTGGGTTATCATCACAGCACATACCGGGCCCGCCATGCCGCTGCACCGACTGCAGCGCTGGGGCTGTGGCGTCACAGCGAATTGCAATTGGAAGCTGTTTGGAGCGTTGCGTCGCCTGACTTGCCGGCCGGTTGACGACGACTCTGTGGGACGTAGCTGAGATCTGGGGGCTTTAGGATAGGCATCCGGAAGGAGTGTCTCTGATAGCATTCTCCCCACGACCGGTTGCTGTTTTTGTTGTTTGAGGAATTAGTTCTTCTGAACCATTTTTGTAGGACCTAACACATGTATGAAGTTTGGGTTGCAGTTTTCAGGTTTGATATTGATTGGGTTGTTTGGGTCATTTCGCTGCATATGAGCTACATAACTTACATAAGTGATACGGCCAACAAGGCTGTTCTTACGAAGACAAAAACACCGGATAACTTGGCTATTACGCACTGTTTTACGAATATTGTCCCATTTTGAACATTTCGTACAACTCCATTACAACTTCTTACGGTTAAAAACTGACGTTTGTGATAAAATTCAAACTCAAACAAAATACTTTTGAAGTTTTATCAGTTTTGACCCCACTGTTTACGCCTAAGAATGTAGGCTTACTAAGCAAACTCTACTGAAACTTTCAAGGTATGCATGACGAGGCTGCTACATTCAAGAATGAATAGATAAGAAATATATAGGACTATAGAACAATGGTAAGCTGATTCAAAGAAATCCATCATAACATCTCATAACAACTCAGCCAATGGACGTTGCTACCGCACCACTGATCTACCCCCGAAATCATTTGTTCATTGCATTCTTCGTAACGTAATCCCTCCAGTGGGTTCACTCCAAATAAACATTCCCAATTTCGATGACTTCAATGACGTCGGTTGTCACCTGTTCAGTAGCCAAAAAAAAAAAAACGTGCAACTCAAAAACCCAGAACGAATATACACCGAAACACACACACACACACACAGTTTATCATGTATGTCCCCCGAAAAATGTGCAACTTTGTACAGGAAATCCACCGAACCGACAGATTCGTAAATTAATTTCAAGTCAGCGGCGACACCTAACAAATCCCGTCGGCATTCTTGCATGTGCATGCCGTGCTCTTGGGACGAAGGGGTGAGCAAGGGGAGGATGAGGACGACATGCAGCAGGTCAGAGAGAGAGGGGGGGGGGGGGCGAATTTTCGGTTTTGTGATCCTGTGTAGGCAAACGCGCCCGAAAACGGGGAAATTCGCCGGCCCAAAGCGCATGAACTGAAAAGCGCGGACCGTGGGCCCGGTGGGGGTAGCGGCGCGCACCTAATGACAGTGATTTATTCATTTCATCCTATAAATTTACCAGCAAACTGTCCTTAGATCCTCCCGTACCCGCGTTCGTGTCTTATCCGTTCCGGGCCAAAGAAGGGGAGGGTTAGAAGAAGGTGTGTGTGTGTGTGTGTTCATTGCGCGGGGTCTGTCATGTAAAACATGTGTAAAGCAAATCGCTGCCCCGTTTTTGCCAACACACACTCTCCTCCTCAGTTCCCCATGCTGCTGCTGCTGTTGCTGCTGCTGCTTGGGTTGCGCTTTGGGTTCTAGTTTCACTTTTCTAGACCTCTGTGAGCCCCCACAGTTGCAGTTTTTTGTTATTGTCACTCCCCGTGTGTGTGTGTGTGTGTGTGTATCGCTCTCTTCTTGGCGGATGTGTGTTTGCTGCCGCGAGCAATTAGACGCGTCTGCTCGCGACGAACCCGGCTGTATCGATCCACGGCCGCCGCTGTGCTGCCGTCGTTGCCTCGCGCACCATTCTGCCACGGTGCCCCAGAGCAAGCAGGGATGAGGAAGGGTGGACGACGGAGCGGGTGGTTTTGGGGTGAAGCATGATGAGGTCGGTTGTTGCGTTGAACGCACAAATTACGGTGAAAATGATTCGAATACGCGATGAAAAGCTGCATTTGCGACATGGCCTTAGCAAACATAGCCCGCTTCCTCCCCAGTTCTTTCTTCCTGTCCCTATTTGCCAACACACAATCTCAACATAAATGCACACACACACACACACACACAGGAGTGCGGTGTGGGGCACAGCCGAAAGATGGCAGTTGGCGGGCGAAAATGGCGACACGAAAATACGACCCAGAGGGACGACGATGCTGACGATGAGGATGGTGCACATAAATTTAAATCCGTCACCGCGATTCACCAAACACCAGATAGGGTAAGGCAAACACCGCGCTTAAGGCAGCGGTTTAGTTGTTGTTCGTTTTTTTTTTTTACCAAACGCCCAACTAAAAGAACCTCAGAAGACGCATTGGTGCATTCTTCTTCTGTGCAGCTCCACAGATAATCGTCACTCTACGCCTCGCCACAGTCGGATTGGCGGTTTTGGTACTACGTTTATGCCGTTTTTTTTTTTGGGGGGAATGTTTTAGCGTTGCGTTTTCCTTCTCTTGTAGCGTAAGTATGGAGTTTTTGTTTTAGAGCAACTAAAACGAAAAAAAAGAAGTTGCAAGAGAGCTCCAAACAGAAAAGGAAAACGATGCAGAGCACATATTGCGATGCTCTTGCGATGCACACAAAAATATTTGTGGATATGTTTTACGAACGGACGGCGTCGTCTCTTGTGCAGCAGCGGCGGCAGAAAGACGCGATAAAGTAAAACAAAGTGCAAAAATATGGCGGCAGTAAAAATGGGGGTTTTGTTGTGTGGCCCCCGGCCCCCGGCCCCCCCTGAAAGCGAGGAAGGTGGAAGGTCCTTGAGCCGAGGCTTCTAATTTGTAAAATGTGATTTACAAATTGAATTAATTAAAGCAAAGCCCCCCCCCGCACCCCCCCCCCCCCCCTTTTCGTGCCATCACTCGCAAGTAGCTCGGTGGAAGGAGAAGAGGAAAAAAGAGGAACAAAATATGGCAGCAGACGACGAACGCGCAAAACGGTGCCTGTGGCCGTGGAAATAAAAACATGTGCACCCAAGGGTACGGGCGCACAACAGCCCGGTGGGTCCCAGCGCCATTTTGGATGGGCGGAGGGGGAGGCCCAAACTGTTGCAGATTATGCAGCATGCTGGATATGCTGCCCGGATGATGTGACAGAGAGAAAGAGAGAGAGAGAGAGAGAGCGAGAAAGCGAAAGGAAAAGCCATCTTCCTTTGCGCTGAGGAAGAGTCTCCTTTTCAAACTTCTTTGAAGGAAAACGTGTGCATGGCACAATTTAGTAGCAAAAACACAACTGTAAAAACATGCAGTGTTTTCTGAGAGAGAGGGAGAGAGAACGGGGAGGACACGTGCTGGGAGAACAGGCGGAACAGCAAGGTTCAACAGCAAGCGAATTTGGGGGTTTTCCGCGAATTTCCGGGCCAAAAACGTATCTCGCTGCCATCATTTTTCACTCGCCTACTCTCGCTCGTTCTCTCCTTGTCTCTCGCTCTCTCTCTCTCTCTTTCAAACGTTTGTAGCGCGCTTTTCCCGATTCGAACGATTTAATCTGTCTCGGTGACGAGTTCCCGCCGTGTCTTTGGTCGCAGTAGTAGTTTCCCTTTCTAAAGCAGCGGTGATGTTGGGTCAGGTACGGGCTGAAGACCCGTGGAAGAGCCCCCCCCCCCCCCCTCCCAAACTGTTTGGTGTTAGAAATGTGCATCTCAGGCCGCGGGCAGAGCAAGAAATTTAATTACCGCAACCCCGGGCACCCGGCCACTGCACAAAACCGCGTCGCTGCTGCTTTCTTTCTCTCTCGCTCTATGTTCCTTTTTTCGATCGAAGTTTTCTTCGCGCATCTTGGCGATATGTACACATTTTCTGAGACTGCTTAGGGAGTAGCGACCTGACTACGGGTCACTTTGCCACCTTATCCTTATCAGCCTTGTGATGGTAGATCGCCAAAAGCTTATTTCTTGAAGAATTTGATTTTTTTTTTGTGAAATAGAAATATTTTACCGAAATACATTCTGAAAACAAGGCTTTATACATATCATTTGGTCATTTTAAAATGCTTCAAAATGCTCCCAATCATTTAATTTAGACAACACTGCCAAAATGCTACAACCAAAATGATATGCCAGTACCGGCAACAACAAAAATCGTAGCAAATGTAATAAAAGTAGCAATTTTCTTATTACAAAATGTCCACCACATATTTCATATATTTTTTCTAATAACAAACTATAATTCGATAACTCGATTTACCCTCATTTATTACATTTATGTGTTGAAATAAAGTAATAAAATAAAAAAAAAAACTCCCATGTGTAGTTTGTAACCAAATTACGCGTGAGCATTGGATTTAATATGTGTACGAAAATTGCATTACACTCTTCCTCCGAGGCCGCCGGATGGCCGGATGGCACAGAATGCAAATGGAAAACCGTAAAAATGGAGCAGTAAAAACCACCGCTAAGGTTAACTCGCACGCATTGAGCGCAATCAAACCCAGGGAACGGCACGAGCTTCGGTTCAATTTAAAACTAGTTCCGCAGCGTTTACGACCGCCGGGCGTAGAAGGGAGGGGAAAGGGAGAGTTTTTGCGGGCTCGTTTTAACACGATCCCCTTCGGCACGCCAGCGAGCGATATGATTGCTACCATTTGTAATTTTTCCCGTTTCGTTCGTTGTCTTTCCCCGGTCCAGTTTGAAGCCCGCTGGGCTGCAACCTCCCCCTCTGTTTTACTCATTCGGGAGCAGAGGGTTTGCAGCAGAAAGAAGAAGAAGAAAAAAAAAGCAGTAAATATCCCAAACCGCCCAAAGGGTTGTTTGCGTGTGTTGGCAGGAGATACAAAACCGCAGTGTAAAAGCAAGAAGCAACAACAACAAAAAACGCACACACACGATGATCATGAAAAGGGATTTTCATTTCCCGCTCACAACAGTGAGCTCAAACTTGGAAGCGAAGCTGTGTTTGACAGCTCCTCCCTGTATGTATTCCATGTGTGTGTGTGTGTGTGTGTGTGTGTGTGTGTGTGTGTGTGTGTGTGTGTGATACTATGTCTATTTGACTAACATCAGCCGTTGTAGCGGTTTAGTTCGAAAGCATGGAACATGGTAATAAGCTTGTTCGGACGCGCGCAGCGGCAACGCATCACTTCTTCGATTCATTCGCCACCATCGCGCGTCCTGTGTGTGTGTGTGTGTGTGTGCGTGCGCTGTTTGTTTGTACTTCCCTATCCCTCGGGGATCCCACGGGGGCAGGAAGGAAGGATCCTTGCATCATCCTCACCTCACACCGCCGACTCGACAGTGGGGAGGATTTTATTCGCCTTCATCGCCGCCTCGCGTTTTTGGGTGGGATTTAAAGGCCCTCGTGCTGTGTTTTTTTTTTTTACATTATTTTGATACCATGTGCACCGTGTGTAACCGAGGCGTGCGCTGGGTTCGCCGTTAGGTTCTCTCTCTCTCTCTCTCTCTCGCCCTTCCCTTCTGTTTCACCTTTATTTATCTCTTCATTTCCCTTCGTGTGACGCTTGCCCTGGCCGGCTAGTAGTTCCCGCCTATTTTTGGGATTTTTATTCCGATTCGATTATACTCACACCGGGCTGGCGCACACACACACACACACACAGCCAAATCCACAGTGCATTCGATACAATGTCCCCTCGGACCCACCCAACCAGCAATAGCAAGTAAAAAGAAAAAGGAAGACAAGCTCAGCGGGCTCTTCCAGAAGCAAACAAAAAAAAAACAGACACGCCACGCACATTACAACAATCGTTCCGAAATGGCCCGATTTACAGTATAGAGGGCCGTGGGCAGGATTAAAAACAAAACAAGGATTAAAATAAACTGTTTTCCCCGTTCGAGCAGGGCTCGAGGGCTCGCGGAATAACTGGGTGGTTCTCCCGTGCCGCAATCCTCGGCCGGAGTGGTCCTCGCGCATCGCTCCCTGTTGTCATCGTTTTGCAGCTGGGTATGTTTAGCACAAACTCACACACACACACACGCAAAGAGACACTTTTCGATGACCCAAAAGGGAAGGGAAAGGAGAGGGGAGGAACAAGAAGACCTAAAAACGGGCTTCAATTCGAGAGCGTTAAAACGAGAAATATCCGCAGCTCCGGTGTTTAACTCTGCTGTTGCGTTTTTTTTCTTCTTCTTTTGCGTAACAAGCCGAGAATAATGAATGTGTTGCAGAGATAGAGAGGGAAGGGAGCGAGGGGCTCGGGGGAGACCCCTGCCACACGCAAAAGGAACCTTTCGCCCCTGTTGGATGCGAACACACGGCGCACAAAGGCAAAGATGGAAGCAGGAAATATGGCACGGTTGGGCGAGCAAGGATTGGATGATTTGCTGCTGTGCGGTAGGCGGGGAGGGCGGGGGGGCGAATGGGTGGTGTGGGTTTACCGGGCGCGCGCACTACTACCACAAACATAAAACTTCCCTCCTTGGGCCCACACACACACACAGCTGGGTTGGAGCACACGCGAAAATGCGAAAATTATGGGCCGGATGGTTTTCCCAGCTTTTCCCAAGGAGAGAATGCAAGAAACGGGCGAAACGATGAGCAAAGAAAAGCAATAAACACTCGACTGGGGGGGGGGGGGGGGGGGGGGGGGGGGGGTTGGCTGTAGGAGAGTAAAAACAAGGGATCGATAAGAAAGAAAATGGCGGCCCAGCAGGGCAGCATCAGCAGCGTAAGCAACAGCAACTGGGAGGATGGTGGGTGGAGGAAAGGGGAGGGGGGTTATGTTTCAGCTGTGTGGGTGTTTTTTCGGGCATCGGGCCCGTAGGCTGTTTACCGACGGGCGACTTCACCGTGCGCATGCCAGTGCATGGTTTCCTTTCTCCCCCCCTCCTTCTCCCCATCACCATCGAGCAGAAAAAGTGGTGAGCGAAGAGAATTTCTTGCCCATTTTCAACGGCTTTTGGACGGAAATGTCAATTTTGCAATCAAATAAAGAGAGAGAGAGAGAGAGAGAGAGAGAGAAGAGAGAAAGAGAACGAGTGGTGTCACGCGCCCATCTTAATGATGCTATCATTCATCTTCCTGATGCGATTGATGTTCATCCCTTTATGTCCAGCCCCTTTTCCACCGCACGTGGAAAATTGCGTTCGCCCATGAAAAGGGGAAAATACACAGCATTCCGGATGTTGGTACAGCAGTACAGTAGAGTACGTAACACCGTACAACGAGCAATTGTTGGCGTAAAATATTCCAACTATTCCCTAACGAACACCTCTTCGTCTTGCTCACGGGTCGGAAAACCCCGACAAAAGCTCGGAAACTCCGAAAATGACTTTTTCCCTCCACCGTACCGCAACTCAGGCCGAGAGCGACATCCGGACGGCCGACGGATAATTACCTTACTCCGAGGTGGACCTGTCACCTAAACAAACAATTCTTTCGAGCTAAAGAGAGACAAAGAGAGAGAGAGAGAGTATCTAGCCCCCCTCCCTTTGGAAAACGGGAAAGTGAATGTTTTCTGCCCCCCTTCACGAACGCCACATTGATGAGCCATTAATTATAACGCCGTGGCACGCTTTTGCTATCATCAGCTCAGCGAGCGAGAGAGAGAGAGAGAGAGAGAGGTCGCCACTTACTTAACCTCCCACTGTCGTCTGGGGGTAATGGTGCGCCTATACTTATGCACCGATCATCACAAATCACCTTTAACACCGACGCGTGGTAGGTGGCAGCATAGCGGCGAACATGTCAAGGCCAAAGGAGCGATTGTTTTACGACCTCGGCACTTCAATGGTGAAGAAGGAGTCGGGTAAATCGCTTCACCGTTCCAACGTGAAAGGAGTAATAGAGAGACGGGGTAAGTGGGAGAGAAAGAACAATGTTTAAGAAGGTAGCCGACAACGCGTGCCCCTTTTTATTGCTATGCCCTGTGTTGCAGAGCCCTGAACTGCTGAAATGCTTTGAACCCGCGCGTTAATGAGTTACGGGGGCGCAGCCGAAGCAGTCGCGTAACCTGCCGATGACGTCGTGGGTCGTTAATGTTTCCTCAATCAATATTGTCGCTCGGTTTTAGAGAAAGATATACATCTACTTCCAGTGCTCATTAAAGAGTTTTCATACATACTCACACTCCAACTGTAGACCACCCTACCGGCGAAGAGGTTGAGCCGTGATTCCAAAGGAAGTTGTGTCGTTTTCATGTACTCGGAACAATGCGTCTCCCTTTCACTGTCACAGGAAGTTTATAGTGGTTTGGAGATCATTAGAATCAATCCAGACGTTCGGTTTTGGGTAACCAGATTGGCGGATCTGAGCAAACTTGGTTAAGTTTGAACATGTGCCAGAACCTTTGTACTATTCCCAAGATATCTTAGATATTCGTAATGTACTCAGAAAATATCTGAAATGTTCGTAATCTCATCAGAAGATATCTTTGATGTTTGGAAGGCATCTCTGAGCAATACATCGAGCACTCAAACAAACAGTATTCAGTACTAACAGTATGTCAGAGCTCGAAAAGACACGTTCTAAGCGATACTTATCGCGCGCCATGATACGATACCATGACTCATCTTGGAGCATTGCGTCTCGAATGCTTTGCTGCCCTTTCGATAGCGAATGTTGCATCTACCCTGGGCCAATTTCCCCGAGTTAGTCACCCAACTTGCCCCACCATAGCAAAGCAAACGACAATAACAGATAACGGAACGCGATTGGAGATGCCCTGCACAGTGTGCTGCGGGTATATCATCTCCACAGCGAAGAAACATCAGCTCGCAAAACCATCTTAACCATCTCCAGTGTCTGAGCTTCGGGCCGTTATCGCCCCACAGCCTTGCTCGCATCGATTCCAGGAAAAGTCCCAACACCTCCTCCCCCTTCGTCGCATGTGTGTTCTCGGTTAACGCTTGGCGCCGTCGCCACCATTGCCAACCTCAATTCTAAACAGCAGCATCAGCGTTAAGTCGTCCCCCCGGTCCCCCGAACACAAAGGCAGGGCATAAAAAAAAACCAAACACACACGCAGGGACAGCTGCCGGTTGTGGGCCGGGGTCCGCACGCCTGTTAGATTACATGGCCCCGATGTGTGTGTGTATCTGCTTCTCGCCGAGCGCAAGTGCATCGAGCCGCGAAACCAGCCCAGACGCTGACAGTGCCGCCGAGCTCACAATCGAAACCACTGTGTTACGCACAGCTCCATACTGCGCGCCGCGTAGCTCGAGCGATATGATGCCTAGACGGAGGATTTTGCGCACTCCGCATCTTTATGTTGGCGATATCGGAGCACCATGGGGGTTGCATACAGCGCACCTTCCACCCGTACGGATGCTGGCAGTTGATATCAGACAAATCATCGCTCCATGTGTGGAATGTCTGGGCTAAGCGAGAGGATGCCTGATGATTGCGATGCTCCTATTTTGCAGTGCAGTTCCATCTATCCTCAATGTAGCATTCTCGCTGAACACGTCATGTGTCTTGCGTCCGAAAAATAGTTCAGCAAATGTACAACAAAAAAGGCCATGCCAAAAAAAAAGAAAGAAAGAACGAACAAACAGCTTCACACAAGGACACGCTCACTCCTTGTGCTAACCGCATCCAATTTCGCTGCGGTTGAGCGGCAATGAATTCAACTCAATCAGCGCCCGGGATAGGACTCTAAAGCCCCCAGGCTAGCGGCTAGCAGTAGGGCAAAAGAAGGGAACGGAGAAGAAGGGAGCCCTCCCTCGGCAAAGATTTCCTTTGATGGCTCGCTAATGTCGCACCGCGCGCGCGGCGCAACAAACAAAAAAAAAGAAAAGGTGTGTGCACCTCATTGTTTTCCTCCTGCGGTACTGCGCCTTTACAGCGCTTGATCCGCTTTCATTTAATTTTCCCATTCCCAGCTTAATTTGCGTTAGATTTTGCCCCTTCTGTAAGCCGGCGCGCCACCCTCCTGCTTTGCACAGGGCGCACCTCCGGTTCGGCTGGCGGACGATAATCAGCATTCGAATGCAATTAAATGGTTAAATTATAAAGACCCCGGGGCGGCGGACGGCAGTATCCCGGCCAACGCCGACCAAGCCGAGGGATGCTGCGGCTCTGTTGCGCAGGGTGCATACCATTCAGGCGCGCCCGCTCCATTCAAATCCACACCTTCTTACCCTCCTTTCTGCGTTGTTCTGTTGTTCCATTATACTGCACCGTAACGACACCTGACATCAGAAGGAAACCCCTTGAGTGGCTGGGAAAAGGTATAATGCCACATCCGGTTGCTCCGGGGGGCCACATTTAACACGATGCGTTTCCAGCTAAGGCAGAGCCATTGTTCGCTTTGGTGGGTGCAATCTTTCCGCAGCTCATTAAGCGCACCGGATTCGTTTCAGATGACTCCTGGGCGAAGTACAAAAAAGTCCCCTTTGAGGCGGGCACACACACACACACACACCCACACACACGTGCGTTATTAGACGGGCAGGAGAAGATTTTTTGCCAGCACCACTGGTGCCTGGTTGGTGCGATTTGCTAACCAGGGCTGCTGCTCTTTTTCTTCTAAGGGAGGAGAGCCAGAAGAAGAAAAAAATGAGCGAGTTTCGGTTTTTGCCATTTAGAGCAAAAGAAAAGCGCAATCAAATGCGGGATTTTAAGGAGGCGGTGGTGGTGGGGCGTGGCACACCAGGCCCACACGCAATTAGGTGCGACCCGGCGAGGGGCACTGCCAAACGGGAAAGAAAAAAGGGGTTACGGCAGCCCGAAGGAGGGCAGGCAAAGCCAATTAGTCGATCAAAAAAAAAAAAAAAAACCTGCCAAAGAAATTACAATTTCCCGTGCCCGTGCACTGCCCATCATGATTGTCGCCAGGATTTGCGCCCGGAGGCTGGGCAGTCGCGTTCATTTCCTTGTAGCGCGCAAAAAAAATTGAAACCTTCAATTTCCGTCGTTCAACAATAAAAAAAGGGAGTTTTGAGGTGATTGCGCTCGGCAGCAGCGAATCGATTTCAGTTTTAAAAGGCGCCCCCTCACAATCAAATCAAAGCGAGAGCTAACACACAATAAAAAAAACCCCCCCTCCCGGCACCAAACCAAAAAAAAAGGGACTAAAAAGGATACAAGGCGAATAATGGACAAAGGAGAACGAATCCAAACACACAAACCACCGCACAGGGCGTGTGTGTGTGTGTGTGTGTGCCCCTGGAGAGTACAGAACATAGTGTGCAAATATGTAAGTACAGGCAGGGTGCAATAAGGGAGAAAAGAAACCCTGCCGGGCCCAGGAGCTCGACAAAAGGATTCGAGAAAACCCATTCGCTCGTTTTTCCCCGCTTTATTTCGGTGGATACCCGGAGGCGATGAAATGGGTTTTGCGGTTTGTTTTTTTTTTTTTTTTTTGGGTACCGCTCAACCTCCTCAGATCCATTCCACCACCGTTCCCCCCCCCCCCCCCCCCCCCCTCTCCCCCTCACCCAGCGAGCTCCGAAGTCAACCGCAAATTATTCAATCAAAGACGCGTGCGCCAAACATCGAACCCCGGAGGCGAAAAACAAAAAACAGAGAGAGAAAGAGTAAGCGAAAGCGAAAGAGCACAAAAACTGTTTTGAGTTAGTGCTTCCGGGAATGAGGGGAAGCGTCGCTTTGGGGTTGTAATTGGAGCGTCGGCACACGAAACCGTTTGGCCAATCGGTTTTTGGCGAATCGCGGTTGTGCGGAAACGCACAAGCATTGGCACAAGAAAATGGTGATGCAGCGTCAGGTGCATGACACCCGTCAGGTGACAGTCAGTCGTGGCTTAGAACGATGCAAAGCTTATCTAGTTATGCCACCAATTAGCTCAAGTCGGCACAGTCGTATTGTTGCTCTTTTAAGCGAACTTGTAGTGAATGCTCAGGACGAGCATAAGGATTGAATGGTTTTGGAAGTTCAGAAAACAACATAAAATAAAGTCATCTTTTTCTTTCGCTACCATGTCACTCGGGACAAAAAAAGGTTCAATAAACAGCTATTTTTTACTCAATCGGATAATGTTACAGGACGGAAGATATGTTTTAAACATAAAATTACCGCTTTCCATGTAACCTTTTTAATTCATAAAACATGCTTTCGATTGTATTATCCACGCTTTTACGTAAATGTGTGTTCTGACCACAGGGAGAGAGAGATGGCGCAACAATTGCGTGCAAACGCCTGAATCTCTGCAATCGCTCACACAGACCGTGCTTATAAAACCGATAATCCTTCGTCGATAATCCATATCCGTGTGTCAATCATTGTCAACCTTCGAACGCTGGCGAAGCGAGGAGATTACCACTATCAACCGCACAAAACATCAACACCAATGACAGTCTAATGCCGCAGAACCAAACACAACAACAAAAAACTCATGAACAAAACAAACAACCGAGCGCAGGGAAGAGGAAGCTTCAGAGCTAGAGCATGCCGCACACAACAGGACCCATTACGCTATTTTTCGTTTCGTTTCGCTTTCCACACAGCACCCCACCCCGTCTCGAAAAAAGAGAGACGAAAACTAATTAAGTAGCAAATTGTTGTTACAGCTCGCGTGTAATACCTTGCGACAACATGCGCGTGAAACGTGTCGCTGTGTGTTGCTTGGTAAAATGCTGCAAAGCCCCCGGGGAAAGAAAGTAAACGGTTTTCACGACGGCCAAAAAAAAAATGCTTTCGAATTTATACTGCCACACGGTGTGTGTGTGTGTGTGTGTGAGTAGCGACCGTCTCCTTTGATTTGCAAAGATACGCAGCGCGACCCTTACACTTTTGGTTGCGTTTCGCTTTCAGTCGGCTGGCATTAGCGCAAATTCCATAACAGCGAGCCAAAGCCAAGGGAGCATTAAAGGAAAATTTAAAGGACTTTGGGAAACTAAGATCGATCTGCTTTACAAGGGCTCTTGTAATTGGAACAAGTTTGTGTTTGGATTGTCTTCTCCCCCAGCCGAACGGGAAAAGAGTCACATACTAGAGCTTGCAGTGAACGGAAAAGGTAATAAAATCAATCTGAAGGTTGTACATGTGCAATACGCTTCATTTTTTTTTCGGAGAACACAGCTTCTGCCACATCATTTCCAGCGTCGATCCTCGTTCCGATGCGCCCTGTTAAACTTGAGTTACGATCGCTTTTTTCGGCATTTGATTTAAAAAAAAAAAAAAACGAAAAAAAAAGAAAGCAAGATCACCCCGCAGTTTCTAAGGGCGGCCGCGCCGTGGTTTGCTTCCGTTTTTGGGCCCAAAATTAACTTCAAATGGTACCGCCGCGGTCCCGACCTGTTCGATGACATTTTTTATCGCTCGCACACGCTCCCGCCGGTTTTATGTTCAGCACACAGGGAGCGACAACCGTCGTCACCTCCACACGGCAGTACGGCAAAGGCAAAGGAAATGATAATGAATGGTAGAGCCTAACGATACATGCGCGCGCTAGTAAACGTCGTCTGCTTTCCCGTCGAATCGCACCCACTTCCAGGAACGCAGTCCGAGCCAATTCACTCGAAGCTGTCAGCTGTCTCCAGGAAATACGCAAACCGCTTAAGGTCCATTTTTGCACAGCCATCATTCATTCAGTATTTCACTTTTTTTGGTGCTACTGTGTACTCTGTTTGCCGTTTACTGAGGGGTTTTTTTTTTCGTGGAAAACACAACATTACACCACACGTTGCTGGCAGATGAGAGACGAAATCCCACCACGAAGGTCGATTAGTTTTAAATACTTAGTATCGAGAAAGAGAGAGAGAGAGAGAGAGAAAGAGAAAAAAGACAAAAAGGCCAATGCCGACAGCAGTTTGAAGATGTGCGGGCGCGGCAAAGATCACGTTGCTGGTCTCGACAATCCGCGAAATGAGATACAGATGGGGGCAAAATAGGGCATCAGCGACGACAATGTGGTACAAATCTGTGTTGATTTGGCTTGTGGCATATGGCTCGGAAGAGAAGTGTAGAAGGTGCAGTGGGGATTGATGAGGATGAAGAATTTATGACGATTTGTTTGCCCATTCCCTACCGCTAACGAGACAGAGAGTGAGAGCATTACGAGTGTTACTAAAGTGTTATTGGCAGTGCGTGAGTTCGTTTCTTGATGACTTGACGGCGCAATGCTGGAAGATATACAATTGGGATGTAAATCCCAAGGTATCATAAAAATTAAATCAATAATAATAAACAAACTATTGGAATGAAAGCCCTTCAACACTAGACCACATGGTTCTGCTACAGTCAATGTACACCACACGATTATTTGTACATCTTGCCACAATCAAAATAGGACCTACAAATGTTGGAACTTCTGCGGCAAACTCTCTACCAACTCCACTCTCCGACACATGGAAAGGTCCTCTCTCCCCGCGCCTCCGAACCCATTTCCATTTGGACTTTTCTTCCAAATAAAATCCAATTCCAATAGATTTCTTTCCCGGCTCTTTAGCGGTGACCCGCACCAGACAGGTCACAGCGGGTAATAAATTCTGCCCCTACCCATAACCCACATGACCCGCAAGACGCCGGGGCCGATAAGTTACTGATCAGCGGCGGAATGTGTCGTCATCAGACCATTTCCCCTGCCTTCGGAAGCGCGCTGATCCACCGGTCTGGAAATGGAATGTGAACGAATTTTAATTGGATCCTTACCTCATCAAACTCACGCAGCCAGCAGGTGCACCCAGCTTCCTATGATTCCTGTACGATTTGTCTCCGAAACATTGGTTCAAATTCCTGCCCCGAGAATGTAGGTTTCGTCGGCCGAGAATTCGTCGTTCCCTATGCATCTCCAGCGCGCCACACGTTGGGGGCTTTCGGTAGATTTCGCTGATGGGATGATGATGCCTGACAGGGAAGACCGAGAGCAAAACATTAGAATTTTCAGCATCGTCCGGGGAGGGGTTGAAAGCTGAAACGCAGAAGGTCACACACACACACACACACACACGGACGAACTGAACCAGAGCGGCGCAAGAAAAATCCTTCAACCGTACTCAGGGCCGCTCCTTCTTCCCTTCAGCAGCTCTCAACGCGTCACCATCGGGCGATGGGTTTTAAAACCGCATGCGAATTTATCTCCCATTTTCCCCCGGAGATTCGATCGCCACAAAAAACAAAAAATCGTTTCCCCGTTTCCCCTATCTCTCTACCAACGCTGCCCGGCCCAGCCATATGCCCAGATGTGTCGGATGCGAAAGAATGGGAAGAAATGCCATAAGCATCCTCTGTGCGTCCATCGCCTGTCAGTCGCAGCTCGCATCCTTGACGGTTGCGTTCCCTCATGGTTCTAACCCTGCCTGGTTGAGAAACACCCCGGGGTGGCGCAAAAAAAACAAGGGGAATAATGGTGGAAAACGGTAAAATGGTATATCTCATCGGGCGCGTTCCCGGATTTGATGCGTGCTTCGTTCAACCGTGACACACTAGCCATCTCGCTCTGCCTGAGTGTCCCATCCCTCCTCTTCGTGTGCGTTTACCTTCGCTTTGGATGTCCTAGCCGACGACCTACCTTCCTGCCGCAATTCGACGTATTTTTCCGACGTAAGCTATTGCATCAACACCGCTCTCGCTGGAATGTGCGAGTGTTTTTGGGGTGTTGAAATGTTTGAGGTTAGGGAGCCTACGGGGCCCCTGCTGCTGACACGCACTGGAAAGCACGCCATTTTGAGGATGATACATGTCCTGCGGGTGTTGTTCTTTGGGGCGAGCGCTACAATCGGTTCTCCGTAGACGCTCGACTGCGTGCCCCTTTGTTTCACTGGCAGACATTTTAAAATCCTTCCCGAGTGAAGGAAAATCGCACACATTAAAACGGACGTGGACGACCACGACGCCGTCACAACTTGAGCGGAAAGGGCGATTAAGGTGTAGCAGAGCTTAAAACGCGCTTCCAAGCGTCTCATCTGCAAAACCCGATCATCACTTTGAGGTTAGAAACACATTCTGCCGACGCCCCTCGACAGTGCGGTTCATTCGAGTGAAACCCGCACACGCAAGCCCCGGTGCATTGCTTCCTCCCGTTCTGGCACGTTCTGTAACGGCCGCGAGAGTAGAGAGAGGGAGAGAGATAGAGAGGGAAATCTTCTGCCGGGAACAGAACACACGCGTGGTAAAGGTACGATAAAACGATCCAAACGCACGGAACAGAGACAAGATATACGCCTATGCCAACGCTAAGGTACGCGGAAACGAGCCGAGCACACGCAGCGAGCGCGCAAACGAGATGGAACGAAGTGCACGGGGACCCACTTGCCCGGTCTGGTCGAAGGGGGAGAAAAGAGATACACGCTGTTGCGCCTTGTGAATTGCCGCTCTTTACCACGCTGGCGGCAAATTCGGCGAAACGCCATATCGTTTGAGCACCGAAAAAGGAAAACCCACGACGCGGAAAAGCCGCACGGCAAGGGAAAACAGGAATAACTACCGGGTAGAGCTGGTGGACGATTTTCTTCACTCTTTACACACGCGCATGTTGCTTAGACACATATCATTGGAATGAAATTGTACTTACCGGACGGGAGGCACGCAATGACCGCCGACGACGACAAGCACGACACAGGCACACTTTGGCAGTGAAAATTGCACTCCACGGTTGAGAATTGCTCCCATATCGAACGGGGAGCCTTCTCACAATCCGATTCATATTGTGCACCAATTTTTCTGCCCCTGTTTCCTATCGGCGTCAACCGTTCGCCTTCGAGCGCACACGCAACCTAATGGCGTCGGGGCTTGGGGAACTTTATTTCCACGAACGGTACACGCAGAATTGACGTTTACGCAAATCGATCAATCGTTTAGTCCGGGTGACGTTCTTGACCGGTGCCCAGCACGGCGCGATGGCGGTCCTAATCGACGTTCCCGATGAATTCGCCAATTCCCGTCGAACACGGGAAGCGCTTAGGGGGCCTCACTGCCGCCGCCTTCGATTTGGACGCATTACTTTGTTGCTTTTGCTCAAGGTTTGATATTACTGATAGACGCGGTGAACTTATTGCAACTTTTTTTTTGTTTTTGAAATGGAACAGAAACTGATAATCTTTATTATAAAAATAACTCAATATGTTAGAGTTTATTTTACGTCACATGCGTAAAGATAATCGAAAGAACCGATGCCAGCCCAGAAGTAAAAGAACCGGCGGCTTTTTTTATCCTTGGCGCATCATTGGCTAAGGTTCATTTGAATTTAAGCAGTTCAACTTTAAATGCAACTTTGATTTTATGTTCAAATTTTGAAAACATTATGTGGTAGAAAGAAATTGTTTACCTTTAGTTACTCAAATAGGTCCTTGTGTATTTTTTTTAAACAGTACAGAAATATTTCCTTTTTCCATTTTTGGATTCGAATTAAATGAAATCTCTGTATGATTCCGTCGCTTCAAGATGAATTATTCCTTTAACATTTTTACAATCCTGTTATAATCCATACATTTTCGTCTCTTCAAGATTAATGTCTGCCCAAGGCAAAACTCTACTCTATGCAGCATTTTTTCCAGGGTATTTTTGCAATTATTGTACACAAAAAATGTTTGGCAATGCCATGAAGCTGTTTTATCCATTCCTGTTAAAATCCATTCCTTTTTGTCTCTTCAAGATTAAAATCTGCCCAAGGCAAAACTCTGCTCTATACGTAATTTTTAATTCTCTAGCGTATTTTTTATTTTTGCAATTCACAAAAATGTTTGGCAATGCAATAAAATTCTGTTTTTTTTTTTGTCAATATGATGATTTACTTTCTCTTAATCGATTAACCTTCGAGAGACTTTATTTTGAATTTTAAGTTCGAGTAACATGGCCGAGTCTGAATGCGTTTTCCAACTGGCAGAAATTAAGGTTTTGAACCATTATAAAATTATTTATGGCGAGCAGCTTTTAGTGAGTTAATAAGCCTAAAAGAATCATAGTTCGGACAGTTCTTGAAGCAAATTCCACTGATACTTGTTCAAAAACGGTTCAACATTTTCATCTTCGGCCAGAATTATATCAAATAATCAATGTTGTGGCCTAAAGTAACTGCCTCAGTTCATACAAACATAAAAAAGGAATTTTTCAACAAAAAAATCTTACAAAACGCATGCTTATAAGCTAAACTTTCAGCTTGCTCAAGGTGGATTAAAAATATATCAGTTGGTGGATTAGGGCCTTTGGGGGGTCGCCATAGTTTAGGGACTTTACGTCGTTTTAGAACCGTTAACCATTGGTTTCCGCACACAAAGCTTAGCAAATAGAACAGATTTCTTTGTTATTATGTGCATTTTTGTGTGTCTATTGATTTTATCGAAAAAATAAGATATATTAACAAAAGATTTGATGATTTAATTATGCACGAAATTTAAAATCATGTGAGTAAGAGTTCTAATCTCACGTAAATTGTCCATGCGGCTCGTAGATAATGAGGAATTAATGTGAAAATGTAAAAAAGTAATGATTTCTAAATTTTTATCATCAAAAATGTCAAATAAATAAAAAAATTATAGAATAAATTCACGGAATAACACAAAATAACACACTTTAATCCGTGTTGAAATGTTAAATAAGAACTCGCAGAGTCCAAAATATATTTTTAAAGAATATTTAATCGAAAAAATGGGGTAGATAAATTATATGAACAAATTTAATAAATGTAAACAAAGTTTGAATCCTGGGGACCTTACGTCAAGTGACGTCAAATTGTCAAAATGCACTAGAATCCACCATCTGATATTTTTAAATCCACTTTGAGCTTACTTTCGCATGTATAATGAAAGAGCATGCCAAATAATAAAACAAAAAGCTCATCTATTAATTTCTTACCGTGTAACATCGCGATTGTAAAATATCTCACGAGCGTAGAATTAAACTGTCATAATAGAGAAATGATTAAGAAAAAACAACAGTGTATCAATTCGGTAATGATAAAAGGATTGCACTCCACCGCAACTGATCGTCGATTATGTTTGGCATCACTGCCATCTTCGCGAACGGCTTGGAGCGAGCGCAATTTTGTTCCCCGGGCGTGGGGGCTTGATTTGACAGGTTTGTTTACCTTTTTGTAATTGAATATTTCCTAACTGTTTTTGCAATCGTTTTTGCAACGGTTTTGAAGCGAGTGATACATTTCTTTCGTAAATGTGATGTACAGCTAAATATACATCTTACTTAAAAAAACACCCGATGAGAGTGCGCCAGAGTGGCTTTGCGTGCAACGTTGGTAAACAATTATGCGGCATATTGGCTAATTATTTTGATGCCATCGGCACCATATTATCTTCCGATCTGATTCCCTGGACCACAAACACTCCCGGACGCGCCCCGAAGTGCGTGTGAAAGTGTGAATGCGTGAAGGCAGCAGTGTTGTGCCATGTCGTCGGCCGAGATCCTCGGCCGCTTCAATGTAGCCCCTGGCCGGCTGGCACGGTCGATAAATCCTGCGGCCGCGCTGCCACACGGGCTGCATCTGCACCCAACCGATCGCTCTCTCTCTCTCTCTGTGACACTCGACGCCGACGCCGGTGGTTCTGGCTTTGATCTCCGCCACGCCCGAACACCGACACCGGCCGTCGGCGATTGCTAAGCGGGCGCAGCGCATTTACATTTTCCGCCGACGTACGTTCATTAGGGAAATTGATTTATGGCCGCACGGTTCATCGCCCGACCAGGGGGGGGGGGGGGGGGGGGTTCGCGCGTCACTCCCCCCGCGCGAGGGTGTCCAGTTACGAGGGTGGCGGGCGAGGAACGCAGAACCAAGGAGGTTTGTTTTCGTCCGCTCGCGCAGCGAAAGGCTTCGGGTATCTCCGCTTCCGTGGAAATTGGAGCAAACTGGGCCGCATTGCGTCGCATTGACCCGGCGGTGTTGCGTAACGCCTGACCTCGATCGGTACGCCGCACCTCGACGATGGTGGTGGCACTTCCGGGCACGAACAGAGCATCCTATTTCATCGCGGCCCTTCCGCTGCTTTCTCTCTCTCTCTCTCTCTCTCCCTCTTCCACAGAGAACCAGGCCCAGCAGTACGGCGAGGTGAACCAGCTCGGCGGCGTGTTCGTGAACGGGCGGCCCCTGCCGAACAGCACGCGCATGCGGATCGTCGAGCTCGCCCGGCTCGGCATCCGGCCGTGCGACATCTCGCGCCAGCTGCGCGTCAGCCACGGCTGCGTGTCGAAGATACTGGCCCGCTACCACGAGACCGGCTCGATACTTCCGGGCGCGATCGGCGGCTCGAAGCCGCGCGTCACCACGCCCAAGGTGGTGACGTACATCCGCGAGCTGAAGCAGAAGGATCCGGGCATCTTCGCGTGGGAAATCCGGGACCGGCTGCTGTCGGACGGCGTGTGCGACAAGAACAATGTGCCGAGCGTCAGCTCCATCTCGCGCATCCTGCGCAACAAGCTCGGCAACCTGGCCCACCACCATCACCACCCGCACCATCCGCACCATCCGCACGCGGGCACGGGCGGCGGCGGGGCCCACACGCCGCACGCGCCCGCCCACCTGTACAACTCGATCTATCCCTCCTACCCGTACGCGGCCAGCACGCTCAAGTCGGAGATGTCGTGCGGGGGCAGCCCGTCCCCGCCGACCGGCGCGACGCCGATCCGCAGCCCGCACGCCCACTGCCCCTGGCCGTCGTCCCACTCCGTCACCGACATACTGGCGAACGTGCACCATCAGGCGACGGTGGCCGCCCTGCGCAACGGCGGCACGCCCACCTCCCAGTGCCACACGACCCCACCGCCCACCTCGGTCGGCGGCCAGCTGATGAGCGGGGGCGGTGGTAACGGCGGTGGTAACGGCGGCGGCGCCGGCAACGGGAACGGCACGATGAATGGCGCGAGCGCGTCGGCAGCGGCGGCTGCGGCGGCGGCCGCTGCGGCTGCTGCTGCCGCCGCCGCCGCCGGCAATGCGGCGGTCGCGATGCACCAGCACCACCATCACCATCACCACCACCAGATGCAGGAGTCGGTGTCGCCCCAGTCGCCCAACTCGTACAACTACTACATGTACCTGCAGAGTGGCGGCATGCATCACGGCGGGCTGGCGAGCGCGTCCGGCCTATAGGCTCCCTTCCCGGGAGCGTCCTTTGGAGAGCACTGAGAGCGAGAGAGAGAGATAGAGAGAGAGAGCCTCACCCATCCCCACTAGCTGCTCCGCGTCACGAGATCCTTCCGGCGGCTGCGTTGCTCCGAGCTGCCGTCATCAACACCACGCGGGGCTGCCGGACACAGCAAACTAGCTCTGCTAGGTTTTAATCGATAAGTCACACCACAAACCGCTTCACCTAACACGCGCTAACCTATCCGTAAGGTACTTTTCACTGTGTAATTGTTTGTAATTGTACTTGTGGGTGCGTGTTTGTGTGTGTGTTTGGATTTTAGTTTTTACCCAACCGGCCGGTGCAGGTTTGGGACGAGTTTTTGTTTTGTCAAATGTAAGCCTCAGTTGCCATCTTACCCCCCCGGTTAAGTGTACAGAAAAAAAGTTTCTTTTGCAGTTTTTAAACACTTTAAAGAGTACTAATTGTAAAACAAAAGATTCTAATTTTTCCGTTCTTTCAAACCCCACCTAACTCCGAAGAAGGGGAGGAAAACGAATCACTTCAGATCGTTCAGTGGTAGAAACAGAAGCAGAGAAAACAAAAGTCAGCCCGAAAGCAGTGGCCGAGGAAAAGAGAGTAACAAAACAATGGAAAACTAAAGTACAAAACGCATTGTGGAACAATTTACCCGACGACATGGGGGGGGGAGCGAGCTTGAGCGGAACAGCGGTAACAAAAGCAAACAAACTAACTAATCGAGTCAGATAAGCATGTAGAGAGATGAGGATAGAGTGATCTATGATAGAAAACAGGGGTGAAGTGAAGAACATTAGATACCGCTATATCAATCATCAAACAGTACCCAACTGACATTTTATAGCACGAATAATCGGGAATTCGAGCAAATTCCCTTAAACTGGAGCCTTAAACTTCCCTTAAACTGCACCAGTTTAAGGGAATTTAGAAAAAGTCCTTTAAAATCAAATGTGATGCGACTTTTTCGTTACTTTCTTCTAGATTCGCTCGGAAACGATGTTTCCTATCGTTGTAGTTGGTCATGTACCCATTTTATACTTAAATAATACTCATTTTTATAGAATAACGTCACATAAAATTAGCTTTTGTTTTTCATTAAAAAACCATAGTCATGAATGAAAAATGAGCTCGACGGCATCGTCCATCGATAGAGGAACGTCTAATTTACGATCACACCAAATCTTGGCGCTTTCAACACACTTGATCACACACAAATCCACAATTTCAGGCGTATCGAGTACTAATCGAGCAGATATGGGAAAACAATTTCGAGCAAATGTCACTTGGGTAATCTTATGAACTTCAAACGACAAAAAGTAGCAAAAACAAAAAGTTGGTGTGTATGTATGTGTGTGTGTGTGTGTGGGTGTGTGTTTGTGCAATTTTGATGCAAACAATTTCTGGTTTTTCTTTTTCCCAGTGTGCAGCACACGTGTGACTGCACCCGGAACTGCTGGAGCAGGTTTTGTTTGTTTGCACTCGTTTCTCGTGCGCAGTACCATTCCTTCCGCCATCGTTCTGGAAGATGTCCGACAGATGGTCGGGACGGGAAAACACCAGCAACACACACACACACACACACACACACACGTACACACGCACACGATATTTACTGTGGAAAACCGGTGTGGAAAAACAGACTGCCAGTGCTCCAAGGGAGAGAGAGCCGAACCGCGTGACCTCAAAAGCACCGGAAGGGGCGAACCTTATGCAGCGAGAACAAAAGTGCAAAAACAAAGCGCCAACAAAAAATATACATATAAAAAAAAAACAGATGCAACTTTTTAAAAACTGGACACCAGTGTCAGGACACACTTTGTGAAACACAAGAAAGTACAACTATAAAACAGAGAGAGAGAGAGAGAGAAGGAGAGAAATATCATTATTGTAACTTGGCAAATGTGTACACTACAAACAAGCAAACTAAAAGAATACCACACATTTTAAGCGCGCATTTTGCGCAACAAGGCATAGAAGAAATATATACCAGAGAGACGAAAAGAGCAGGAGCGATATGGAGGGTGAAAGGATGGAGCGAAGCAGTGAGGATGGGCCGCAGAGAGCAACAACCTAGTAGCGTATGTTAGAGCTAGTGCGCGGAGCGCGAGAAAGAGCACGTTAGATTGTAACGATACGAAAATACTACTAACCCACTAACAACTACTACACACAACCGTAACAGCAGAACGCTAGCGTCAACTTGGCGTGTGCACCCCCGGGGCAGCTATACTCTCACTACTTGAAGTAAGAACAAACGTACACACCCACACACACATACGTGTGGGTGGATGATAATGTGAAGCAATACATACTTACTACCTTAACAAGAAAAAAGTAGCCTTTTGGGGAGCGCGGTAGAGAGGGAAACCGAAAGGCGCAGGCTTTCTCATACGGAGCAGTAGTTTAATAACAGTGAGCCAAGGGAAGGGTGAGGTGTTACAGGTGGATAATGCAAAAGCTATAGAGTGAAGGGAAGTGGGAAAAAAGAGGCAGCCGACAGTCGGGTCAGCTCGATAAGGACGAAGCGGACGCGGTGACGGGGTCAGGAGGGGGGGGGGGGTGTAAGGAATTATATATAAAAAAAAATAAACAAACAAAAGAAGGCATACGTATAGAATTATATATACATATAAATGAATAGATTTATATTTATATATATACATACACATATATTATTCAACAAAACATATTGATAGTGTGTGAGTGAGGGAAGGAAGAGGGACGAAAGGGAAGGGCACGCGAAGCTGGCGGTTTTGCAATAGGACGATGGGTGTTAGTACACGAAGATCAAGTAAATCAGATAGTAGGCATGTGTGTGTGTGTGTGTGTGTGTGTGTGTGTGTGTGTGTGTGTGTGTGTGGGTGTGCGTGTGTCTGTGTGCATAATCTAGCGAGCGTCACTGAAAACTGCTGAATGAATGGATGAGTGTGTTTGTGTGTGTGTGTGTGTGTGTGTGCGAGAGGTATTTGATAACAAGTTGCATCAATTGTCAAACTCGATCGAGCGAAAGAGAGATAGAAAGAAAGAGAGCATGTGGGTGAAGAGAGCGAACGAAGACGGCTACTTTCGAGCAGCGTGTTTTCGAGCAGCTTTTAGACGCCGCGAGTGGTAGTAGTATTGCACGCGTAGGTAAATACTAAACAACTAGACCGTAGGATGTAGATATTATAGAGCTAACCCGATTGTATCTCAGAAAACAGATGTGTGCCTTTTTCTACCGAAATGAAGTATGCAACTATTCGCCTGCTTTGCAAAAAAAAAAACAACAACAACAAAAAATGGAAACTAAAACTACTACTAAATCCCTAAATCCGGTGGAACGGTGGAAGCAAACAGCGAAAGCAAAACACAAAACACTACAGCTAAAAACAGGAAGCAAACAAAGCTAAAGAAAAGCAAGCAAACAAACAAACAAACAAACAAACAAACAAGCAAAGCAGCACAAGCGAATTGCGCAAAAAAAAAACGGGGCAATATTCAGAGGGTGAGAGAGAGAGAGAGAGAGAGAGAGAGAGAGAGAGAGGAAAATATGAAAAATTACAGGAAAACTAAACATGTAAACAATAGTGAGGAAAGTGCAAGAGGAAAAGCCACTGCCGATCGAGGCATGTTCGTTCAAACAGCAAGTGGGAGAAGGGGAGGACGGATGTGTGTTTGGATGTGCTCGAATGACCCCCAGAACACTCGCCGCTGCCCTCTGGGGGGGGGGGCAATTCCCATTTGCGAACCATTGAAACCGTGCCAAGCCCGGAGCTCTGGTTTGTTTGGTCAGTGGGTGACTGGGTGAGCAGTCGTGGTGCAATATGACCCGCTCCGTCCCACTGCACTGCTTTTCGTTGTGCAGCTACCCCACTGGACGCTGGGGGAGGGAGGAGGAGGGTGCGTGTTGCATTGTAACAGTTCCGCAATAAACCGCAGAAACAACATACGATCATCAAACACGTTTTGTCGAGCGACTAGGAGCGCGAGCGTGTCATAGATTGGTTACAGCTTTGTGCCGTCCCCTCACGGCCTTTTCATTGCAGCCCCCCCCCCCAGTGTATCGATTTGCTCGAATCGGATGCAGGGCGCCTGTTAGCGAGCGTTATTCGGGCACTAAACTGATCCCACGTACTCGATCCCGATCGTGCGTTGGGCTCTCTTCCTCTCTGCGCTTCGGTTATTGTTTCAGTTTTTTTTTTATTATTTGTTTCTCTCCTGAATGACGCCCAATCGGAGCACCGAAATATTGCAAATCAAACCTAACCCCTACACACGAAACACACGAGCTTGACGTCGACCTGTGCTGGTCGGCAGAAAGATTAGAGAGATAGACAGCCTGTATGTACGGCGTGCATGAGCGACGAAGAACGATTGAGCGGATGAATGCGAGAGAAAAAGAGAGCGATAAATATAGTGAGTGAGAGTGGAATAGAGAGTTTAAGGTGTAGTGGTAATAGTTTTGTGTTTTAATAGTTAAAGCAAACATATTAAAAAGAAAAAAGGAGCGGAGAAATTTAATCTCAACTTGAAAGCAATCTTCTATTGATCGATTACGTGTCCACCGGGGAGCTTCTTGAGAAGGAAATATGTGTAACAAAACAACAACAACAACAGCAAAAAAGAATATGTAAAAAATGGAGCAAAAAGCAACAGAAGCAACCTCAAGGGTCATGGTAAAACGACAACAAAAAATCGTTCGGTAAAATCGGGAGTTTTAAATGGGTGCGACGAGGGGACGCGGAGAGATGGGGAGGGGGAGTAGAAGTAGCGAAATGTGTAACTAAACAATTTTAATACTAGCAGAGGTAAGGTAAGGAACCGGAGCGTATATCATAGTGTGCAAATATGAGCGAAAAAGAAAGAAGAAAAATGGAAGGAGCTCAGAAAGAAGATGAAAATACTAAAATAAAAAACACACACACACAGTCATCTTGCAAGAAAAGCAGCTGAAATGAAGAAACCAATAGCAGCAATAGATATATTTTAGCAGAAAGCGAAAAGGATAGAGAGAGAGCGAAGGAGGAGATAGTAATACAAACTCACAATAAAGCGCGCACTTACTGTAACACGAACGAGTGAAACAACAAACACTGTACAATTTGGACCTCATGCAGACGGAAACGTTTTTACCTCAAGATGTTACACGAGAGGTTGCCGCACGAATGTTCAACATAGGTGACAAAGCGGCAACACTATCTCTCTCTCTCTCTCACACACATACACACCGTAACTAACCGTAGCACATTTGAGAAATGGACAGAAAATGTAACGCAATGCAAACAAATTGAAAACAAAATATATACAATGGAAACAGAAGAATAGGAAGAAAACAAACAAATACACTAAACAACAAACATCAATGGTATAGAACAAGATTAATAAAGCAAGAGTGAAAAAGTGTACAAAAAAAAAAAAGAAAACAAGAACAGAGTAAAAAACAAAGAATTTCTGCGTGTGAAAGATAACGAAAAGAGAGCGCAAGAGAGAGAAAGAGAGAGAGAGAGCTGCGGAAGGGCAAACCACACTATCCAAAAATCGCAAAACGTCAAACACAATCTTTGCATGTTTTTTGATACAATGTAATTTATATTTAATTTAGTTTAATGTGAAAACTCTAGCGATACATTAACGCGAGATGTAGTGCGAATAAGGGGGAAGAAGAAGAAGAAAAAAAAAACTACACAGATGCAAACTCACCCCTCCAGTTGTGCGTGTGTATGTGCGTGGATGCTTAACCATGTACGCAATACATAACAGTATAAATCTATATTTTGCATCCCATACACCAAACGTGCGCGTCATAAGCAAAGGGCATGGTAGCGAGGTGTGGGGTTTTTTTTGTGGGAAATGGGAAACAACAGTCCCAACTAATGCTAATGAAATAATAAAAATGGTGCGAAATGTGAAAAAAAAAATTGAACACATGTGCGAGCCTTTTTGGTATCCCCATTCCCCTAATTTTGGTCCACCCTAATCAGGAAAGAAAATGCGTGAAAATGGTTCCATTGTTTTTTTTTTTTTGGGAAGCAAGAACAACAACCAGAAAAAAGAGTATCAATATTTTGATGGAAACATCCGAACAGTGTTTCACACAACGTCGGGCAGGAAGGGAGAATTTGCGGTCGGGCAGGTCAGTGCGAGGTACCGAAAATTGTTTCCCAATTTGCGACGGGTCACCGGAAATGGCCTGTTTGCTCTCGTGGTTCTCGTGCGATTATTTCCTTCTCCCTGCCTTTGGTGGTTTACCCTCGGTGGCGGTCCCTTTCAGCTCGTCTGGCGCGGCAAGATCGCGCACCGATCGCGCGCTGATTCGCCCTTCCCCCCCTCAGCAGGACCCGCAAAACCCAATCGATTCGATCGATTGCAGTCGCAAGTCGGCCTGGTACACGGCCGTATAATCCGCTTCCTCTTTCCGGTGGTGGGAAAATTTGCTGGAAAAGGAGCGCTGAAGGAAACAGATTGCAACAGCCGGGGTCGTGCTTTCGGAGCAATCGACAACGCATTACATCGGTTTCGCTTCGATTGAGTGGTAATTTTCGTGCATAAAGGTAATGTATAGGAGGGTAAGTACAATGGGCTGGTAGCTCGAATGAGAGACAGAGAGAGAGAGAGAGAGAGAGAGAAAGAGAAGTAATTGAACAATGAGACAACAGCATTGAAATAATAATTAAAAGCACCGTGTAGAGTTCGTGTAATTGCAGCTTTCCTGCAAGCGTTTTCTCCTCGTTATCTCTGGTACGTCCGCTTAGAGTCGCTTAAGCAGCGCCTGGTGGGTAGGCAATCGCAAGCAACGCTTCAGCACAATGTGCCTCCTAGCGTTGCTGGTTAGTTGGGTAAAGGGTGCAGTTTGAGCGATTTTTTTGTATCATTTCTTTTGATTTTCCCTCTACCAGTTTGGACCTTTAATCTGCCACAAATTCTAAATATAGAAAAATAGGATAACAATGACAGTCGCTGAAGTCCCTCGCTCTGGTACAGAGCCGGGAAGAAAGCAACGGAAAGACATTTAAATCCTTTGCACACTTGCTAGCGACAGCGAATGGAACCGAAAACGAGACATCCTGCTGGCACCCTGGTGGGCCATCGATGAGCCGCATCCTTGCGCGGATGTTTGCCACAGTTCCACCAACTCCACCCCCCCCCCCCCCCCCTGGCGCAGAAAGCAAAAAGGAATCCGCCCAGCCCGTCACACAGCGGTCGCTCTGGCAACCGATCAACGCGAGATCGAAATTCCCTCTATCAACCGGTACCACCTCTACCCCTCGCCGTGCTGTGCAGGGTGTCGCTGGTGTTGCAGGTAAGATGATTACCACACTCCCCCTTTCACTTTGCCTTCCGGAGGGCCACTTGTCGGTTCGCGCAACTGCCCTGCTGTGTGTGTGCTGTGGCGTAAAAATTCGGTTTCCAACGGGGCGTTGCCCAGGATACCCCCGGATCAATCGGTGCGACAATCTCACACAGGGCGCCGCAATCGGCGCACCGATCGGCGGGCGGGCAAATGGGCACAATAATCACCGCCGGGGTTGGGAATAATGAGCTCGGGGGAGGAGGTTTGGCTTGCGCCCCTTGCGCTCGCAGCCCGTGGACCGTGCTGGGCCGGGCCTATTGCATTGCAATTAAACGCGATACGCCCCGGTGGTCTCGGAGCTGCGCCTGGGAGGGAAGCCAACGCTACACAGCTACCAAGTGGCTAGCGGGTTGCGACGGTCTTTCCTGGTGTGCTGGGGGAAAATTGGAAAATTGCGGGAAAACAGGTACTAGCCCTTTTCGGTCGGTTAGAGTGGAGAGATAACTCACGGTTACTCTTTAATTGCGTTTTGGGTTAATTGTGAGCTCATCAATGTCATCATTTCGCACTTAAAACGGATTTATGCGAATGTACAAAAACACACACACACACACACACACGCATACATACAGTTACACATTGGAACACTCTTGAAGCACACCTGATTAGTGATGTGCTGTATGGAGCGCACCCACGACTCCGATCCGACTCCGACTCCGGGCGACTCTGGACGATTCCGAACGACTCCGACGACTCCGAACGACTCCGAACGACTCCGAAAGACTCCGAACGACTCCGAAAGACTCCGAACGACTCCGGACGACTCCGACTCCGAACGACTCCGACGACTCCGAATGACTCCAAACGACTCCGAACGACTCCGGACGACTCCGACTCCGGGCGACTCCGGAAGACTCCGAACGACTCCGAACGACTCGGGACGACTCCGGAAGACTTTGACATCGGACAACTCCGAACGACTCCAGACGACTCCGAACGACTCCGACGACTCCGAACGACTCCGGACGACTCCGAACGACTCCGAACGACTCCGACGACTCCGAACGACTCCGAACGACTCCGAACGACTCCGAACGACTCCGAACGACTCCGGACGACTCCGACTCCGGGCGACTCCGAACGACTCCGGATGACTCCGGACGACTCCGAACGACTCCGGATATTGCAGCGCGGACCTACCTTCCGGAGTCGATTCCAGATTTTGCCAACTTTATCCATCACATCATCGGGGTCATGTACTAATATCATCTGTATCATATCTAACATTAGCACCAGAGGGCCTCAAGCAATGCATGTGATACATTAACACTAGAACTAGCTCATTTTGACTGGTAGCGCTAGGCTGCTCATGTATGAGCACGTCTAGTAGACATGGCCAGGTCGCCAATCCGTTTCCAGGAAACTCGGTCCTGGGCTGCAGTCCTCCAGCCACGGCTGCATCCGATCTCCGACAGGTTCGACTCCACCTGATCCAGTCAACGAGCTCGCTGTGCTCCTGTACGCCTCGTGCCGAACGGGTCGCTGATGAGCACCCTCCTGGTGGGGCATGAGTCCGGCATCCTCATCACGTGTCCCAGCCATCGTATCCTTCCGGCTTTGATGACCGTCAGGATATCAGCACCGCCAAACAGCTCAGCTAGCTCGTGGTTCATCCTCCTTCCGTGGTTCAGCATAGTCCAAGACTCGTACCCGTAGAGGACTACCGGACGAATCAGTGTGCGATATATGGCGCATTTCGTGTGTTGATGGAGTCTTCTGGATCGCAGGAGTTTGCGGAGCCCGTAGTAGGCACGACTTCCCTGAACAATGCGCCTTCGGATTTCGCTGCTAACGTTGTTGTCCGAAGTTACGATCGTACCAAGGTAGCAGAACTCCTCTACCACCTCGAAATCGTCGCCGTCAACTGATACTCTGCTTCCGAGTCGGGCTGTATCACATACAGAGCCCCCGGCAAGCAGGTACTTTGTTTTCGTCGCATTGACCCTCAATCCAATCCTTTCGGCCTCGCGTTTCAATCGGGTGTACGCTTATTCCAAATATATTCAACCGAAATTCTCATTTAAAAGTTTTATTAAACGATTTCTAGCAATTCTATCGCAAACGCTTAAAACGCTTGGTAGTTGAGGGGTTTTTTGTTTAATTTTGATGAAAACTTAATCGCTGTCTGATAATAAATTTTACAAACCATGGATTGATGACCAATGCAACGAAGACGAAACAGCGGAGGCGGCCTTGTAAAAGTTGAGGGCCTAAAATCTCAAGTTCGTTAAAAGTTCTACGGTCGTACTACTAGTCGAACTGATGCCACAGCCAGAAGGTGTTGGGCAGTGACTCTCGGTTTACCATGAGGCGCAGCGGAGCACACCGAGCTCGATAGCTGTATCAGACGAAGGAAGACCTGTCGGTGATCGGGCGCCTTCATTGGCTGGGAAGCTGCATCTTGGCACCCAACATCTTGGAGTACCTACGAAGCCTACTAGAGTGAAAACTAATAGAAAACAAGTGTAGTATTGCATAGTTTCAGGCGCTTCGTTTATTTATAGAGATTTTCATCAAGCTGGTAAAGTGAAAGTGGTGAGCCAAAGGTAGCTCTCTCAGTATTTTTTATAAGCTTTTAAGCTCTTTCTGTCCCAAAAGACCACTTGGGGTTCTGGCGGGCATTTTTAACCACTTTCTGTATTGTCTCATCGGCATGCTGTATAAGCGCCAAAAGGTATGCAATATTATATTTTATGACCATTTTTTATCCTATTTTGGCTTCACACAAATTGTACCTTGCGTATGGTTGCAAATTCAAAGAAAACGCATCCGTCATCATCACTATTCTCAACAAAAACACAACAAACGAGGCGAAACCTCCCGTACGTAATATGCATGCTTAGAGATTTATTTTAGAAACTACAAAACAGTAAGTGGAGGTCTCATCAGATTGTGGCAGTTGAAGGCCGTTTCGGTAGCGAACTAGTGGCGCAGAGGTCCCTCTGCACTCAGTTGCAGTGCTCGGTCGGGTCGACGGAGCTGTTCCGCACCCAGCCGAACACGTAGTAGCCGCACATCGCGCCCAGCACCACCGCCAGACACAGCCAGCAGTTGTACGTCATCACGATCAGCATCAGCAGGTAGGAGACGCTCACCTGCAGCAGGTGCAGCAGCGTCTGGATGATGTGCACCCGGTTCAGCAGCGCTTGCCTGTGAGGAGAGGGGGGTGGATGTGGGGAGAGGAGGAGAAAAAGAAGGCAAAGAAGCAGAAGGTGCAAATTAAAGCGAATTGTCGACCGTTTCGAAAGGATAAAAGCCTAGCGTGTGTGTGTGTGTGTGTGTCGATGCGTGACGCAAATGGGTGGTTTTGTGTGTTTCCAAAAAGGCAGAAAACCCCCCCCTCCCGGCTTCATATTACGCGCTCAAAGGATCAAAAGAAAGATGAAACACTTTTCGTCCCGAAATGTGCGCGCACAAACCAACCCACCCACCCATCCCACACACACACACACACACACACACACAGGCAAACAGGGTGTGCCGGAGAGACCTTTCGGGAGAGCAGAAAAGGTTCACAACAAAGCTGTCGATGATGCCGATTCTCCACGGTCTTGCAGAAGGGAAGCAACCCACCCACACTCCTCCAAGCCTCCTCTGGGACCTCCGATGCTGAGATGCAAAAACGGTGATTCGCCTTTTGTTGACGACGCCCTCAAACCGGGGCCCCCGCCATCTTGGGACGCTGCAGCGCGTCGCTTTGATTGTAGGTTCTGCAAAAGGATGCTTGGAGCACGCACACAGTGCGAACGTTTAAACGAGCGAATGGCGACCGATCGGCTCTCTCAACCTCACAAAGTACAAACGGAGGCCGAGCTTCAAAGGTAAGTTCATTCCTTTTTTTTTTTTTTGCTGTCGCTCATTTTCGTTGTTTGTTCCTTTTCTGCTGCATTACAACGGCACCCGGAGAGTGCTCGAAACGCTTTACGTGAGCGCGTGCGTGCGTGTGGCACACACCAAGAAGAATGGAAGGGGGAATTCGAAATTAATAAATCGCTTTATTTAATCAAT
Source organism: Anopheles gambiae (assembly GCF_943734735.2). NCBI lineage: Eukaryota > Metazoa > Arthropoda > Insecta > Diptera > Culicidae > Anopheles > Anopheles gambiae. The sequence goes on along the minus strand of NC_064600.1, from coordinate 1,667,084 downwards.
CGACGACCACTGGCAAGTGGCAAAGTGTGCGTGAATGGGCCACAGCGACGGCCCTGACCCTCCGCACAGCCCGGAAGCGCTGCGAAGACAGCAAGATGAAAGCGAAAATTCCGTTCGGGAAAGACGAGAGCAAAACAACAACAACAACAACAAAAGCGGAAGGAAAGGATTTCCCAACAACCCGTTCTCCAGCCTTCCGCTCTACACGTCGCTTCCGAATCGCTTTTTTTAATTTTGCACGGCACGTGTCCGTCCATCCGGCGCGCTCTCTAGCCAGCGCGCCAAGACGTGGGCCTAATGGAGATGGGCGGCATTGAATCAGATTCATGAATCACATTGAATCGTTCAAGTGAATCGATTCTGCGGGAAGGCAACATTTGAGATTTATGTTTCTTCAAATGCTGAAAGGTGCAATGACTCATGAGTCATGAAAAATTGTAAAATAGTTCAAAAGTAAAGAACAACTCTATACAGGGTTGCCCAACGAGGTTTGACTGTGTCCATCTAAAAAATCTATCTCAAAACTTGTGCATTGGTAAAAAAAACTCCGTGTAGGGTTTCCTAATGAATTTTGAACTGTAACTAGGGTAAATGTACCAATAGTGGTGCAATTTGTAGTGGTACCGATGTGTTTTAATGGATTTAAAGTGTGAGGAAGGATAATTTCTGAATATTTTAACACATAGCAATTGGAATATGTTTTATCTACGCAATCACAACCATTTTTATCATGAAATACATCAAATTTACGAAAAAATACATATTTTTGTGACTGCTTCGTTGTACCTATAATGGTGGTATGGTACCTATAGTCGTCGTATTGTGTTCCTATAGTGGTGGTAAACAAAGATGCATCAAAAACGGTGTATAATATCAATGAAACTTAGTTTCGAAGCAAAAAATGTATAAATTTGATCAATGAAACTATTGACTAAAGTACTGCATCACACCTGTCATCAACCTACACCCGGAAGAGTGTGCTTGATTTGAAGTCAATTTTTCATTCAGCCATATAAGCGAATTTTGGCCTGTTTTTGGTAAATTACCTACATAAAACTCATTTCTGTTGCTTATTTTAGTGAAAACAGTACGACATGTCAAAATTATCCTCGAAAAAATCTAAAACGACCTGTTTTTATTGATTTTATAACTATAACCACTATAGGAGTTATGTGGTCATTTAGAACGTTAACAGAAAAATGAGTTTCGTTATGAAATCCTAAGTTATCGTCACTAAGTAACAGAATGGCCCCATTTAACTTTTAAACCCTTTGTAAAAGGCTAAAGAACATTTCACACTAACTTAAATAACTTAATTACTTGTAATTTGCCGTATGAACCGCATTTTAGTCCAATACCACCACTATTGGTACTACCACCACTATAGGTACCATTTACCCTATCTCAAAATCTTTCTCAAAACTTAAGAATCATGATTCTTCAATGATCGAAACTATCTAATGATTCCTGGACCGAAGTGAAAAGTGAAAAAAGTTGAAACAAAAACGACAACGACGTAATATCACAATAAGATCTTAACAACAGCACAGAAAGAACTCATTAATTAGCATTCTAATTGGAACTAGGAATCTTTCAGAATAATCTTTGTAAAATATATGAAAAAAGAAGACTTGAAGTAGGAACGCTAAAAGCAGTGAGTCTTTAAAGGCACTCCAATGTCTGTATGGATTGATCATGTTATTGCATCCATGTTCCTTGAAGATTCATGATACTTTAGATCTTGGTGAATCTGTTGGGATTGTTAGATCTTTTCATGAATTCCTAATTAGAATCACTCCTCTGCGAAGATTCATGAATTGATTCCGTAAATGTGTGTGCCCCCAAGCAGACCGTAACTGAGCCCTAGTGTGCCCTGGCGCAACAAACGACTCGTAGATGCGGCAGCACTACCTGGCCACCGACAGTCCACGATCAAAGGCATCACCAACACCACACCACAACCTCTGCCTTATCGCTCGTGGCCGTGGTGACTTCAATATGACCCACTCTCCATCTCTCCAGCCGATTACTTACCGGAGCGTACGCTTATCGTTCACCTCGCCGCCGCGCTTGGACGCATCGGAAAAGTGCAGCAGCTCGCGGCCGTACTTGAGCCCCTCGTACGCGAACGCGAGCAGAAAGAACCCGATGACGGCACCGACGAACGCACCGACCTCCGTTGTCGCCCAGCTGGGAAACAGGATCACCTCGCAGCTGCCCGCATGGAACTGGCCAAAGGATTGTCAAGCGTTACCAACTCGGGAGGATTTTGCAGCGGGGCATTAACACTGGCGTACTTACAGACATCTGCATCGGGCACAACATTTCCATGTCGTCTGGTCCGCCATGATTGTGGTCCATATTGTGCTGCTTGCTTTGATAGATGGCACCGGGCTGCAATGTCCTAAACTTTAATCACACCCAAACCGACTTTAACCGAAGTCCCCAGGTTGCAAACTTCTCGCGCAGAAGAACGCCTTCGCTGGGTGAGATTTTCGCTGATGGCGAGCACATGCACAACCCCGTACAGACGGATAGCAACGACTGGTGCGTGCCGAACCGCAACGACTCGGTGTCTTATAAAGCTTCAATAAAGTGGTACAAGAAGAAGAAAAACTCCTCCAGAGCCCTTCACAAAGCCGCAATCGTTCGATTAGATGTCGTGCCCGGTGTGATACCACCGATACCGATGGGGCAGCAGCCGGGAGACATCGATAAAGCAAGACGGTCATACCCATTCGAAGACGCTGAAGTGCTGATAAGAAAACACTGCGTTAACCATCCAGCCCAAAAGGTGTGCAGCCCGGACGCTGCTTATCAGCTGGCGGGGAGAGTTCCCCCTCCACTCCCATCCGCACACAAATCCATCCGGCCGCTCGGACCGATCGGATCCATCGCGAGCGGCAATTGGGAACGGAAAGGATGCTACTGGAACAACGAAACCGGGGGTGGGAAGAGACGGTGAATTGTTTTTGTCGCGGTAAATGCCCTGTACTTCGTTCGCGCGATCCAAACCGCTCGGAGTCCATCGCAAGACAATCGACCGTGCGTTCCTGGCCGGACCGGCCGGTAAAACACCGACGCCGGCCGAAGATAACACGCATTGTGACCTGTTGCTTTCGACTCTACCGTGGGCTACACGGTAGAGGCGCGGGTGGAGCTTAGTGCCGTGTGCAAAAACCGAACCCAACCCGAAACACGAGCTGGGGCGCCGCCGGTGCGAACGTGCGGCCGTGTGCAAAATGGGAGGAAAAAAGGCCCGGGATCGCGCGGACTCGGACAACGCGGATTCCGCACCATTGTGCGGGCAGTACTGGAAGTGGACGGGTTTGTTGCCAACCGGAGCCGGTCGGTAGGAGCAAACAGAGGAAAGGGAGAGCAAAAGCATTCCAATTTTAAGATTGGTTCGATTTCGTTTAATTGCCAGATTAGTTCGAGATGACGTGCTTATGTTATAAATGGAGGTTGATGGAGATTATGTGTGTGAGAGGGAGACGGAAAAAGCACGAATCCCACGAATGACTTTTTAGAATGCTTCTGGAACTATTCCCATAACAATTTTACCGATATCTTCATTTTCGTACTCAACCGCGTGTTTTTTGGTTCCTTTTGTAAGCAACAGTTGGTCTTTTTATGGCAGGCTAGTGATTTATGAAATGGATTGCATACATTTAGGCGTACTTTATCCAAGACTCAAACCAATATTGGTCGTCGCCTGCTCTAAACGAAGGACTATTTAATTCGAAACTGCTAGCATATAGATTAACGCGAAAAATTTAAATATATCCCCTATTTTATTCATAAGTTCAAAGTTCATAAGATTTTAACAAACTCAACAAAGACAATCGCATCTACAAGTATACATATTATATACCAAATAATGCATTTTAGACCGATTTCAGTTAGTTTAGATCGCTTTTAATGCTTTGCTGTGGGGAATTGTTTGAAGTTCAAATGTTCTATATGTTTTACAACCGTGTTCGTTATCTAATAGTATTTGTATATAAAGGAAAATGTTTTTTTTTCTGCACTTAAACGAGGGACCATTTAACAATAACAAAACAAACGCTCTGAGCGTTCTCGTTCGCAACTTATGGAAACATTTGTGATTTAAATTTTACCGATTCCTTCCTCAGTTTTAAGGTCCTCTTACTTTATCTTTACTCTAGGTTACCTGTCTCAAAAATTTATCATAATTCATTCACACATTTCATCGTTATAGCCAGGCTAACACACACACACTCGTTCTCAACTTGTCTAAAACTGCCTTTGAAAAAGAAAAGGCATTGTAGAACAAGCTACACACACACTTTCCTACTCCTTACAACGCCATTAACGCCATCTGTTGGTCCAGTCCAACGCTTTGGCTGCTGCCGGTCTGTGGACTGAAAGACTAAGAGGATACAGAAGCGACGTAAAATATCTCCTTAAATGCCATAATTCGCAACTCACATAATACTGTAAAATAAAAATAAAAAAAGAAAAAATAAAAAATTAGAACCAATTGATCTCCAACCTTGGGGGTATCGTGCACAGCTTACCGGCATTTCGTCACACAGTTACGAGATATTCTCAAAGTATACAATTTTGTTTGCAATTTTGCTGAACAAGGGGATGATTTTCTGGTTGCGCAATGCGTTGGCGTTGCGTAAAACTGGACGGGCCACGACACTACCGATGGGTGTAACGAATTGTGGCGTTGGTGGGAAAAAAAGTTTAATCCATTAGTTTGTTGATTGTTGATTTTTTGTTTTTTAGTTTGTTGATTGTTGATTGATTGTTGACGCCCGCAACAGACAGAGAGGCTGGTATTATTGAATCCGTTCGTAGCTGGCGGCATACGTCCCGACACTCACTAGAACGTACTAGATGGTTGCTACAGTTATTCACCGCGGCGTTGTAGGAGCGGGCTCAAGAAATGTCTTGCCATCCCTAGAATTTCATGTGAGCGCCGTACGTTCCCGCTACGAACGGATTCAATAATACCAGCCAGAGTATCTGAGGTAAACACATCTACAACTACGCAACAGCTACACACACACACACACACAAACACACACACACATACAAAACTACTACAAACCAGTTCACCACCATCCGATCTGCCAGACACTGCCTCTAGCAGGGCATTTTTTTCTCAATATTTTGCATGCAACCCACGGTGTCACGACGCCAACGCCGAGAGGGCGCGGAGTACCTTTTTACACTGAATTTATTTTTTAAACAGATACACAATTGTTGGTTTTGTTTGTTTGTTGTGTAGCAACAAAATTCCAAAGTACACGAGACCACACACACGCACACATACACGCACACACCCACACCCACACACACACACACACATACATACACGCTCATACGTTTTGCTGCTTTTTCCTCCCTCGCGCATCGTTCTAAATCGCCGTTGCATCGTATACCCATTTATTGTTTAGTACAGAGTCTGTTCCCGAGTTACGTGGTTTTATAATTTTCTACAGCTCATGTGTCACAAAAATCAGTATACAATTACAGAATACATTTTTGAATACAAAATCAAACTGCTTTAAAGTCGAAAAATCGGGGAACGTTGCCTCGGGAACAGACTGTATTAGTATTAGGTTTATCTTTTTGCTGCTTAGAATCAATTCAACATTCCACCTGCCTCCCTTCCCCATTGAGTGCACGTGCACACTTTAGACCAGGCGATCACCCGGGGGGGTCCGGTATGGGGTAGAGTAGTTGGTTAGTTTTAAAAAATTTTAAAGTATTTTGCTGCGAGCTAGGAAAATATAGAAAATGAAATACATCTTTTTTTTTGTTTTGCTATCCTCTTAGTACTGCCAAAGAAACCGATCGAAGCTACTAGTGACAATGCGTGTCCAACCGGTCCACCTTCTATTAATATTAACCTTCTATTGTCGTTTTTTGTAGTTGTTTTTTTTTTTTTTTTTTTTTTTGTTGGGACAGAGATCAACAATGTGGAGCCCATCAATGTTGTTTGTCTTGCTCGCTCCGCAGTTCATCCGGGCTGTCTCTCCTGTATGCAGCAGCGTGTATCTTCTGGTTGGTGCGCGAAGAAGGGGCTAAGGTTTGTGAAAATTACATTATTTGTGCTATGACAATCTTGTTTGTTTGGGCGCCCTTCTCTTCCCCTCTCTCTCTCTTTCTCTCTTTCTCATCGAGGTAGAGAGGTAAGTCAGTGGGACACATTGATGAAGCGCAGTTGATTGGAAAGTATAACATTTTACCTAACGCATATGCAAAACGTGTATTAGAGCAAAACACCCTGTAATTCCTGCCTTGACACGCAGCCCCGCCCGTTTGACTAACCATAGAACCCCTTTAGCTTTCAGTTTGAAACCAAAAACCGTTCCGCTTTCGTGCAAGAAAAAAAAAACCCTAACTAAAACAGCAACAACATTTGCTATAAAATTCGTCTCAATCTAACGTTCAATAATGTACCTTAACAGTGGCTTAGTAGTAAGCAATATAAAAGGAAACACTCACTAAGCAATAGGCAATCTGAAAAAGCCCCGCTAAAGGGTCCCCCGCCCGCCGCACACAACTCACACTGCAACATCAAACAACAGTGTGTGTGTGTTGGTGTGTAGATAGCAAAAAAGCTCGTTCGCATAAATTGTTTCCGTACATTTTCGTTTCGTTTCGTTTGTTCACTGACCCCTACTAACCACACACGAGCTGAAGTGGTTCTGCATTCGTTGCTGCAAACTACAAACAAAGCCCCATCGAAGGGCTGCTTTTCGTGGTCCTCTCCTCTGGCGGCATTGACTAGTGCGCGCACAATAAGCTTACTTCGTTCTATTACAGTGTGTGAATGTGCTTGTATAAATCAATGTATGCGTATGCGTGTGGTTTACTGGGTTAGCAGCGAACGTTATGGCATTTCTAATATATCTGGCTTGCTTGCTGTAGGCTCGCGTTCAAGGATTGCGTTGTGCTTGTTTTGTAGGGCCGTTTTTCCTTTGTGGGAGGGGGGGTGGAGGGGGACTAGGATCAACCATTGTCCTTTCTTAAGGGAAGCATTTGTCTTGCTTCTTTTTTTTTTAAACCGTGAAACAGCTGTTTGGGGTTCGTTGCTTATACTCTTTCTCTCTCGCTTTCTCTCTCGCTCGCTCTTCCGATAGCCTGTCAATTCTTTGGACGTTACAACACATAACTTATTCCATTTTTTTGCATGCCATATGCATCCACACGCACACACGCCTTTTTGTTTTAATTTTTGTAAGAGAGAGAAAGAGAGAGAAAGGGCCATGGAAAATGTTACTTTGGCTCCATCTCTTTCTTTTAATAGAATGATTTGCTGTTTATTTTTCCTTTTTGTTGTTGTTGTTGTTGCCTGCCATAACTACATCTAATATTGTTTAGAGCTCGCTAAACGGAGAGATCAGTACACGATATCTCTTTCCCCCGTGCCTTTTTTTTGTTTGCTGCGAGCCATTGCGCACATCATTGCGTTTGCGTGTGTATGCATGTATGTGTGCATGTGCATCTTCAGAAGATTGTTCACTTAACAGTAGGGGGGGGAAACACCATTGCACAAGGGACCTCCACACGGGGAGGCGGGGGGGGGGAGGCTAGACGTACACACACACACACACACATGTATAAAGCAACCCGAAACATGCTGCTGCATGAACGGGCACACACACACAAATACACGCAGCAGGGGAATCTCTCCAAATCGTTTACGTTATGTGTATGTATGGTTTGTGTGTGTGTGTGTGTGTGTTTTCTTCTTATTATTCTTATGCTACTTCTTTGCTATTACTATTTCTACTTTCTCTTTTTCTCTCTTAATATTCGTTGTTTTTTCTCTGCGTATGCGTGTGTTAGTGTGTGTGTATCTTTTTGTAATACATACTTCTTTGCTCTACGTCTCTCTTAAAGAACAATAATTTGCCTTTTTCTCCCTTTTGGCCCGAAAAAAAAACACTACGCAGTAAAGTTGCACTACTACTAGCTATGCCCTAGCACTTCCGTGCACAGTGACGTTAAACGCACAGCGGCGCCGGATGGACTATGTCGGTATATAATTTGCACATTTCGATTGGACCATTTCATTGCACACACACACACATCCTAGTATTCTAGTTTGGACAACAAGGTTAGCTTGTATGAGAAACATGTGCACTCAATTCCATTCCTTTGTTTTCTCTCTTGCCTTCTCTATCTATAGCCTGTTTCGTATAATTTTTTTTTTTATAAATTTCAAATCTGTTTAGCTTTTCTCATTAAACCTCCTCCAGCATGTGTATGTGTGTTTGTGTGGGTATCGGGTGTATCCGGCGGTACCGATATTCCGAATACGGGGCGCACCGGAAGATAAATAGACAAGTGTAAATAAGAATCAAAGCAACCATCCTATCCCCAAGTTTGCCACAGACGGTTTACCCCACCCTTCTTTGCATAATCTATCAAAAACGGTTGACGTTCTACATTTCGTTGCCTCTAGTTTTGTGGTTGTTTACTTGTTTGTTTGTTTGTTTTTTGTTTAAAATTTTGGTGAAACCGATCATTTCTGTGAGCATCTCTCCTCCAGTCGATTATTGAAGCGGGTCGCTCGACCTTGCACTAACGCCCCTCCCTCCTCAACTGTACATTCTTACGATTCGTGTGTGTGTGTGTTTTTTTTTAACTTTAATCTACTAGCAGCACACCCCTGTGCAGGTCAATCATATACTGAATGCATCATAATATTGGCTTGATTTCGTTTATCCTGTTTTTTTTTCCTTGCAAGGTTTTATTGTATTGAACTTTTCTTGTTTCTCGTTGAAGAATTTATGTACACACACACACACACACACCCAGCATGTCGCAGCGCTCTGACGTCTGGCACTGCACTCTCCCCCGCCCCGCACATTGTTTTGCACTTTATAATTGCATATAGCATTAGGCGTACTGTGTATGCGTAAGGTTGCATCGGGGAACACATGAAACATACACGGACACCCACAAATACATAATAAACATACGCAGACAAACATCATTTAGCAATGTAGCAGGATCGCATAACCTTAGCAGTGGTATTACTATAGTATTATAAACGGGAAGTTCGTTTCGTAACGGCTAGACATTATTGACTCCCTTGCACTCTCCTAAACTACACTCTATACTATATACTATACGTATAATTGCGCACACGCACGCACACAACACATAGATAGATACACAAACACGCGCAAAATACAACAGACATACATTGATTAGCATTAAAAGACGTAGTCTTCGGCTCGCCGGAAGTGTCACCGTGTTGGAAAAGATTCCGCCAACGTCTGTCGATCGTGTTCCGCTCTACCCGGCCACCGTGCTGGAGTTGAGAAGCTCGAAATGTTGTAGAACAGGATTGGATGGATTTTCTCACCCAAAAAAAAAGGCATCGGAAAGCATTTTGTATGGCACAGTATTTGAAGCTTTTTGAGTTTTCAATTTCTGCTGTTTGATCTGTTTGGAGTAAAAAAAAAAACACGGAAAGCCGCTTCTTCCTTTGTGCTCGAGCACATGTTAATGTTGGATTGAAGAAATGTCAATAGAAACGCTGTCGCTTTGGCCTTTTTGTTATCGAAGCTTGTCGTAAGGTTTACAGTAAAATGTGGTCCGTGGGCACACGCAAAACAAGATTACGGTTAGCAGTTACTTTTGGATTTGAAATGAAACGTTACAAAAATTCAAACCAGCTATGGCAATGACATTTTAAATAAAACGCACAGTAAAACGAAAAAAAAACAAACAATTTTAACAGGAAAAACATTGCATAAAGCTAATACTGACTGTGGCTGTGATTGCTCCTTACAAGAAGGCGAATGATTTTGGAAATGCGCTTACACGGGATTGCTTTAAACATTGCACCACTCCTTGCGTAGCAAGAACGTACATAAAAAGGCTGATTCGACGTAAGAAGTTCGCACCATCGGTTCGAGCAGAACAGGTTGGCCGCCGGACAGGGGGAGGGGGGGGCACGATGAACGTACGCGCGCGCATCTATCCTTCCACGGTGCTGGATCGAGATGAAGCCGGAAAGCATAGAACCGGCGTGAGTGTGTTTGGCTGCAAGCTGTGTGTGTGTGCGTGTGTGTTTGTTTTACGGATCAAAAATTCCCACCCCATCTATCCTAACCGACATAGCACTACTACATTTAGTGTAAATCGTAACACACTGCTCCTTAAGCTATAGGTGTGTGTTGGCTTAAATGTACAATCAAGCTTCGCCGTGTGTTGCCACAGTGTGTGCCGCGCGGGTTCGTCGCTTACACAGGGGGGCTTACTACACACTCCTGCTTTGCATCCCGGTGTGCACCCCCCACCCAGAGACACCTACATTCCCGTGCCCACCGTGTCGTCAAACTTGCTTTAGCCGAAGTAGTAGCCGGATGGTCCAGAGATTCAGGGTCCAGCGTGGTCCAGCGGTCTCGAGCATCAATAAACACCCCCGCGGGGAAGGTACACGTGTCGACGCATTTACTATATCTCGACTGTGCAACGAGTTGGCCCGGGATACCCGATGGCGGCGCTGTGCGTCTTTAGTGGTACTGCGATGAAAACATGCCAATGTTCTCGAGCTCGAAATCGGGCACCTGACCGTAGTTTGTCTGACCGTAGCTGCAGGGGTGTGGGGTTCACGTGGTTTATACACCATTTTGGTTGGCATGTGTGCCATACAACGTTCCGCATATCATATTGTCGTGTTGTGTTTGTAGTGGTCGTGTTGTTCGAGTGTTGGAAGTGTTGGTTTGTTGGTATGGGGGGGGGGGGATGTGGGGAGATCGGCCACAAATCGGTCGGTTTGAGTTTTGGTTGTTGTTTCGTCATAAAAGGACACACATAAGAGAGAGAAAAAAGAGGAAAGATACAAAATAATCACATTAAAACATAATATCTCCAGCAGACAATGTAGTTGGGTTGGGTGTGGGCGGGATGGGTGTTAAAGAGAGCAAGAGCGTGCAGAAACGAAATCGAAAAATGGTAATGTAAGTGACCCGAGCAAGGGTAGGGGAGCAGAGAGACTAAATCAAAACAAGGACATGACAACGTAACGGGGATTGACGGCGCCCAACAACGCAGGAGACGAACCCGCTCCTGGCGCATCGGAGCCTAAACTAAAGGGAAGGTAGCAACTGAATACTTACAAACTGTGCTTACGCGTTGATTGTGTGGGTGTGTGTGTGTGTGTTAGTACGAGCGGCTGTGTTAGTGCGAACAGTTGTACGTGTATGAGCGTGTGTTATTTTTTTGTTTTTGTTTACCGTACACATTCTACAAGGATAGACAAATACTTCTCTCCCCGCCATGGTTACACTACACCGACGTTCACATACGTTCACCGGCAGCGTAGGAGCGGCTCGGTAGTAAACAAAGGAAGCTAGCGTGTGCTACTACTAAAACGTTCGTTTTGTGCGTGTGTGTGTGTGCGTGTTATCGGCTACTTTAAAATTCTCTCCCCACACATTCTTGTGTTTGTGTATATTTGCATTATCTACTCGAGGGCCGCTTAATTGATACCTCAAAAACACGAAATCAAGGATCCAGGATCCATATTAGCTCTACACTATCTCTCTCATTCTCTCTTTCTCTCTTAAAACTATTGCACCTAGTGTGTCGCTTTGCTTGCAGGTTTTTTTTGGACATTTCAAACGTGTGCGCACAAACTAACCAACACATTTACTATAGTTTTTTTTTTGTTTAAAAGGTACACTTCATACCGTACTTATGTGTGTGTGTGCTTGTTTATGATGAATGGGGTTTTTTGTTGCTTCTGCTTTGTCAGAGTGCAGTGTGTGGCGTGTACTGGCGCGCACGTGTGATGGGACACTTATGGTTAAATTCGAATAACAGTCATGTGCAAACTTCTGCCACAATAAGGTACGTTGAAGGACGAAAGCTCTCACATCTGTGTTTGATATAAACATCACAATTAGGTTTTTGTTCTTTTTGTTTTCTTCTGCATCATCATCTTCTTCCTATCATATGCCTCTTCTACCTTCCTCCGGATGCGGGACACATATTATATACGGCTAACACAGTTAGGGAGACTCCGTCGGGAGTGTGTGGTGATGAGGGGGGGGGGGGGGGGGTAAGGCGAATGGTTAAGAGTAAGTTATAGATGTCTTCTTCTTCTTCTTCTTTTTCTTTGTTTTGTCTTCCCATTTTGTGTTGCTTGCTGTCTTGTTTTACAGCCCAACCGACAGTATTAGGCGCAACAGACCTTCGATACATTTTAAACATACAGTGTTTTTGTGTGTGGGGGTTTGTGTTGTTATGTGCTACAAGCCCCCTGGGAAGAGCGGTTGCACAGACTCGCCCCCCCCCCCCCCAGTTACCATTTACAGAGAGTAGTATTATGTGTGAACCTATAAGTGGTGCATTACCGACTAGCTAATGGTAGTAGTTCGTAGTAGTAGTAGTGGTATCTTACATGACCTAACTTTTTTTTGTTATTTCCCTTCAAAACCAGCGTTGGACAAACGTTTCCCCCTTGTTCGGTTGAAATGTTTGCTTTGTGCATATGTCAGTGTGGATTGTGTGTATGACTAGAATACTCTTCTGAGCGTCCGCGCCTTCGCCTGCACTGGGAAGGCGCTGGGAGACTACCATAAAATCAGTTTGCCTATAGACTAACAGTAACGATGTGAGTGAAGAAAAAAAACAACAACAACAACAACATCCATCAACAGCAACGCAATACTAGCACTATCTTCCGCTAACTCGGTAACGCTGTAACGCGTTACAGCACGAGTTTCCCTATAACGCTAACGCAGAGTAGTTCCCCCGGGCAAGGAGTGGAGCAAGTTATGGTTAGGCTATGTCTTTGTATCTTGCTTGTTTGCTAAAAACACCTGGAGCGTACCTCGAAAGAGGACATTGACAGTTAGGACGACAGGCACAGAGCTGCTGCCGCTTACTACTTTGCGATGTATGGCTTATGCTCATATACATATAATGGTACCAATCGTCTCTAGTTTTGCCGAAGCACTCGGGGTTTCCATGTACAAGTGCAGTTGGGTGAGGACCTAGTTCTATCACTGACTCCGCCGGCACACCCATTATTCATTAGACTACGTTAGTAACATTGTGAGCCCGATGGGCGTCGCAGGGCGGGGTTTACAACACGTAGGTGAAACACATCAACGATCCAACGATACAACAATACGGGCTTGCATCCGCCAATTCTTCTGAAAACTGCTCCCGAGAGGGCTTTGCGAGCTCCTCCAGAGCTCCGGCAAGGTTGTCCCTCTCTAACCAATCAATCGGACAATCAATCCAGAGCAACGGCACTGCCCCCTCCCTGTGCCTGTGTGTATGTGTGCGTGTGTGCGTTGCTTAAGTTCTGCGCTTCTCGTTCCATCGCCGCAGCGTGCTCTCCCCAAATCCCAGCGCACGTTCATCATGACGTCACCCATTAGGCTATGTTCGGCACGGGGCAAAACAAAAGAAACCGGCGCGCGCTCGGGGCAAAACCGACGTGGAATTTATTTCGAAACAAACTTAACTCGAGTAAGCAGCGTTAACGTGCAACAGGGTTTCCGCGCCTTCCAAGCGATCCAAAAGCAAAGACGAGGTTTCCGAAGTCCGAGGACCTAACCTAACACGACACACCTCGCTCTCTCTCTCTCTCTCTCGCACTCGCGGAAGCTTCTTCCCGCACTCCGCAGTCGAAACGGTTCGTTAGAGAGAAATACCGAGATACAGAGAAGGAGGTAGGCGAACGAATGGGGGGGGGGGGGTTGGGAAGGGTGTAAACGTGTGCGTGTGAAAGAGAGAAAGAATGAAGGGGCAAACTTGCAAATCACAAAGCGCACAGAGGACGAGAGAGAGAGAGACGCAGCTATCATTCTTTCATCCCGCCCGTACACACACACAGCCTCCTTACGATCTCCTCCGTCCCTTCGTTTCGTTCCCGCTCATGACCAGCTGGCGTTGTTGTTCAAATCGAGCCAGCTGCTGAGATCCTCCAAACCGGACAGCTGCTGCTCCATCGCGGTCGAGGCGGACGAGAGCGAGGTCGTGCGGGAGGATGCACAGGAGATACCGTCACCTCCACTGTCCACTCTTCGGCTACTACTGCTGCTGCTGATCGTGGTGGTGATGGCCGCCGGCACCGCTGCCGCCACCGTACTGTTTGTGTGACCCGCGGACAGTTGCGGCAGTTGGACGCTCGGTCCTTTCGGCTGATGCTCTACTGGCAGATTCGGTCGCTCGCTGCTGTTCCCGCTGTCTGCGAAGGGTCGGCCGGTAAAGGAGAAGGCGCCCGGCATGGACGGTAGCGACCGTAGCTCGGTGGTGCCATCGTGACCGCCACACTCACTGAGCGACGCCGTCGCGTCGTCAAACTGCTGCTGTGGCAGGTAGGCGTGGTTCTGACTGCCCGGTGCTGGACTGTGGTGGTTCGAAATATGATTGTGAAGATGGTGGTGGTGGTGCTGCTCCATCAGCCCTTGGTGCTGCTGGTAGTGGCCGCCGGCGGTGGTGGTGGTGCTGCTGCTACAGTTGCTGCTCGTCGACAGCACGCTCAGGGCGGGCGGGGGCCGCACCAAACCGGACAGTGTCGCCCCGGTCCCGGCCGCCAGCACGGACTGCGCGATGCCGTCCGACTGCACGTACGGCTCGAAGCTCGACACGTACCGGTGCTGCAGGCCGCAGGACGCCGAGGCGTTGCTCGCTCGTCCACTCACCGAATATCTGCGCTCACAAGGCATTCGCGCCACAAGGGTGGTGGTAAATGGTGGGTGTTTTTGGTGTGGGTGCGCAGTGTGTGGAGATGTGTGTAGGGGGCAAATTGCACGCCCGACAGACACACACACACAGTGTTTTTGTTTGCATTGGGTGGTGAATGAGACACACCGTTGCGCGTCGTTGCGAGTGAGAGATATGAGGAAAGGAACGAGAAACGAGAAAATTAATGGAACTTTCGTGCGCGACTGGTTATCCCCCCCCCTGCCATGATCACATGATACACAGGACCCACAAACACACACACACTTATATTGAACAAAAACGCGCCAAGAAGCGGTATGCCTTTTTTTTTGGGGAGGAGAGATGATTTTGGCGCTCAAATAGGTTTAATGAAAGGTATGAGAGATGGCACAAAACACGTGAAGGAAAGGAACATTTTAATTGCATTTCTTCTTTTTTTTGCACTGCCTGTCCTTCCAATTGTAGTGGGTGTGTGTGTGTGGATTTATGAAAGAGAGATATAGTGAGAAAGATAGACAGTGTGAGACACAGCGCAAAGGGTGCCAGAGAGCAGAGCCGCCGCGTTTGAAAATGGTGGTATGGATTGGACGTACAACACACAAAAACCGCGACACCACACCACACACACACACACACACGAAGCAAAGCGCCACACACACACAGGCAAGCGGAGCCGTTACTTTCCTCTCCCCACTCTTCCGGGTGTTTTCCAGTCACAGTGAAAACCGAGCGAGCAAGATGAGTGTTGCAGGTAAACAGTAAGAAACGAGGCGAGGGACATAAACACACACAATTAACATCTTGTACCCGGCGCCTTTTCACCAAAGGGGGTTTTTTAGTGTACATGAATGTGTATGTGTTCATGCACCCCCCTCCCCCCCCCCCCCCCACCCCTTGGAGGACATGGGGACAACGCGTGAAAAGCGAGACGCCACACAGCACTCATGGACCTTTCCCTCTTAATGTACTTTCCATAGTTTGTGGTTCGAATAGCGCCCGCCAGAGGTGTCCAACCTTTCTGGAGCTTATGTGACGTAATATACGCTTCTGTAAAACTAGCTGAGAGAGTACAGCAGGTCTGGTAGTCATGAAAAAGCGATTCTCCGCTTGTGTTTTGCGGGGAGCACCGTAGCACAGAACTGCAAAGCCCACAACCACGCACAGTAACACATGGCATGTTTTTTTTTGTCCTGCATTTTGCACGTTGCTCTTAACGCACACATACATACACAGACAAGTTACTAATTGTTGCGGCGTTCCTATCGAACGGTCTAAGAGATTTTGTCGCTGCTGCTGCTACTACAAAGCGGTGCTGCTAGCGCCGCAGTTCTAGAGGGTTTGTAAAACACGACCAATATAAATGCTTATTATATCAAGAGGCACGCTCTCCTCACAACCGCTCGTTGTTTTCTTTTTTGTTCTTCTTCTTTTGTTTCCTACTCTTGCAAAGCTTCCCGAGGTGTCCCATTTACTACTTATATAAGACATATATATATATATATATATATATAGAAGTATTTTTTCTGCTCTACCATTAGCTACGTTTTACAGACAGTGTGCTGCTTGTGTCCTTCCGTGGGTTGTAAACAACTCATGCATATAATTTGATGGTGGGCCCATGTGTAGGTAACCCGATTCATTAGGCTTCTGGGGCTAAACACACAGTCACACACCCACACTTCAGTGTTCAGATATAGGTATATATATAATAATAATAATAATAATTGTTTCATTTATATCAAGCTCTTAAGAAATCAGATGCGTTGCACTGTTTTGTATGTTTGTTTTCTTTATCGACAAGTATCAACTGTTCTTGAAACCGGTTGTATTTAGGCTATCATGTGTGCTATTCTTTTACTCCATTCACTTGAGCACTTCGACACTCTTTCCCCTCTTTGGTTCGTTCCGGATTGGATCCAATCTACACATCCACACACACACACACACAGTGTTGTTTGCAACAGGACATTGTTTAGTACACATATTTGGGAACCAATGAAATCGCATCGATATTGGGTTTTAAGTGTTTTCTTTGCAAATCGCCTTTCCATTTGGTTGGCGATGTCACACACAGACGACAGGAATCATCTATGCATTTCCCTTTAGTTCGTTTGCTCTTTGGTATTTATGAGTTTTTTTTTATCGTTCGTGTTAAGGGTACTGTGATTTGCGGTGTTCGATAAGCGATACACACTAATTTTCTCTATCTCTCTCTCTTGGTGAAGGATAGAGAATCCTAGGAACCTACCAGCGCAAAAGCGGTCAAGTCATTTTAGCTATTTTCTTCTTCTACTTTTACTATTTCCTTCCTCAGCTGAATTATGGATGACTTCTACTTTCTCCTGCGCTTTTGGCAATACATCACAATTTAATTGAAAATCGTTTTTAAACATCGTCCCGCAACCGCGCCCTGCGCAACACATCTCATACCCATATCCGCGTCACAAACACAAACCGGACGCGCAGCACACACGTGGTGGCGACGGGGTTGGACGTGGGAGATAGGATGAGGTGTGCGCAAGACGGCAGGCAACGATCGTGCATAGATACTTTTCGGCCCCACTTTCTGTTGCTTTCTTCCTGCCGGCTGGGAAGGGGCGTCGCGCGCTGGAGCGCCTCCGGCCGGCCAGCCACCCACCGTTTCTCCCACTGTTTCTTACGGTCCGCGCGCGCATCCCGGTGCAGTAGTAGTAGTAGTAGTAGTATTAGTTGTTTGGGTTAGTGTTAATTGAGGAGCGCTTAGCATAAATTTAATGACTAAAGGTGCATAATCGTACTGTTCTGATAGCTGTAAATGGAAAAGCAACACGAAAGAAATGGTTTGGTTTTTGTTAGCGGTGCCTTGATGGGTGCGGGCCAAATTGTCTTACGCAATATGCACACAGGCACAAACATAGACACACACACACAACATGGAGGGTACGTGTTAATATTACACCAACCAATACCAATATATGTACTACAACCAACCACACACAAAAAAAATGCCTACAACAAAACTCGAATAATAATGTATGAGGATGATCACATCAAACCACAGCGTAACATTCTATTAGATTAATGGTTTTAGTATTTTTCTTTTCTTCATGAGGAAATTAATTTCATTGTTTTGTTTTGAAAAATTATTTTCAACTAAGTTGAGTCAAGACAAGAATTTCAAGCATATTTATTAAAAAAAAGTTTTTTTGAAGAATTAAAAATAGTCTCTTAAATTGTCCTCGTATGAGACTAAAACAAAAATGTCACGCGTTTTACTAATAGACTCAGTTGGTTCGATATGACCAAATTTTGGCGACGATGATTGTGAATATTCAATTACACTACTTCTAGATGACGGCTTTTTGCCATAGCAGCATGAGAAAACATTATGTACATATGAACTTTCACAAGAAGCTGTCGTCTAGAAACAGTGTTAAAATGGAAGTAGTTACAAACTGAGAAGAAAGATGTATAAAAAAATGTTTAAAATTTGGATAACATGTAAATAATAAATGTGTTTTGCTTGTTTGAATGGTACACATTATAAAACAACATTCATCATAATAAAAAAAAATGTTTTCATAAGCATCAGATGCAGTGATAATACAGCAGTTGAGAAAGCTTCGTAATTGTGTTTGTTAACGGTGCTGAACATTCAGAACATTGATACTAGCAAACAACAAAAACCAGTCTGCAACAGCCGTTTCGTCAAAACGACGAGTCAACAGACAACAAAATCGAATCATAAAATAATACAAAGAAATCGTTTTAAAAGCGTGTGCTACAGGAACATGCATCATGCCAGGCAGCATATATCTATCTACAATCTATCTACAGTGTAATGAGAGATGGGGGAGAACAGCAATGGGGGGGGGGGGAGGGGTTGAGCAAGCACAGAAACTTAGTAATAATACCAATGATATGCTCTCATGCTGAAATGAAAGATGAAACGATAAAACTGATAAATCATAAGGGGATAGGGAAATCATTGCGAAAGAGGAGAACATGGGGAGGATGGAGATTTGTTTTCTAATGGCAACATTAACTAAACTAAACATCATCACCCGCAAACCATCTTTTTCTCTCTCGCTCACACAAACATGCATTATTTAGCCTCCATTCCATAGGTAGGAATAGGATTTGTACATGCTTTCCTATCCCTACTCTCTCTCTCTTTTTCTCTCCCGTTTTCTTCTCTTTCGCAGGTGAATCTACGCATGCAGAAAGCGAATCAAGGTAAAAAAGGATGAAAATGAAGATCAAAAATGACGTGCCCCGTGGAGGAAAGGCGGAATACGCTTTTCGCTCCCTCCATCTGCGCCTCCTGCCCCGGAGCAGTACTTACCCGGTCGAGGGCGTATCGCGGGACGCATCCGGCGACTGGATGTTGTAGGACGGGGTGTTCGGGAAGCTGTTCATCTGGTTGTTGGTCGGGCCGGGCATCAGTACCGCCCGCACCTCGGACGCGATGTAGTTTTTGTTGCGCGGCGGCCCGGCCGGCGTCGTGTACCGGTCGAACGCTTCGTGCTTCGGCTTGTTCGGGTACAGGTAGAAGAGATCGTCAAAGTCGCGGATGCGGTCGGACAGCGACCGGGTGGAGAAGTCTTTGGCCGTGAACGGCTGAATGTGCAGTATCTGGGGCTGCCCGTCGTTGCCCTCGTTTACCCAGGCGATGGTAATGCCACCTAAAATGGTGCAAACCGCAAACAAAACGTTTCAGATTCGGTTCCAAAAGTCCCCAAACGGCTGCTGTGCGGTGCGCCGCTCGCCCACTTACCGAGCTCGCTGTCGGAGAAGCGCAACAGAAAGGTACCGCGCGGGCACTTGAGCAGATAGTCCTCGGCCTTGGACTTGTGTATGAAGCCGATAATGCTGCCGTCCATCCACGGGCCGCGCAGATGCTCGCGCGTCACCTTCATCGCCGCGTAGAACCAGTCCCAGAACGTGAACGAGCGGTCCGGGATCGGCTCCTTGCAGAACTGCGACCACATGATGGTCAGATCGTTCGGCACCGGGAACGGCAGGTTCGTTTTGAACGCCTTCTCGCACAGGAAGTGCATATTCTCTGCCGTGAGCGAACGTCCGGTCGACGCGCGGAACTTCATGTTGAGCGCCTCGGCCAGCTGGTTCCAGATCACCTTGTCCGGCACCTGGAACGGGATCCGGTTGATGTCCGCGAACGCATTGTCCCAGGTGATGGTGGCCCACGACTGTGGCTCCTGGTTGCCGTGCACGATCACGACCACGGGCAGCGAGATGGTCCATACCTGCAAATCGTGGGTGGAGAGGGAAGGTGAATGGGTAAGCGATGGCTTGCTCCGTTAACGGGCGTGCTGCTATATACAGACCGAAAAGACGAGATCGCCATGGCCGACGGCAAAGCTGGACTGAAACAGGAGCGCAAACTTTTCATCCATCACACACTCGGTGCCCTTCTTCTCTGCGCGCTTGATCTTCTTCAACTGCATGTTTCTGGTGAGGAGATGAAAATAAGGGCGTTAAAACTGTACTACGTATGTATAAGTTTTTCTCTTAATGAGTAAATTCCAGTGCTGTAAAATGTCACTTTCAATGTCTGAATGCTCAACTCCTTTTAACGAGTAAAATCTTGAATAACGAGCAATATCGTTTGTGCTGCTGATAATTTTTTTGCTGTCGACGTGATATCAAGTTCACAGTTGTTAACATAAAACACTTCTATAATTTTATGTATTGCTCTGGTAAACGATAATTCTAATACTAATTCTAGTTTGGAGCAGTTTATTTTTCATATATTTGATGCTAATGCGTCTCAATTGCTTACCTGAAGCTCACTGACAGCTGCTTGGTCGTTTCGTTGTACTCCAGATTGCCGATGTTGTTCATGATTTCGCCGCACGACTGCTCGGAAGCTTTGTTGGTCTGTTGCGTCTGCTGTGCCTGTGCCTCTGTAAGGTACGAAAAGCGTCAATCGTAAGGTCGTCCCATCGCACAACGGTACCCACACCCACCAACCCACTCACCGGAAATGATGGACACCTTCACTTGCGGGTTGACCATCTTGATGTTGAGCGTGTTGCCGACGAGCAGCCGGACCGTCGCGGCGAACCGCGTGTTCGTCTTCATCACCTGCGGCGGCTGCTTCTCGATGATGAACGTGTTGGTAATGAGCATCTTCAGCAGGTTGGTCACGTCGACCATCGCCTGCGGCAGCAGGTCCGGCACGTCCTCCTGCTCGACGTGCAGCTTCGACTTGTTCTTGATCGCCAGCCGGATCTGATCCTTGGTGCTCCAGATGATCTCGGCCAGGCTTTCGCACCACGCCTGTATCGTGTCGAGGTTGCTCGCGCTCATCATCGACGCCCCGTTGCCGGCAAAGCCCTGGTTAATCTTCCACTGCGACAGATACTTGTTCAGCACCTTGTTCTGCACCTCGTCCGTGATGAGGATCGTCTTGCGGAAGCCGTCGACGAGCGCGAGCCGCTTCCCGGTGCACAGCTGCAGCCGATCGTTCACCATCTTCTGGTGCTGGGCGAGCTGGTTGTGCGCGTGCGCCCGCATCTCCGCGTTCTCGATCGTCTCCAGCTGGGCCCGGTTTTTCTGCAGCTCGTGCACCTCCAGCAGCAGATGCTCGTACTCCTTCATCAGGTTCCGGTTGTCGTTCTCGTTCGTGCGCACCATGATCTGCAGCTGCTGGACCGCGTTGAACACCTCCGTCACCTCCGGGTCCTGCACGTTCACGCACTCGTCCGGGTAGGCGACGCACTGGCGCTCCCGGTGCAGACAGTTCATCAGGTGCTGGTACAGCTGGGCCGGATTGTGCGAGAACAGCTGGCGGAAGTTCCGGGCCGACTCGTTCAGCCGTATCTTGATCGTGAAGTTGCTCTCCGGCAGGTTGATCGCCGTCCGCTCCAGCTCCATGATGAGCTGGTTGAGAAAGTTGGCCGCATCCTGCTCGTACACCGCCTCCTGGTCGTTCGTGTACACCGGCGCGTTGCTGTGGAGTGGGGGGGGAAAAGGAATAAGGTGAATTTGATCATTTCATATCGGACGCCTTCGCTTCGCAGAGCATGCTTACAGCAATCGTTCCTCGATCCAGTCTGCCAGGTAGTGCCGCACCTCGATCGGAAAGTTGCTGCCGTAGATGAAGCGTATCTGCTCCAGGATCGGCTGCGGCAGCTGGTTCACCCGGGCCCACAGTGACATCTTGCCGGCCGTTGGGGTTGTTTTTGGCTTCTTCCTGCTCTTTTTATGTACGCTTCCTTCCCTTACTTATTGCACACACGACCTTCGCGCCCGCAAAATGGGGGGAGGTTGGAGAGCGGACAACACCAACGCCACACCAAGCAGGCGGTTGTTGGTGAGTGAGCGTGTCGCTGCGCCTGGCTGTTGCTGCGGCGATCGATCCAAACAACCGTTTGGTTCTGAGAGCTTTCCGTCCGTGATTCGCTTTAATTACCGGCACGCCAAAACGGTCCCGCTCTAATGAAGCACGACTGGGCGCTGCAAAGGGAAAATGGAGAGTAACATTAAGATTAGTGTTGAGTGTATTTGCACCAAACATGCACACAGAGACACATACACACACACATATATATATCGAGAGACTCGAGCCTGCACATCCGCCCGTATTTTTTTTTCAACTCTGCCCTCCCACCACCTCCCAGCAGCTGCAGCAAAGTGCAGTGCAAAATACAGTTTAGCACGTCAGCAACGGTCTATCTATCGGGGTGTGCGCATTTGTTGTTTCTTGTTCGAGACTTTCCAGTTTGAACTACATTTGTCTATCCGCCGACTTGCTAGAACGCCACCCCCACCACCCTGTGTAGTAGAACGCTCGCACGCACACAGCGACCGATCGTGGAACCGATAAGTCTACGGCGAAAAGGGTGAGATGGAGTTGGGGCTGAGGGTACTGCACTTGAACGCCGCTGCTATTATGCACACAGAGACACACCGACACTTGGACCTGTTAGGCAGAGAGGGCAAGTGTGGCGCGTGAACTATTATTCGCTGCACGAACTGCCGCCTCTCCCCCTGCCCAGCCAGGGGTCGGCAATGCCATTTGACGACTTGGAACTTACATCAATCCACAAAGGTAGAAAGTGAAGAGACCATTCCGATATTGAACTGCTTAAGGTTAGAGCCTCACCAAGGAGATATTCTTGTGATTGGCACATTGACAACATTCATTTTGGTTATGCTACAGCAGAATGGATTGAGTGGGGAAAGCCATTGGAGCACTTGCTCACAAGTAAACCAGCAACTTTCGTCATCTGTGTTCACGTTTTGGATCATTTCAACTGTTTTTAATTGATTGGAAATGACATTCTGACATACTGCAAGTGTCTTCTTGATGTCTCAGTGGAATATCTTCATCACACATCTACTGTGGAGGTCTAACCTCAAATTTTCGTATCATCCTGAGACGTTCGTCGTCTGCGCTCTGGAGCGTTCTTCGTCTACTGCATCACGATTTACCCCTTCCAAACTGCATAATCAGTTGCGCAGTAATAGTTTGCCGCCCACTGATGTGCATGTGTGTGTGTGTGTGTGTGTGTGTATCGCATCAAGATGATCGAAAACAGGCCTGCCCGGGGATTTACCGCACAGTGTGGCGGAGGGTCGGCAAGTGCATGCGTGCATTCTAATGCCTGCCGAAGGACCCAAACGTTCCAATCGTGTGGCAAAGATGTTACAAGACCCCCGGACCCCCGTTGAACAGTGCTCTCCCGTAGGTCCCACGGTACGGGTCTGCGTGCAAGGGGGCAACTATATAAATGCATCCTCCTCCTCCTCCTCCTCCTTCTCCCACCGGTTCCGGTTCTCCTTTCTGCACCTCCCCTCATTCCAAGCCCCCCCCCCCCCCCCCCCCCCCGTTTTGCTAGCGTCCCCGATGCAATTTCCAGGAAGTTTGCTTGTTGTTGTTGTTGTTTTTGTGTCGTTGTTTAGGGCCGCGGCGCGTCACTTATTGATTGCAGCGAGTCCGCGTGTTCTAGAGCTAATCACAACCCGGGAGGCATGTTTAGCAAACTCTCCTTCCACTCCTCCAACACTCTTCCGGCCCTCCCCTACCCCCGTCTCTCCAAAAGCTGTAAAGAAATTTTTAAAAGCGTGTCGTTGTTTACTCCGTTCCTTTCGTGCTGTGAGTAGAAAGTAGCAAACAACCGAGAAGGTCCTTCTCGTCATCGTCACCTCACACACACACACGCTTGACCTTGCAACAGCAAAACAGGAAACAGGGTGAGGGATTGGAGGTGGGGGTAGGGTTGTTTCCGGTTTTAAATGGAGCGAAAAAAAAAGGCAGCGGAAAAAGGGAAATTGTGTAAATTGTGTTAGAGCGCGCCGTTACTTTTAGGCCGCGAACCTGATGCGATGAATGGCCACTCTTGTTATTCTTCGCGGGGTGTGTGTGTATGTGTGCTATATGTTATTTTTAGCGCCAGCTCCAAAATTATCGCTCCCCGTGAGACGAGTTTGATTTTTATTGGCGGATAGAGAGATAGAGAGAGAGAGAGAAATCAGATAATCGATAATTCAACGCGCCTCAACATTACTGTGGTCTTGGGGTGTGATTGTGGAGGGTCTAATTTTGGAACTTCCATCGAGGAATGAGCTTGAGATGGAGAGCTTTTTTTATAGCACTTCATCCCCCCGCTCCCGCCCACTCTTATGTTGCCGGTGATTGTAATTTATTACCATTGCCAGCGGTGCTGGTTGCTATTTTAACGAAGTGTGATTGGCGATCCTTTGCAATCTGTCTCACACAGAATAGATAAAAAACGGTTCGATTGTTCAATAAGGTTCGAGTTAATTTGCATTTGCGGTATTGATTTTGTTTTTACGCTCTAACTATTGCCCTTTCTCACGTTAATTTCAGGGTGATCAGGCAGAGGGGGGAGGATGGGCGAGACTCATTGAAGCGTGAAGGAGAAGATTATCTAGAACTAGAGTAGTGTGATTCTTCCTGCTTCATCTGAAGGAGATGTTACGATTCTAGGCAGTGTATTGTATTTTTTATGAAGTTTGAAATTTATCGGCTGAAATGACGTCATCACACGACACATTCTCAGCAAAGCCTCAGGAACTGGAACAGGTTAGCGAATGTGTGATTGATTTTTGTTGTTTTTTTCTGCTAGAGCACACATGTTTCAAACAAGATAAAGTAAAAACCAACTGGAAACATCAATTTACAAATTTAGGAAATGTATTAAAGGGTTTCTTAGAGTTTTTTGAAAGGTTTCTCAAAAAATTTTGAGAGTTACCAAATTATCGTTTGGATCGTTTGGAACCTGAATTAAGGACTGCTTCTTTCTTGCACACTGTGGGGCTGAAGGATGATTAGAAGCTCTGGTTAAGCTTAACTCTAATTTTTCACCAAAACCCAGAACAGTCATTTTTTGCGCAACATTGCGGGATACCCCCAACGATCATTATTTGGATGCCGAAACTACCAAATTACACTCAATTTTAACATCATAATTTAGTACTTTTAAACACACAAGTTGAGAGAAATGCACAAAGCAAACTCTCCTCCTCCACGATTAGAAACTCGGTGCACTTGTGTTTACAGAAACGGAGCGCGATGTTGGTGCGCCACCCCGCAACTCCACCACCACCCAGCAGCAGCAGCAGCAACAATAACAAAAAACCCACTGGTCAAGAAAATTAAGCCATCGCGCGCGGTTTCATTCCGTGGAAAAGGCTGTGGATGTGTATCGATGCCGGTGCACCGGTCCTTTTTTCCGTGGTACAAGCGTTTGTGCGCGCTCCACCGCTCTCATCCACCCTCCGTGAATCTGCATCTGTGCTCTAAACAAAAACACAAAGAAGCACCAAATGGCACCACCACCGTTTCGCTGAGCAGGCACGTTCACGACAAAAGGCTCGAAAAGGGGGTCGCGGGCGGGGCTGAGAGCCCGAGTGCCGAGCAAAACACATATCGAATTACGCACATCGGCACACAAACGCGGGCATAAATAAAATAGGGACCGCGCACAGGGGGTGAGTTGTTTGATGTGTGGCGGGGGAGATTTCGGGGGGGGCTTGCGCGGAGGGTGTAGGTTCTGAGGCCTCTCCCGTTAGGAAGAGAAGTT
Source organism: Anopheles gambiae (assembly GCF_943734735.2). Classification (NCBI taxonomy): domain Eukaryota; kingdom Metazoa; phylum Arthropoda; class Insecta; order Diptera; family Culicidae; genus Anopheles; species Anopheles gambiae. Next base: position 1,641,342 of record NC_064600.1, on the reverse strand, counting down.
TCTGGTTGCAGCCGAGCGGGGTTCCAGAAACGAAACAGGCCAAGGGAAAAAGTGAATCGCCAGGGGTCAATATACCAGGAATTGTTTATAGAACTGCCGGTACGTATGGGCAAGTCCCCCAACACACACCTTCACCGCGCAGTGGAAGGGACTGCTGAGCACAACACATAAACACAATAATGCTCTGCTGACTAATCGATAGCACAAACATTGAACCTTTCTTGAACCTTTGGGAAAAAAAAGGCTGAACGGCGTCTGTGTGTTGGCGAAGCAGGACCTGGGGCTAGGCGCTGACGTGTTGCATTGACGCTATGCTGCTTCGAAAAGTAGCCGATGGTTGGCACACAAAGGTAATTGAAAAATACAAACTATTTAGCAGAACAGTGAGTTTGAATTGGAGATTACTGACTGATTATGACATGAGTTTTCGAGGTCCTATACTTGGCACACTTGATTAGTGTTGGGTAAATCAGATTCAGATTCAGGAATCTGAATGAATCTTTGGAATTATTCAATGAATCTGAATCTCGGTTGAAAAGGTTCATGAATCTCAAAGATTCGTGAATCCTCAAGGATTTACGAATCTTCAAGGATTGAATATCGAAAAATTCAAGGATCAAAAGATTCATTAATCTCGAAAGATTCACGAATCTCTAAAGAATCAAAGTGCTGGGGCTTTTTATTGTTCTTATTCTAAGCGTAACAACCTATGTGGTCATGCCACCATATACAGGATTTGTTTTTGATAGTTTGTTTTGCTACGGGGAGATGGTCCATGCGAGGCTTGAGCCGACAACGGGCAATTTTAGGGTGGGATTGGGCAAATTCTATGTTTTGGAAATCATACATCTCTAAAGATTAATGAATCCTTAAAGATATATGGATTTTAATGGATTTGTGAGTCTTATAGAATCGTGAATCTTAAGAGATTCATGAATCCTTGGAAATTCGCGAATCTTTAAAGATTCATGAATCCTTGGAGATTCGCGAATCTTTAGAGATTCATGAATCCTTGGAAATTCGCGAATCTTTAGAAATTAATGAATCGTTGAATGTTCGACTCGAGATTCGAATCACTCATCACTGAATCTTCATATGAATGAATCTCAACGAAAGATGCATGCAACCCAACACTACACTTGATCACTGGCCGGGGGGGTCCCGGTCTTGCACTTCAAGAGTACGCAAACAAAATTGCTTCTTCGAGCGTGCAGCTTTTACCAAGCCACGGCTGGTGGATTGAAAACCCCCTTGTGTCTGTGTGCAGTAGTGATGGGAAAAATGAAGTTTTTATCGGAATCGATTCCGGCTAGCTCCGCAGTTTTCTGGAATCGATTCCGGATAGTAGGTCCGGAATCAGTTTCCGGAATCGATTCCGGAATCGGCTCCGGAATCGGAATCGACTCCGGAATCGACTCCAGAATTGATTTCGGAATCGGCTCCGGAATAGGAATCGGTTCCGGAATCGACTCCGGAATCGGTTCCGGAATCGAAGTCGGCTTTCGAATCGGAAATGGCTCATAAATTAGAATCAGCTACCAAACGGAGTCAGTTTCGGCATCGCCATAAAAAAAGGCGTTTGGATCCAATCATACTACGTATTGCTAACCGCAAAAATCCAAATTTACTTGTAAAAGATCCATTCTCATGGAGATTCCCGGACTGATTTTGCTCCGGAGTCAACACCGGAATCGGCTCCGGAGCCAACTCTGGAATCGGTTCCGGAATCGGCTCCGGAATCGACTCCGGAATCGGCTCCGGAATCGGCTCCGGAATCGACTCCGGAATCGGCTCCGGAATCGGATCCGGAATCGACTCCGGAATCGGCTCCGGAATCGGCTCCGGAATCGGCTCCGGAATCGGAATCGATTCCAGCATCGGAATCGGCTCCGGAATTGATTCCGAATACGGAATCGGAATCGGGTAGGTCCGATTCCGAACTCCCACCACTAGTGTGCAGCATAATCTCTTCGCTCGTAATCTCATGTCCCGCGCGTCACACAATTCTCGATTGATTTAATCATTAAATGATTTAATTTCTAACGCAATCTGACCTACTGAAAGCCACGCTGCTGTGCGCACTGCACTTGCCGTGCCGTGTGTAATATCTCCTCTGTGTCATGTGTCAAGTATTTTTAAACCCTCCCATCGCTTAGGCAGCAAATTGGAGCTAGCGTGAAGGGGAAGAATTTTAAACAGGGACGTAGAAGTGCCATTTAAGTTTGAATTCTGAATTATAACCATTATTAGTTATCAGCATCATACGACAGGTGGCAATTGAATTGTTCGACGTGTAAAACATCAATTGCATGTCAAATTCAAATCTCCCCCCGGAAAGCTCGGTTGAGACAGAAGATGAACGAGACAAAGATTTCATTTCAAAGCGAATCCCTGATAACTGAGAATTTTTTACGCTCTTTAATGCGTCAAACAAAACAAAATCCATTAAAGCAAGAAGTTCATGGACGAAAGCTCATTAAATAACTCGCGTTTATTTATTACCATTTTTTTCTCCATAGCATAACAGCCCTGATGATGAGCTGACCGGACAGGACGTGACACAAAAAAGCGAAAAATTCTTTCAAGTTTTGACCGGATCTTTAATTGCCGGCTGTAATTGCGCACTTTGATCTTCCCATTTTGAGTTCCAATGACATGTGTTTAGGCATTATGAGTCATCCTTTGTCAAGATTCTGCAGTAAAAACTTTGCCAAAATACCTTAACCCTCTTTCCCACTTCCACGCTAGCTTTATTTGCATCTTTAGTGAGATTATTTACATTCGTATCTGTTATCAAATCGATGAAAATTACTCCAGGGCTCTTAAGTGTGATAAATTGGAGCCATTCTAGCGGCAAGAAGCGTCAATAGCGCGGGAGGAGAAGGTGGAAGGAGCTTAACAATTGGCTCGTAAAAAAAACGTTGAAAGGCCAAACTGAGCAGAACAATTAACAACTATTTAGTCAAACTCATCGAAGGTTGTTTTGACGGTTTGTTTTTCCTACTTGTGTATTCGTGTGTCAGAACCGAGAAGAAGACCCTGACAATTCAGATACCTTTCGTTGTATTGAAATTGTGTTTTTTTCTTTCCTATCTCAAGCACCTAGCATTTGTACGCCCCCTGCCGGGCAATATTGACGTCTCAATGACACTTACAAAGCTTGCGTTTTTCGTACCTAACCATTCATGTGGCCCAGCACACGCTGTCTTCTTTTTGTGTCATCCTTCGCCTCTTTTTTTGTTGTTGTTGCTACATACCTTCCTCTGTTAGGTATTCGGCACAGCCACAGCATCCTCCAGGAAAGTCAACCAACGCCCCCCGAGCAGCACAAAAAAGCCCCACACATCGATTTGCCGTTACGCGGAAAAGGCTCCACCATCAAACACGGGGCCATGATGATTGGCAACCTATTACACCACCACCACTCCCACCCAAAAGAGCGTGGCGAAGAGCAGAGTCGCGGAAATCAAGGAAAAAAGCGACACCTTCGCCATTTCCCGTTGCCATGTGGACCGGGGGCAGGGCAGCGCAGAAAAACCAATAAGCTACAATGATTAATTGAAGCAAAAAAGACATCCCAACCCCCCCCCCCCCCTGCTGCCCACTCGCGAAGTTAATTGAAATGCGCGCGCTTGGATACCAATTGTTGGGCGGAAAGCCGCTCGTGCAAAGCAAAGGAAGGGAAGGAAGATGGGGGAAAACTGTTACTAATTAGATGAAAACACAGCTGAGGAAAAGTGCGTGGGAGATGGGTTTGGTGTGCTGCAGGCGCCACAAATTAGCGCGCCACTGCCCTGCTCGGCCACGGTGTGTTTCTCTGTGTGTGCTTGCGTTGGGAGCCAATATAAGCAAGTGAAGGAAAACGGCAGCAGTCACAGCGGGCAGGGCGCAGAAGAAAAAAATAAAAAAGAAACCATCCAACCTGTTGCTTTTGTTAAGGATACATTCGTGCAAGATGAAGAAGATACAAAACATCATTTTACGGTGACAGAGACAGGAACAGCAAGGGAACGGCGGAGAGCAAGCGCCGAATCCTTGCCGCCCGGCCAGCCCTGGGAAGCTGCGCTGACCTAAATTCATCAAACCTCGCGAGAGTTCCTCTCTCTCTCTCTCTCACACACTCTCTTGTATTTGCATCTCCCCTTCCCCCTCCCTTTATAGCCCTTTTCCTCCCCCTCCCCATTAGTGCCCGGGGCACGATTGCGCGCAGGACACAATCCTCAACAGCCGGACCGGAGAAACATGCAAATGGGGGGTTCGATCTTCTTAACAGCTCTCTCTCTGTTGAGATCCAAAAACCAAAAACCAGAGGGCAAAAAAGCAGTAAATCAAACCATCCGGGGATGGGGGGTCGATAACAACACACTATTGCCTCTCTTTCTCCCAATTTCTCTCTTTATCGAACACTCTGTGTGTTTGTGTGTGTGTGTGTGCCCCTATCAGCTGCTGTGTAATAAGGGCGCATGCTTCCCGGGGCAGGGCCACACAGCAAAACAGCCCCTCGAAAAACGGAGAACCTTTAGAGAACCTTTTTCTTCTCTTTTTTTGGACTACAGGGAATCTACCGGGGTGAACAACAACAAAAAAAGGACACTCACAAACCGACGACAAGAAGGGGAGCGCGGTCGTGCTGTAATAATGGGGCCCGGGCAAAACACACACACACACACACACACACACCACTTGTTAGCCGCGCGAACAGGTTCCAACATTAATCATGGATGAGCATGGGACACATTTGAAAAAGGGAAAATTATTACCAACATTATTACAATGTGTTAAAATTGCTTTTTTTTGTATTTCTTCCAGCAGTACCGAGCGAGAAAGATAGATTGTAATGCATAGCGAAGAAGACGGAGAGAGAGAGAGAGAGAGAGAGAGAGAGAGAGAGAGAGAGAGGGAAAACGAGAGCAGAAAAGTAAAAGACGTAATGTCGTCCTGCAATAAACCGGAACTGAAAAGTTAGATTTCCCAGGGGAGAACAAGAGAGACAGAGAGAGACCAAGAAAGAGAGAGAGAAATCCAAAAAAAAAAACACACAAACAAATCCCCAGAACTACTAGGCGTTGTTCGTGGCCTTTTTTGTTTGCCCCCCTCCCCCACCCCCTTTTTGAAGTGGGTGAATGGTAGAGTTATCGAACACGGCCGAACACAAACGAAAAAGGGATGATTCGCAGCATCATTTACTAATTGTGCCACTGATGAGTGGTGAGAGCCCGCAACGCAAGCGTGTGCGCCACTCACCGGCACTCACGGGGGCAAACCACGTTGCGCTGGGCTACTGCTACTACCATTACAGTACACATTACAAGCGGAAGGAGGAGTGGAATGGGGTTTTGTTGAGATTTTTATTTTAATGATTAAGTGGAAGATAACTCAAATAAAGTAAATAAGTTACAAATTTAAGGACAATTGCTCGAGAGGGTTTAACACTAGAACTACTGCCAAGCGTTTTAAGCGTTTCTGGCCCAATTTGCTAGCAATTGTTGCAAAAGACATTACAACAATCAGCTTAATTTTGGATTGATTTGAAATACATTCTCATCTCATGTCACACTGTTGCTTATGATTACTATGTAGCTAGTCGAATTTAAGCGTTACCAGTCACCAGACACTGATCCGGTAGTTCTAGTGTTAAGCAGCTGCTCTTGCGAAGATTCTGGGTAACATTCTGGGGACACAATTTCAGTGCAAAACCAACGGTGGAAACCGATCCGAACATTCTGGCCAGTTAAATCAAGCCACCGGTTCCCTCCCTGTGTTTCAAGCTCGACACGAGAGCATCGCAGAGGGCGGCTGGTTGGTTGATGGTCGAACGTTTGATGGGCGAAACGGGACCACCACACGGTTGCATTCGAGGACCCTGGGCCGTTGTCATGGTGAGCTGCTCTCCCGAGCGCACCGGGCATCCGTGCGACACTGTCGTGACGTCATCATCAGCGGAGCCTCCGTCTGCTCTTCACCTGCTGGTGTGTCAACTTACCCGCTCTCTGCCACGCTCTCACTCTCTGTTCACAAACCCCGGATGTGGGGATATCTGTTGCTCATCCGCTCAAGTGCAGGAGCAAATCCGACCCCTCCCCCCCCCCCCCCAACTCCCCTATACAGAGAGCTAGAAGTAAAATAAAAAAATGCTCCAGCTGCTATAACAACACAGCACACACACACGCTACTAACCGATGCAACATGCCCCATCACACACCTCACTCTATCTCTCTTTTTCTCTTTTTCTCTCTCTCTCTCTCTCTGTTCTCCATCTTCTTGCCCCCCCACAGCAAAACGCCGTGAACTTTATCAATTATGCAAATTAAATCGCATTTTAAACCGCCAACATTTTAACTGCATCCGTGTGTTCACCAATGCGCGCACACAGCCACCAACACACACACACACACAGTTGCAGCGCGCAACAGGAAATATGGCCTTCTCCACCCCCGCTGGTCGTGTGTGTGTGTTGCGGCTGGGGCTACGTGTTGCGCTTTTTGAGCGACTTTGGTTCTTCGGTTATGCGCAAGTACGCTTGAGCGTGGCAGCAGGGAAGGGAGGGAAGGAGGAAGGGTGCTCAAAGCACCGAAAAATGTACCAATTTCGACCGTACATGGAAAATCAAACTGAAAAAGAGCATACAAAGAAAAAAAAAACAACAGGAACCATCTTTCCTCGCAGCTTGCCGAGGAGCCACCGCGGAGTGACCGCTAAGTGGCAAAACCAATAGGTGTGCAGGGAACGCTTTAAGTTCTAAGCTAAGCTCGGTGGCTCTGCCTTGAAAATGCTCCGAGTTTGCTAGTATGCCAATGCCCGGTGGCCGCAGGAAAGGCAATGTTTCATTTTGCCGTCTTCTCGGGCGCGCGAGCCTACATTTCGGTGCGATAGGGAAACACGCTGTGCAAACCCTTCAGAACACACCACCCCCATTCCCCCCCCTATGGACGAATGGGATTAAGGTACACACACACACACACACACACACACACACACACACACACACACACACACACACAAGTACAACTACACAAACACACAGTTAGACGGACCTGGCTTTGCTTTGCTGGTGTGGTTTAGCACGCGCTCGCGACACGCATTTTATGGGCTCATCAACACACACGCGCTCACACACACACATACACACACGTACATATACAGCACAGTGTAACCCAGAGTACGCACCGCGCGTCGATGCGTTACAACATCCCGTACCGTACTGACGTGAGCGGCCGGCCGAACAGTACGCTTTTATACCGGAGCCCGCGCCACACACGGTGGGGCTGGGCTCTCTCTCTCTCTCTCTCTCTCTCTCTCTTTCATGCGCGGCTGCTACCCACAAACACACACACACACACACAGTTTGCACGGGGTCACTCACGCACGGTCTCGCGTTTGCCGGTTGCCCCCGCCAACGGTATTTGGGGTGAAAGAATAGGAAAATTGTGCGAACACTACCCGGATTTTGTGTGCGAGCCTTTTCCGGCAAACACAGCGTTCCGTGTTGTTCTCAGTATCTACTAAGCTAGTTTTGCCCGAAACGCTTAACACGCTTGGTAGGGTCCAGTGCTAAAAAAAAAAATAGCAATTTTATTACTCACCAACGCCAGCAGCGCTTTCTCTTCATTTTTTTATTTAATTTATGATTGAAATGAACTGCTTTAAAGAGTTAACGCTACACCAGAAGAGTTTAGAATTACTTACACACTAACAGTGAAGCGTTTTTTGGGCCAACTTCGACGCAACTATTCCATATAATTCAAGAAAAAAACGCTTAAAACGCCTGCTACTTCCAGTGTTCTAGCACTGGGAGGGGGGGGGGGGGGGAAAGGCTTCCATTATGCATCTACTATAGCGTCAGTCCTAAGCCGGCGATATTTCATTTAAAAAAAAAACTCAGTAAACGCTTCAGTTTTTGGAAGCGAAACGCTTCGAGTAAGCAATTTTTTGCACATTCCAACGCAACAAAAATCATCGTTTGTTCAGGTTGGATTATTGAATTTTCTCCCTCCAAAAAAAAAAAAAAATAATAATAATAATGTCCCCAATTGCCGCCACAACACGCCAACTGTGTTTTCCGTACAGTTACAGCGTGAGTTCTGGACGGTGTAACAAGGCGCAAGAAAAGTGAGAGCATTTTGGAACTCACCAAACAAAACAAAAAAAACATACTCCAAGGCATAGAAATCGAAAAAAGAAAACTAGAACAAGGGACACGATAACAAGTACTCCACACCTCTCTCAACGTTCCAGACGCCAAACGGCAAGACAGTGGCAGAGAGGGCTACATGAAGGGAGCAGAGGCGTATCCCGACGCATACGCCTACTAACCAGCCGGTACACACAAACACACACCACACCTAGACGGGACAGTACTGCGCGAGACAAAACAATTCGCTGAACACTGTTTGTTTGGTTCGTTAATAATTTCCTTCGGTTTTCAGTGCTTTTGGGGTGCTTTTGGTGCATCACACACTTGTCTAATGTTGGGTTTGTGTCAGGTAGACGACTTTCCACAGGTTGTGCGCCTATCACACTGAGACTGACACACGGCGCACGTTCCCTTCTCCAGCTTAGCCCTGTGCAGGCGTCGTTGAAACATTACGTCCACGGCAAAATCGCTCCAATAAGAAAACAACCTTCCCAAAATGCAACAAAAACGCTCGAACGGTTCGTTCGGTCAACCATAAAACTGTGGAGCGCGGGGTATAAGTAAATAAATAAATAACCCGGCAGCAATTAATGAAAACGCTACGCCTCTGTGTGCCTACATGTGCTGCTGCTGCTGCTGCCTACGAATTTATTATTTGATGTTGGTTTTCCCGACATTTCTGCATTTTCATTTCGGCTAAATAAAACAGCCGTGCCCACTCGTCCGGGAAAAAGGCAAACAATTAATTCATTTCACTGTGGCTCTTGCTTCAACCCTTGACGAGGGGGAGGGGGGGGAGGGGGGGTTTGCAAGAGGAGGCATTAAATTTTGACCAATCTTTGTCGCCGGCGCCACGGCGATGAATTTTACTTCGTGATGGGGACGACCAACGGGTGTAGTAAAGGCAGATCGCCACCAAATTAGGGTTGGTTTTTCCGGCTCCAGCTCGGGGGTGGGTTTTTCCCACCGAAAGCACGCACCAAAAGTAAGTTAAGAGAGAGAGAGAGAGAGAGGAAGAGGCGCAGCTTCGTCGAACGAAAAAGTAGCAATTAGCGAGCGCCCAGGTGTGTAGTGCGTGCTCCCACACCCCCTCTAGTGCACTCTCCTTCTTCGCTCGTTACAGGGTTTTCCAGGAGCTCTCATAGCTGCGGGACACTTTATTGAGCCTTTCTTACACGAAGTGAATGGTAATGTAATGGGAATTGGACTCTCTACAGCAACCTTGGTGGACACTGCCAATAAGAATTTCGAAGGAGCCTGTCCAATAAGCGTACCATTTACCAATTACCATCATTTGAAGTTCACTTCCCATAAGAAAGAGCCAAGGAAGTGTCCGCCAATGAGAAACGCCTGGAAAACACTGTATCATTGTTTGGTCCCTTTTCGAGCACGATTGGGCAATGGGGAAAGAAGGGGCGTGAAGGAGGAACGAAACAAAACTAAACAAATTATGATCAATGATTGAAAAACAAAAACAAAGCAAAAACGCGAATCAAAAGAGATATAAAAATTGAAGAAAAAAAAGCCACACAGGCACCAGGACGAGAGAAAGGAAATGTCAAATCACTTCCCCCTTCCTGTGCCATTTAAAATAACATCTTCCTCTAGATCCGGGAGCTTACTTTCCACCGGAAAGTACACACCAACAACAACAACAACAACAACAACAAAAACACTCACAACTTTTCCCGGAGATGGCTTTACAAAGGCGGGCCGCGCGCGCTCAATTTCCCGGGCTTTCCCGCTCGTTCGCAGGAGCTTGGCGGGGTCCGTCGTGCGGGAAGAAGAGGGCAGTGCCATCGAGTTCGAAATTCTGAATTGATGTGTTCAGCGATAGGGTAGGTGAGGGGGGGGGGGGAGGGGGTTACGCGAGAAGCTCTAAAAACGCCTGTTGCTATTCGCAACCGGAGCAGCAGCGGGGGACTTACTTCGGGAGCAATCGTCGTCCTGTGAGAGAGTGAGAGTGCAATGAGTGACCGACCGGCTGTGAATGGAGCACGGGGGAAGGGGATTCGCGAGTGGGCACCGGGGGTGGTGCGCGGCACTCTCGCAGCGCTGCTGGGCTGGGCAAATTGGAAATCGGTCAAAAGGACGCGCCTGCACAAACCAGGATACACCAGCCAGGCAAGGGCTTGGCGCTGCCGCTGCCTCGAGCGAACGAGCGAATGAGAGCCTCTTTCGCACCAGCATGGATCCAGAGAGAGAGAGAGAGAGAGAGAACGGAGCTCGAGCATTATTTTTAGAACCATGTAAGGATGTAATCCGGGGAAGGAGACGATGGAAGGAAGAGCAACACAAAACGGGAGGGGCAGAAACGATGCAGTGGGCGCAATGCTGGAAAAGCGAAGAGCGAATATAGTTTGCTTTTTAGTGAATGCGCGTCATTAATAATTTAACCCGATCCCGGGCAAGCTTTGTTTTCTCTGTTCGCAACGCTTTTGACTTAGAGTTTCTGCTCCTTCCGCCTCAAGCAAAAGGGATAAAGGAGTGGGATGGAGGGGATGGGGTGAAATGGAAGAAAAACAGTCACTTCGTCTTCGGGCAAAGGGATGCACAAAGCAGGACGACTGACTGGAGAGAGAGGCACAACTTGACACACAAAGCGCACACAGCCCCCGTAAGCGAAATTGACAACAAGCATGAAAATAACATTTGCTACGGCGCGAGCCTTTTCCTTCTAACACACACACACACACACACACACACACACACACACACACACACACACACACACACACACACACACACACACACATGTACGTGCGTGTTTCACTGTGAGTGGCGTTTTTCCGCCTTTCCCGGAGCATTACAAACTAAAGAATTGAGACGAATGAGTGCGCTCATTCGTCGAGCTTCCTGAAAAAGGAAGCCAGGAAAATGTTTAACCCTTTGCGCTCGCCGCATGCGTTTTTATCTGCGTTTGGTCTTTCAAGTTTTTCTTACACTTTTTCTTACAATTGGTTAATCAAATACTTCAATGACCTGAATCAATGTGTGTGTATGTGTGTGTGTGTGTGTGTGCGCGTGTGCGTGTGCGTGTGTGTGTGTGTGTGTGTGTGTGTGTGTGTGTGTGTGTGTGTGTGTGTGTGTGTGTGTGTGTGTGTGTGTGTGTGTGTGTGTGTGTGTGTGTGTGTGTGTGTGTGTGTGTGTGTGTGTGTGTGTGTGTGTGTGTGTGTGTGTGTGTGTGTGTGTGTGTGTGTGTGTGTGTGTGTGTGTGTGTGTGTGTGTGTGTGTGTGTGTGTGTGTGTGTGTGTGTGTGTGTGTGTGTGTGTGTGTGTGTGTGTGTGTGTGTGTGTGTGTGTGTGTGTGTGTGTGTGTGTGTGTGTGTGTGTGTGTGTGTGTGTGTGTGTGTGTGTGTGTGTGTGTGTGTGTGTGTGTGTGTGTGTGCTAGTCCTCCTTTGCTGGTGGAAGATGTTTTCAGACAGCTCAATCGCTGGTCTAAAAACGCTTCAAAACTCAGCCAGATGGCGCTGCGATCGTTACATTTCTCGCTTTATGATAGTGATCTACTGGAATATAGTTCTGATACTCATTGAGAGAGGTAGTGTCAGTCCTTTTATAACCGACATGACACACTTAAACGCTTAAAATGAGTAAAAATGGAGTGATTAGATAATTCTAGTCTAAAAAGCAAGTGCCCCAAACGCTTCAATAAATCACAAGAAATATCGGCCCGCTGCGCAAAGTCGATCGAAAACTTCTCAGCCACTCGCTCAATGTAGCTAGAGAGAGCAAGAACCAATAATGGGGCCCTTCACGAATCTAGTCAGTTTTTTTTGGTTTGGAGTTTGACAGTTGGAGGCTGAAATCATGTAAACACACCATACAAAACCACAACCACACCATACAAAGTCTGCAATTTTCAGTCTAGATTATTCTAGCCTCAAAGCTAGAATTAGATTCGAGTACCTGCTCGAAAAATGGCAAAACAATCCCAAGGTGCATTAAAGAGATCTGGTGACAGAATCCACAATCAAAGTGTATGTAAGTCCAGGTGGTATTTTTATAACCAAATTTGAATATCACTTTTTGACAGGATGGGTGAAAATTTTTGTTCAAACATGCGCTCCGGAGGCTTGACGGATATATAAAACACTCTTCAAATCTTCATTCATAACAATAAGCCTTCTAAATTCATACACCTTGGGATAAGGCCACCTGTATACTATACCCACTTTGAGAGCTGCTCGAAAACTGCTATACAATGCAAACAGCTGACAGGCTGAAATTTCAGACTACCAACTTAAAACGGAAAGGACGGCTAGCATTAGTGCTGCTTGCAAGTTGAATTCATTTCCATATTCAAACTCGAACTAATATAAATTAAGTTACTATCGAATCTCAAACATAAGCCAACGGTCATATCACGAGTCCTGCTTACGCCGACTATGTGTGGCGGATTTGTGCACCCAAAAGCCACAGGGTAGTCAGCCCAGATCGTACTGTACGACTGCTTGTAGGATGCAGCGCACGAGACCGCCCAAAGTACAGCAAGGATCGCCATTTCCAATTTTTGGATACGACTTGCAGCAACGACATCCGAGGGAGGCCTCGACAGCTGCGTGCGTTACTTTAGAAAAAAAAGATAGCAACCGTTTCAAACAAATTTTTGGAAAAACGGGGGGGGGGGGGGGACACTGAAGCGACAGTCCGGTAGAGGATCAATATGTGTGTATCTTATTCCTTGTTGAAACAACAATTGTTCTATGCTTTTTTTTATTCAAAGAAGCGAACGCACAAGAATATTTACCATTGGAATTAGTGGCTAATAGAGCCTGAAGCGTTTCGATTCCACGGGTGAAACGCTTGAAGTGCTCAATGTCACAATCGCGCGGCGAACTTCCTTGGCAACCTAATGCTCGACTAATGAAGACCTGTTTGTGAAATATAGGAAGGGACACACCGAACAAACAACCAAAAGCAATTGGTTGATTCATTGATTTCTACCAACATTCAAAATATTGCCTCAAAACATCAACTCTTCCAGCGTTGGTCTGTGTGCTCGTTAATCAAGATTCTGTTTCGCGTGCAGTGCGTGCCATTGCAGCGTCTTATCACACCGGAAACGGGTAATACGGAGAATATTAAGCCAAGGGCGTTAATTGATAAAACATCATTTCTGCTTATTTTAAACCCGTTCCCGGCTGTTACTACTGAGCAACAGAACAAAACGGCATGCTATTACCGAGAGTCATGATCAAGCAGTTCTGCACACACGTTACATTTCCTCTTGTCAGCAGGCGTACACTTACAATAATAAAAAAAAGTAAAACAGCAACACCAAACGGGAGCCAACATCAACGTAAAGAGAACCATAAAAGGGATCATAAAAGGGATTGACCAACGGAAAGTGCGCCGAAGAAGATAAGCGGAACGGTAAGGTCTTGGGTACAATGTTTAAAAGTTTGTTCGTTTTTTCTTTTTCTTTTTTTGTTATTTTGCTTCAACCACATACAACCACGTACAACTAGCTTGATGGATATCGCTTCTCCCCGCGGAACGTTTGCCGCACCCGCACCCACTTGCGGCGTGCCCCATCTAAGGCAAAGACGCCCGGTAAAGTCCGTCAAGGGGCGCCACGAAGGAACGGGATATAAAGAGAACGATTGTTTGACGAACCCCTTCCTCCTCTTGGCTTGCTGGCACCACGACGGGGGCCGCGCGCTCATTAATCCTTCGATTTGTGTTCAACCTCGTTTGGATCCGCGTCCAGTTCCACCAGAAAAACCGCGCCACCGGGAGCCAAGGGGCGGGTGCTGGCCTTTAGTTTCAAATTAAAAATAAAAAAAAAATTTGAAAAAAGATTGTAAAATGTATTTGATAAAGTGCGTTTGAAATTAGCATTAGTGAAGTAGTTTAGTTAAAATTACTTAAAATCACCTGACATTTTACGTCCACTGGGTTGCCAGCCGCGCCACAGCCGAACCCCGAGCCCGCTCCCTTACGGTGCGGTACCCGGGAGGACATTTGTGCTGCATGTGTTGGTGGTGGTGGTGGTGGCCACACAACAAACCAAGTGCATCATCTCCTGCGCCAAACCGCTCTGTTGAAACGGAAAAAGCACGTGCAACACACAACACACTTTCAACATTCCCGCATGCCCAGGTCCCCCGCGCCGTTCGAGGAGAGGCTTTCTCGCAGCCCAAATAGGCAGTTTTGAAATAAAGGAAGGGCAACAGAAATCACATAAAACCCAAAACACCGTAACAATGCCGCCCGCTTGGTAGAAGGAGGGATCGGGAGTGAAGGACCTCTCTTCTCGTCCGGGGCAAAGGGGCACGGCACACAGCGGCAGAGTGATCTTGTGCGGGACACACACACACACACACAAGCACACGAAACAGTACGACGATGATGATCGACGTTGCAGCAGGGAGGAAAAGCTATAAAAACCGAACGGAAAGGCTCGAGAAATCGAAAGGAAGAAAACAACACTGTACAAAAGTCATAAAATCAGACGAATTGGGTGTGGAGAAGACCAAAAAAAAAATACAGACGAAGGAAACCCTACTGTAAGGAAATCAACAACAACAACAACACACACACCACTGAAATAAACAAAAAAAAGGGTTTCTCTCTCCTTGGGTTCTGTGTTTTGCTCTTCTTGCGTTTTCTTTTTTTTTTTTTTTGTCTATCAGCGGACTATCCCAAAAGTTGTGTCTTTCTCTGTGTCTGTGTGTAGGAGGGCAAATATGAAAGGGGAAGAAGGAAAGGAGAATATGTGGCCCGTGGTATCGGATTACGCCGATGCCGCAGCAAGATTGGCTTTCGCTTAAGGCCGCACACACTCTCTCATGCCACAACCACTACTACTACTACTACTACTGCCTAAATCGTTTAGTTTCTACTGTACAAAGGCAAGAAAGCTAATGTCAAATTATTAAACAAAATGTCTTCTAAAATTAGCTTCGCTTCGTCTGTTCGTGGCGTAAGGGCTGCGCTGCAGTCTCTAAACGGACAGGACCATACATTTTGCAATTGGCGATTACCCGTTACACTGTGTCTCAGTACGTTGTCTCTTCATTTAACTGCTGATGTATTGCTGCGACCGTGTGGTAGTTGAGATCGAGTAGCAGCTTTCTATGATTGTCTCCGTTGATACAACGCACAAGGGTAGGAGCAACACGAAACAGGATAACAGCTTGTAAAGGCCTGTTCAAAACTAATATTTTAAAAGTTTCGAACACATGAGCAACATGTTCATCGGTTGCTCAGCTAGAATGAAAAAGAAAACATCACGTTTCGAATCATGTCAGAGATAGCAGTAACATGCCATAGTTATTCCATGGTCCTTCGTCAAACGAAGCATTCTTTCTAAAAAAGAAAGGCGTTTGATGACATGAAAGCAACAAGTGCTCATTCAATTCCAGTAAGATTGGTTGGTTGGTTTGTTTATAGAGATTTTGCGCAGTTGAATCCAGTAAGGTTTATTGTCTGATTTGAATAATATTGGACTATCAGAGACAAATACCATTCTTGTTCATATGATCCCAATTTTTTACATTAATTTAATGATTTATCCTGCTTGCACTTGGCATAATCTTGTATTTTACATCTTGTATTTATAGCTCTACTGATTATTTTATTATTATTTACTGATTTTTAAGGTTTTTTTATCACTGGGTTGAGATTTTCCTATTTAAAGGCGTCATGCGTTTTTCTTCCATGCTCTGCCTTCGACATGTCAAAATACTATCTGGACTGAATTTTGGACCGAAATGAATGAACATATTACACAGACTTTTTCTCGAAAAATCGGCCTCGTTAAGCCAAAATCATGTTTGCAAATGTGACATCAAAACAATCGATAAGTTTGAAAAGCAACCAAAGAAATGTTATTGCACCAGTGCAATAATGCAAACCAAATCAAACTGTATCTTACACCTGGCTAGTAAAAACGGCCTATTACTTCATTTCGGTCTCCTGCAGCCTAATTGTGTTAGAAAAATAGTAACAATAAATTTGCTTCTGATAATATTCCTATTAATATTACGAACATACCGACGCCAGCACAGTGCCACTACACCATTACGAACGAAGCTCAATAATTAATTTATCAGTTCCATCTATACCATTGCCACGTCGATCCCTAAAACTCCAAAATTAGACTTAGAGAGTAGGTGCTGGTGGCATTGTTTTATTCTTTTTTTTTTTTTAAGCATAATTTCAACTGAAAGGATTTTGTTATACATTTTCCCTGCCGCAAGCCCATCCGCTTCCTCTAGACCGAGCGTGTGGTGGTGCTGGCGGAGGGAAACCTTCTAAAAACACTTTTTGGAAAATTCCAAACAATCAAATACGCTTGTCTCCGCTTTCCCGACACCGACCTTCTTAACCCCCCCATACACACACACACACAAGCACACTGAAGCATGCATGCACTCTTGAGGATCGAACTAATAACCCACACACCCTTCCTTGGCGACGCGGCGCAATTAATGCCGCGCGCTAAAGCCGCAACGGACTGCACACGGGACGGCATCGCACGGAGAAGGGAAAGAGGGGAGGAGAGGGAGGGAGGGAGGGGGGGGGTTGACGCACAGGAAAGGGCAGAGCGATCGTTGATCGGGTATTCCTGGAAACTTTACTGTGTTTCTTCTGTTGCGCCCCTTGCTCTCGAAGGCGCAGCGCACACATGGGTTGATGCGCACCCCGACACAGCCGCTTGAGAAAAGCGAAGCAAAGGAGCCAAACACAAGCGCACCACAATATGGTGGTGTTTTTTTGTTAATTTTTTGAGTGCACAGTTCCACAAAGCATCCTAAAACAGGGGCAAATAAAAAAAAACTCCTTTTGTAACAAGCAATTGTCCCATTGAATGGCGTCACCCGTGCATACGCAACAGTTCAATAGCCACATAATCAATAAGCTTGAAAAGAATGACATCCGCGGCACAATACTTACCAATAACAACTACAATAACAATGACAGCGGTTTGGATGCGCACACAAGCGCACGAACGCACGCGCGCACTGCTTCGGTGTGCGTTCGGGCGCTGCAACCGTCCGTGCGTCGTGGATTCGTGGAAATGTGTAAACCACCCAGCGCCGTGCGTCGCCGATGGGTGCGCGTTGGAGCCGATGGAGCAGAAGCCGCTGATAACACACACGTTGGGCCTCTCTGTTTCTTTCTCGCTCGCTCGCTCGTTCGCTCTCACTCTCTCTCTCTCTCTCTCCCTTTCAATTTCTAACCTTACGCCACCAACCAGTAGGTAAGCGCGACAGTGAGATGCGCGAAATAGATCACTCACGAGAAGAGCAGCAATTTACAACGAAACAAAAATAAAACAAAAGACCCACTACTACTACTGCTATTGCCGGAACAAAAAAAAACTGTACACTCGAGCAGCTGAACTGAATACACACTTGCGGCGCGGCGGCACACTTAAGCAAACATTTGAAACACTTCCTTCAACACACATACACACACAGAGAGAGAGAGGGAGAGAACGCCGGAGCCGTTTGATGGACGTCGGATGTGAAGGAGCGCTCTTGCTCGCCTGCTCTGTCTCCGCGCTGCGAAGATAGAAACGGGGATTGCGTTGCAATATGGTTGATTGAGGTGGCGGCGCCTACCGAAACACCCACACACACGCGCGCGCGCACACACACACACACTACAATGAGCGCGTACAATGTTGTATTTTCGATTAGGAAAAAAACGTATGTGTGTGTGTGTGAGCGTGTATGCGCGCGCGCGCACACCCATGTGGGTATTGTTGTGTGCTGTCACTTTCTACTCCATGCGTGCGTGCGTGGGTGTATTGGGCGATCCTGCGAGTTTGATAGGTCGCTGTCACATTGCTGTGTACGTGAGAGTGTGTGTGTGTGTGTGAGAGGATATTTGACACGATTAGGGAAGCAAGGGGGGATGGTGGGGGGGCACAAGAAAGACGAAACGGCGATACGTAAGGCAACAACAAAACAAAAATGATTTTGAAAAAACACACAATCCACACACTCTCACGCTTTTCTTTCCAGGTTGGTTTTCGTGCTCTCTTCCTCTTCCTCTATTGCCTTCATTCGTTCTGGAAAGATCACTGCGCGCGGCGCGCGAAATAAACAAATACCCTTCTGCCCCCGTATGTGCGCCATATTGACACATTCGTGCGACACATGTGTACGCATCTCCTGCACACCCACACACACACACTAACGCGCGCTCGCGCAGGCAAACTAGACCTTGGCATGGGACGGGGCCTAACGTCTCGTCGTGTGCGCACGCGGTTTTCACAGCCTTTTGTACAGCCAACGCGCAATAAATACAACAAAAAAAAAAAAAAACAGTGGCTCCTCCCGCCCCTGGCAAGGGTTTGGAGAAAAGCCGGCCGCAAAAGCCACGGTGTGCCGGTTTGATGGGCGCTCGATTTCTTTCTTTTGTTTTCCTTCCCTTGCTATTGTTATTAATTTGAAGTAACAGCAGCAGCAGCAACAAACAAACAAAAGAAAGATTACAATGAGCGCGTGCGACGACACTGCAGAGCGCAGATCGCAGCCCTGTGTGCCTATGTGTGTGTGTGTGTGTGTGTGTGTGTGTCTTGGAGAATGCGCTACAAAATTCTCTCTACACACACACACTCATACGCACACATATGCACACGGAACGTGTTGATGATCTAGCGGTGCCGCGGTGGCGATCTTCTCGTCACGCCGGAAAAGCAATCAATGCTGTAGATATATCGAGAGAGCGGAGGGGAGGGGGAGGGTAGGGGCCCATGGTTGCGGCAAATTCAAGTGGAAGGGAAAATAAAAATAAAAAAAAAGTCCCAAGGTTAAGAAAAAACGCTGCCTTTGGCGCACGTTACGGAAAAAGGGAGAGATTTTTTTTTTTTTTCAAGATGTTCCTCCTCGCCAGTAGGTTTTCCTCCCTTTTTTGTTTGCTATCTTTCCAACAAAAATAAGTTTAAAAGTGATGCTCTAGTATTGGGGCGCTCGTAGATAAACGTTACTACTAACGCACACAAACGCGCGCGCGCGCGCGCGAAGAAAACACTCGCGCACCAACACGCACAAACCAGCGTGCAATTCCCCCAACGAGCGCCCCACAGTAACGAGTGTTGTACAGTGTGGTGCAAGGGGCGGCGGGGGGTTAGACAAGTGGTATCACAGTTTGCGACCGAAGGGCAAGTAAGATATGGCGAAAAAAAAGAGGGGAGGAGAGGTGCGAGGCGCACCAGAAAGATTGCGCCGCGATGACAGTTTCCGGCAAACCAAGCAAAAGAAGGTGGGGGGAGGGGGTATTGATGAGTGGTTCAGCAAAAGTCGTAACTACCCGGCGGCACCAAATCGGTACAAAATAACACAATTTTTTTTTTTTTTTGTTAACTACCTCTCTCAGCCGTTTTCACAGAACACGCGCGCGCGATTCACCGACACACGGGGGACGGGACAATCGCTAACAATAATAATCGCAAACACTACAAACGGTGCAAAAACACATGCACAGAGGTGGGGAGCAAGGCTTTTGAATTAAAAAAAAAATTTCTGTGACCAAAACGTTTGCTTCCGCTCGCTTCCCGTATTTTCTGTTAACTCGCTACTTGCTGCTGTCAACTAGCTGTAACGCTCTACACTCTCACACAACATGCACACCCGACGCTTGTGGGCACAGTGAGGCGGACGACGACGACCGATGACGAAAGGGCAAGTGTGCGCGATCGATACGAGCGGTGCAGGGTTCGGGGTGCGGTGGCGGGGGCAGCACACTGTCTTAACAGACTCACAAACACACACACACACAGTGAGCCAGGCTGGACCATGCGGTGTTGGTGGGCTTTTTTTATACTGGCGCCATCTTGCGCGGCCCGCAGTATGGCGGACGGGACTATGACAACAGCCTGCACGCTCTGCGCTGGATTGTGGCGAAGCCTAGCCAGGGCTCGGCAAACGCGAGCCGTCAGGGAAGGTCAGCTTAAACAGATTGTTTTTGATATATTTTTTTTCCTTTCTTCAAACTGCTTCAATCAATTATGTTTCACATCCTTTGCAGTTTTGTGAGTTGCAATGGATTGGTTTGCTAGAATATTTTTTATTAGTTTTGATCGATCGAAATTCGTTTGACCAGTGCCAACAAAGTTTTGTAGTAACAGTGGAGCGCCATTTCTCCGGGTACCTTTTATCCGGCTGTCCGTTTATCCGTGCTGTTGAGAAATGACAGTTCAATACAAAGGTGACAGTGCGGTCTGAGGAGGATATTTGGAAGAAACGGTTATCACAGGACGTTGGCATAACAAAAAACACCATAATTCATGGCAATTTGCAAATATTATTATTGGAAAAAACATAAGGTTCATAAAAACTGCCTATTTTTTTTTATCAAAACGTCAGATAAATTTCCAAAACAAAAAATCGAGAATTTCCCAAGCGCCACAGATTAAGCTTAAACGACTGGAAAATTGAATATCCATAGAAAAAAAATGAAAGCTCCACAGCTTCATTGGTTTGATCAATAGATGGCGTATTACAACTCATCATTATATTTCTATCCTTTTCTTGCAATGTGTTTCGAAAAGTTTCATCTTATTATGATCTATCCCAAGTGCCACAAATCCACTGAACGACCACTAAACGGCTTCTAAACGACTCAAGTTCTCTACCTAAACGGGATATAGAAAGACTTCGTTTAGCAGACGGCAAACGACTCATGCATTCTAAAAATAGCAAAAAAGCTGGTGGCGCTCCCTGTTGGTGGGATACCCCAACCAGTTGAGCTTCCCTCGCTTGGAGGAGAGCTTTCTCATTTCCTCTGTACTGTTGTATGGTTTCGTATTGAAGTTATGCATCGCTAGAACTAGAACGGCGATACGATTGTTTAAATACTAAACTCCAACGGAAACCACCAGCACTGAAGCAAGTGAGATTTAAGTAATGGTCGTTGGTGTTGATACCCACGTATCTGACCACACGACCATTCATATAGATTTTTGCTCAGAAAGTTAGAAGGAGAAAGGAGAAATGAGAAAGCTCTCCTCCAAGCGATGAAGCTCCACTGGTTGGGGTATCCCACCAACAGATAGCGCCATCAGCTTTTTTGCTATTTTTAGAATGCATGAGTCGTTTGCCGTCTGCTAAACGAAGTCTTTCTATATTCCGTTTAGGTAGAGAGCTTGAGTCGTTTAGAAGGCGTTTAGTGGTCGTTTAGTGGATTTGTGGCACTTGGGTTGTGATTGCCCAAGTGTCACAAATCCACTTACCGACGGGTTCTAAGCGGCTCAAGCTCTCAACCTAAAAGGAAGCTAAAAAGACTTCGTTCAAAAGACGGTGCAAAAAATAGCAAAAATAAAGAGCCGGTGTTGGTGGGATGCCGAGCCAGTGGAGCTTTCCTGATTTCGAAAGCTTTCTCCTTCCCGCTGTACTGTTGTGTGGTTTCGGATTGAAGTTATGCATAGCTAGAACTGGAACAGCGATACGAATGTTTAAAGGTTTGTTTAAATACTAAACTCCAATGAAAGCACTTCAGCAACTGACATTTGAAAATAGTTGTTTATGTTTTGATACCCACGTATCTGAACCTGTGGCCACACGACAATTCTTTTAAAGATTTTTGCTCGGAAAGTTAGAAGGGAATATATGCCATGATTAGATGAAGCTAGGCGAGAAACACATTGCACGAAAAGGATAGCAATATAATGATGAGTTATAAAACGCCATCTGTTGAGCAAACTAGTGAAGCTATATGGAGCTTTCGTTTTTTTTCTTCTATGGATATTTGATTTTCCAGTCGTTTAAGCATAATCTGTGGCGCTTGGGTTGCGTCCATTGTAGCAAATTTTTCAACATAATAAAACGATGTTTCTATGAGACGCTTTCTATGAGGCGTAGTAAATTATATACTAAAATTAGCATTATTAGGATCGATATTATCCAACAGTAAATAGCTATTGGTTTAGTGGAGCAAATCAAGGAACGCTAAGAATTCCGTGGAATTAAAGTTGCTATAAAAAAAGAAAAAAAAAATAATAAAAGCAAGAAGAGAACACAAAAAAAACGATTAGACGAACAATCATAGTAAAACACTATTATGGTTAACTACATCACCTTTTACAACTGTTTTCCACCGGTGATTTGCTAACGGCACACATAATCAGGTTCGTGGAAATTAATTATTGCGCTGATTGCAGCGGCTCCAGGCCGTGATCGTGATTGGTTTTATGCGCAAACGTGTAATTAATCAGCTTACCCGTATTCAAACCCACCCAATCCCGCCAGCAACATCATCATCATCATCACCAACATCATCCGATCCGATCTGATTGTTTTTGCTATAGTTTAAATTTTTATTATCACAAAATCACACCGCGTAATACGATTTACGAGTCTGGCCGCTAGTCGCACTTTCGCGAGAAATCTCATCGTGTACATAGGAGTGCAGCTATGTGGTGGTGGGGCATGGGGGAATCTTAGATTTAGTAGGCCGCTGATGCCGCAACCACAGTCGCCACCGGCGGATTAGCAACAAGCCGTGCAAGCAAAGTGCAGTACGCGTTTAGGAACAAATCGGTTGCGGGGTTTGCCGCAAATACTGACATTCATTCGTGAATTAAGCTTTACAATCTTACTGCATCTTTTGGGCGCCATCGTGCACAAACCCACAGAAACGTTGATGAAGGGAAAGGACATACGAGTTAAATTAATCCTGGAACGAGTGCTCTGGCCCAAATGCTGCAGAAGGCTGGTAACTTCCTGTATCCGTTTCCATTGCCATGGTGATGTTAGTTATCTCTCCCCTCCCAAAAGCGTACAATGAGAGAGCGTGAAACAGAGAGAGAGAGCACAATCCGCGGTTTGCGGTAAGTAAAACAGGTCAGCAACTATTGCACGGTACAGCCGTAGTGGTTCGCCTCGGTGCTCTCCATCTCCTGCATGATCTGGGCCGAGCGGATCGATTTGATCTGCTCCGCCTCCTCCATCCACTGGACGACACGCTGCCGCAGTACGCGCTTCTGTCCGGCGGGAATGTCCTGGTGCAGCACGGGTATGAGCAGGCTGAGCGCCGACGTGTAGCTGTCCAGTGCGGCATCGAGCTTGTTCTCGGACGCTTCCTTCGCCGCCTGCCATCCAATCTCGAGCCCGCGGGCAATCGCTTCGTTGTCGCGGGCCAGCTCGGCAATGCCGGGCTCGGGTGCTTTCTCCGCCAGCTTATCGCTCGCACGGCCACCACCACCGCCGCCGGTGCCTTCTTTGCTTGAGCTCGAAGAATTTATGTTTCCCGCACCGGAACGTCCCTGCTCGTCCGGTCGTTTCAACACCGATGTAGCTGGCACGTCCTGTTGCTGCTGCCGCTCCGTCTGGGTCGTCGCGTAAATGTGCTGCTTGAGCGCTTCCGCCCGGTTCAGGTACGTGAGGACGCGCTGGCGCAACAGCTGCCGCTTGCCGGCATCCGGCTCGGCGCGCGTTATCGGCACAAAGTACTGCAGCCCCTGGCAGTAGGCCCGGTAGGCGCCCGCCAGCTCCTGCCGCTGCTCCATCTCGATCGCCCGGTTGATGAGCGCGATCGCTTTCTCCAGATTTTCCTCGCACGCCACGTGCGCCAGGTCCAGGTACGGGTCGTCGAAAAACTTCTCGAAGCTGATGCGCCGGCCCGGATCGCGCTGCAGCAGGCTGACCAGCAGCTGCCGGCAGTCGGTCGAGATGGGCGGCCGGCACGGTATCGCGATCGGATCGTTCCGGTGAATGCGCTCGGCCAGCTCGTGCAGGCTGGTCGAGCTGTACGGGGCCCGGCCGAACAGACACTCGTACAGGATGACGCCGACGCTCCACAGGTCGGCGGCCGGCCCGTACGAGCTGTTCAGCAGTATCTCGGGCGCCATGTACAGCGGCGAACCCTTGACTGCCGTGTTCTCCTGGTTCAGCTTCAGCCGCTGGGCGAACCCAAAGTCGCCCACCTTCAGCACGTACGTGCCGGACGCCCGGGTCAGCAGCAGGTTGGCCGGCTTCAGGTCGAGATGGCTCACGTCGTGCTGGCGCATGTAGCGCAGGGCGAGCGCGAGCTGCTGCAGGAACCGCTTGCAGGTGCCCTCGTCCAGCGTCCGGTGCTGCCGGATGTAGGAGGACAGGTTGCCCGCGTCGCAGTACTCCATCAGGATGTAGATGTTCTCCTCGTCCCAGAGAAAGTCCCGCATCTCGACGATGTGCCGGTGCTTCAGCTTCTTCAGCAGGCTGATCTCGCTGATGATGTTGTCCATCGCGGTGCAGGAGAGCTTGCTCTTGGCCATCACCTTCACCGCCAGTATCTCCTTCGTCGTCTGGAAGCATGTTTGCGCGGGGGGAGGTTTTGGAGTAGCAAGTGTTAGTCGCAGCGAGCAGGCGTTTAACGGGCGTTTGAACATTAAAACACTAACCTTCTTCATCGCTCGGTACACGATGGCGTACGTGCCGCTGCCGAGCCGCTCGAGCAGTTTGTATTCGGTAATTTTGGCCTCACTCATCGTTTTCCGGCTGCCCTTGTGTCCGGGGCTCGCTTGCAAAGGGGGATTAAATAAATATTTACCAGTCTAACATCACAATTTTATGTACAAAAAAAAGCACAGAAAAACAGAAAACACAACAAATGATTGCTGTAGCTCCTATAGTGTTCTACTGCTATCACAATGTTTTGCATTTGTCGACGAGCTACGATTGTAACCAGCAGCTACGGCCGTGTCGTCTGTACGGCACGCACACATTGACGGGCCGCATGCGTAGCAGGCACACTACACTGACAGCGGTCGAGTTCGATTTTTATAAACATCATCAAGGTGTATGCTGGGTGGCCGCTGTTTCTATGGACCTTTGCGTATTTAAATTGTCCGTTGATGACGATGCAATGGTTAGCTAACGATATTCAGACTTGTTCTATTCGTTTACTTGATTGAGGAATGAATATTGTTTGTAAAAAATAGTTGCATGCCTCTCTATCTCTCTCTATCTCTTTCTTTCTCTCTACTTCCGGAGTCGTTCGGAGTCGTCTGGAATCGGTTGGAATCGGAGTCATCCGGAGTCGGCCTTCGAAACAAGGGCCTGTACACGAAGTGCATGTGCAAAGTGAAATGCACAAGTACATTGCATCGGACGGCTCCCGTTAGCTCCAATCGACTCTGAAAGACTTCGAATGACTCCAACTCCGGTCGACTCATGCCCCGATGTCTCCAACTCCAAACGATTTAGCCGGCATCGGAATCGGACTAACAATAGCTGGAGTTGGAACGGAATGTGCGTTCTAAAGAGCACATCACACGTTTGCATCCTTCGCTCGGATGGTCCAGGTCTCGTGTCCATAGAGGACCACCGGGCGAAACAATGTGCAGTATATCCCACATTTCGAGAGGGCTCGAAGTCTTCTGTGTCTCAGCAGTCGGTGAAGCCCATAGCATGCACGGCTCCCCTACACAATGAGTCTCTAGATTTCGCTGCCGATTTCGTTGTCCGAAGTAACGACCGTCCCAAGATAGCAGAGCTCCTTTACTACCTCGAGATAGATTCCAGATAGTCTGAGTCTCCGGCAAGCAGGTACTTCATCTTCTCAATCCGATTCTTGCTGCTACGCTCTGCCGATGATGTCGATATTATCCGCGAAGCCAAGAAATTGGAGAGACCCGTTGAGGATCGTGCCACGGATGTCGTTGTCTAGACTAATGGTGGGTAAAGTTGGCATAAATCCGGAGTCCACTCCAATCCGACTCCGATAAATTCGGAATCGACTCCGGAAGGTAGGTCCGCCCTGCATCATCCGGAGTCGTTCGGAGTCGTTCGGAGTCGTCCGGAGTCGTTCGGAGTACGAAATTTGTAGCAAGGGGCGCAACTCTGCACAACAGGATCTGGGACAGGATCTTGTAGGAGGCATTAAGGACTGTGACGGCTCGAAAGTTCGAGCAATCCAGCCTGTCGCCCTTGTTGTAGACTGGGTGAATGACACCCAGCAATCCGGTCCCATCTTGAAGAGCTTGGCCGCCAGCCCATCGCTGCCAGCAGACTTATTGCTCTTAAGCTGCTTGATCGCATCCAGAGATGGCGGTGGCACCACGTCGTCGTGCGCCAATGCTGTCGCTGTTGTTTCCGCTGTGCTACTGCTGTGGTAGTTGCATACCTATAGAAATAATCTTACAAGATATACAAAATACACATTCTTTCCTTTTCTTCCAGCATAAATGATTAACCCAGTTTTGTAACCTAACTGTTGGTAGTTTTTTTTTCAAACTTTATTCACTACATTCTGTCCTCCAATAAGAAATCGAAAGTGACAAGGTTCTAGTCTTTTCGTGTGAATTTTACCCACTTCCGGCGTGGCGTGCTTAGCAGCGCACGTTGCTCGACCATTACACACTAGAGTTCACACTCAGCAGCAACAGGAAACAAGAGAGAAACACGGACTCGAAGCTGCAAAGGCCCGTGCCCGGCACTAAAGGCATATTGACTCTGGTTAGCTTTATTTCTCGCATCATCTTTTTGAAAGAGACACCGCGCCTAAACACAACCCGCCCGCTCGGCGCCCATTTCTGGCGTAGCACAGGTCTGACCGTGGTACGGCACTAAAACACCGATTCTGCCTCTTCGTTTTAGTTTGTTTCTGTAGCCCACTCTATTTGATTTGCGCCCCCTCCCACCCTCCTCATCTCCTCAAACGTGGGCAAGTGACTAAATAACGTATATAGATTCGTTTACACCTAAAATAGTACATGTTACTCTTTTGTGCAATGGTTTCGTAATGTGCTGGCCTGGGAACAAAAAATGTAAAAAAAAAAAAAAACAATGACGACAGCCCGTTGTACCTTCGCTTCGTTTAAAAAAAAAACAGGAAAAAAGCGATAGGTAAAACCAGCTAATGGCACTTATCCGATTGACGATTCGTACAATACGCACACACACACGCACACACACTCGCACGCTTTCATGTACACACTCACACACAAACACACACAGCCTGTGCTGTCGGGGGAAAAGGATGCGAGGGATGTGGGGCTTACTGGCGGGGTGATACGGCGGGGGAATTTTCTTCTTATTGTCGTGTTGTCCTTTTTAAAAGGGGCGGGTGCTCTCTCTCTCTCTCTCCCTTTCCGCTTGCCTGCGGTAATCTCTGCCTAGCTTAAGGATATTCGAAAACGAATTCGAAGGGACAGTTTTCGCCTGCAGCAGCCCCACCCGCTCAGCGTGCCGGCCACAGACTATTACCGTGCCTGGCCGTCCCCGCTCCGGATGTGTATGATGTCGCGGAGCAGATGCTTGATGTGGTCGTACGTCGCGAAGCTGATGCCGACAGCGATCGGGCCCTTGATCCAGTTCATGCTCAGACCCTTGTAGAAGCCCTTGACGAGCCCTTCCTCCCTGCGTGGGACAAGCGTGAGTGTGAGTTAGTATTTAGCTTTGTGGTGGCCCTACCCCGAGAGCGATATCGTATGTGACATGCCTGTATATTTTTATCAACGTCCGGCCAATGGTAAGGTACTGGTCGGCGCATTGAGCCGTTACGCCGGTGGTTTGCATTCGTCGCCGCACAATGTCCAGCGGGTAGCTGGATGACTGGCCGATCACGCCCGCTACCGCACCGAACGTGAGCGATATCACAGTGTTGGGAGATTTGTCTCCCGTCCTTTCTGGAACGCAAAAAACATAAAAAAAAAACAACCGCCGTTAAAAACGTCCCGCAATGCCATCGCCAGCACGAATCCGTCCACACTTACTGTAGTACTCATTTTTCAGCGTGTCGTAGGTGAAGAACGATGTGCCGGCGTACGGTATTACGCCCAGTATGGTCGCCCAGTAGCCGCGGTACAGTGTGCGCGGCCCTTCGCACTGCCAAATTTTCACGAACACTTCGCGCAGCGTCTTGTAGCCGGAGTACTTGTCCGTCACCGCCATGCGGGCCCGGGCCAGATCGAGCGGGTACGTCAGCGACTGGGACGTGATGCCGGCCAGCGACCCTGCGAGGAAGCGGCGTACTTCCGTGCTGGAGCAAGGAAACAAATGAGCACAAACAATCATTCCATCAGAAACCTGGTTTCTGAGCCCGTTCTCCACAACTTACTCCGCGTGCAGATCGACCTGCAGTATCTTCTTCCATTGCTCGTGGGCTGTAAACTGGATAGCCGAGTATGGGATGATGCGCGCCATCGTGGCCGAATTGCCCCGCCACAGGGCCAGGAATCCTTCGCGAACGTACGTGTTTCGCAGGAACCCGAGCGCTGCCCGGAACGTGTACGGGACGTCCTTGCTGGTGTGCGCGAATGGCGTAGCGGGGTCGGGAGTGAGAGAGAGAGAGTAAGCGAAAGAGAGAGGACAGCAATGTAATCCGATTATTGATAGAAGGGCGGTTAGAGTTCGGTTGCGGATGCGTTTACTTGATTTGAAAGTTGATCTTGGTTCGGTCGAGCGGAGCGATGGTGGTTTTGGCCAACGCACCGGCCGTCGCGCCGGCAATCAGGCTGGTCACCACGACGTCCCGGTTGTTAAGGTTGGTGGGCCGAACCGGCGGCACCGGTTCCGACGCTTGTCGATTGTTCGTAGACATTTCTGCAATGTGGGAAAAGATTTTTTAGAATTTTGTGTTTGTTTCTGCTTATTACACCTACACTACATCTACATCTTAACAAAAGCAAAGGAAAAGGAACAATCGAACGGGATGTAACATAACGATTGAAAGATGGGTCATCGAGATTACGTTCAACAGTGACGTTCGCTTCAACAATCTACATTAGGAAGTAATTAGTTTCCAGTATAATCCAGTATAGATGCTTGAGAATAGCTATGGGCAGTATGAAATCAACACATACTATGTCCCTCGAAGTGATGTTCGGAGTGATGTCCCTCAAAACCCGTTTTGAATACCTTTCGCTCCGAATTCCCATAGTCTTACAGTTCCCTTTTAAGTATAGATATCTCGATGACAGAGGAAACTAAGAACTACCACCAGAACACCTGATCACTTATAATTTTTTACCGATAGCCTTAGCGCAGCCCAAGCTCTCAAAAACATAAAAGCTATACGGAGCAAAGAATACATCATTCTCAAAATATTGGAACTGCTGGGCGGATATATTGGATATTGAACAAGGCGTTCAGGATCTCATTAGTATTAGACAACTTTAGAATTACAATTTCTAAATGCAAAGTGCGCTATGGTTCGATTGGAACATTGTAACCATTTAGTTATGCAACCATCTGTATGATGTAATATCGAAAGCTCAGCTTAAGGCAGATTTACCATACCTTTAACAGCCCACCCCGTCCAGCAATAATAACTATCGCTGATGATAGCGAAATATTAACACAAAACGTGTAGCAAAACAACCCACTATTGCCATTGCCGAACCCGCTCCCTGTGCCAGCTCTGTGCAGCGACCGCCAGCAGCACGTGCCCGACATCGACCTACGACCTTCCTGTCTCTATTGGCGATCGATTGATTGCCAAGCCGCGCACGCTCGATTACCGCCGCGAGCAGGCCGGCCCTTGCTGCTCGCTTTCCGGCACTGCACGTTGGACCTTAAGATCGGCCGCAGATAAGCGGCAGCCATTTCCGCCGACCATGTATGCCTACCTCGCACCGCATCCGTTGCTGTCCAGATGCCGTTACTGCCAGTGTGCGGACGGACGGGAAGCAATTCGCCGCTGAGCGTGGTGGCACGCATGCACTGTTATGTAAATTCGCAAGCCCAAAGCACTCAAGCACTCCGCTCAAGGTGTCCTGGTAGCAAAGAAAAAAAAAAAGTCTCCGTGTTAATGCTCTGGATGGGCGAATTGGGACACGGGCGGAAGTACTTACCCCACCCCCGGGGGCCGCAGTACGTGTAGCAGACCGGAACAGCTTCACAGCATCGTCAGGTGCGATCGGGGCACACTGCTTTCCCGTGGCTGGACGGTTCGCTGCGCATCGAGCCTGGACGACAAGCAAGCAACTGCGCCTGGGGTCAGATTCGCTGCTCCCAAAACCTGTTCCCGTGTCCGTGTGTGTGTGTGGATCTGCAAAATATAAAATAAAAAATGAAATAAAATAAAATAAAATATCGTTCAAAAGCGATGAAACCGGATTCCGGACACCACCATGTCATCATCGCCGCCGCAGACACCGATACACATGCGAGAGCTGTCCTTTCGGCTTCGCTTTGTTTTAATCATCAAAAGGTGGCGGGGGAGTTGCAATGGATGAGCATCGGGGGAAGCAAAAGCAAGATGCTAACGGCCTCGCGACCCTGATATCAACAAAGATACACACAATCGCGTTGCCCCTCGCTCAACCCCACCCGCAGTTGTAGGGTTTCCACTAGTGATGGGAAAAATGAAGTATCCGTCGGAATCGATTCCGGCTAGCTGCGAATCGATTCCACATAGTAAGTACGGAATCGGATACGGAATTGGTTCCGGTGTCGGATCCGAAAGTGGCTCTCGGAATCGGAATCGGCTACGGAATCGGAACTGGTTCCAGAATCGGAATCAGTTCCGGAATTGAAATCCGTTTCGGCTACCTCATAAGAATAGGCGTCGAATTGGGTCCAATGATGCTACGTATTGATAGCCACAAAGAATCAAAATTTGATAGTAATCGATCCATTCTCATGGAGAATCTCGGACTGATTTCGCTTCTGAAGCTTTTTATTTCAATTCAACAACTGATTCTCATTTCGGAGCTAACTCCAATTCTGGAGTCAATTCTGAACCCGGAGCCGATTCCGATTCAAAAATTGATTCCGGAACCGATTCTGGAGCCAACTGCAGAATCGGCTTCGGGGTCAACTCCGGAATCGGCTCCGGAATCGGGTAGGTTCGATTCCGTGCTCCCACCACCAGTTGCCACAGCGCACGTGCACGCGTGAGTGTGCGTGTGGAGCAACTTTTGATGCGTGGTGGAACAGTGGGGACATATAACCCCTCCCCCCTCCCCCTCGCTCTCTCTATGGGGGTAACGTTCAACTTTCGTCCGCTGTTGGGATTACGATACTGCAAAAAAAAGAGAAGCGCGTCGTAACCGGGCCGCGTCATTCGTCGCGAAGGTCAAATTCCAATTCTCTTCCCGTTCCAACCGCTCATTCTAAGCATTTGGAAGTATCTGTGTGTGTGTGTCTCGAGTGTGGATAGTGGTGTGTGGGGACACACATACAAACCCACATACACACATTGGAATGCAAAAAAGCAACACATTTTTTTTAAAACTTACGCTTCAATGCGGAAAGCGGGCGATATCTGTTACGTGCTGTTACAGGGTTTCACACTTTATCTCAAGACCGCGGGACCCCTTCCCGAATCTGTCTTAGTCAAAGCCAAGACTGCGGTATGATGCTTGAAAACGTTGATGATACCTGAATTCATCGGATGCAATGCTGAATCTGCGGCACATTTCTCGAAACACACTGGTCCGCGTCGAGGACATGCGGTCAAATATTTTTTTACACGGATAACCTTTGTGTACATCAGTGTACTGAAAACAGTGAATTATTTTTTCGTGTTTTTACCAGAAAAGATGATTTAAACAGTTTAAACTACTTTCTTAACACTTGTAAATATTTTAATTAAACAAATATGCATTCACTCATTTTATTAAATTGTCTTTTTTGGTAAACAAACGAAAAGGATAATTGAGTGTTTCTAATAGACTGATGTACACAAAGGTTATCCGTGTAAAAAAATATTCGACCGCATGTCCTCGGCGCGGACCAGTGTGTTTCGAGAAATGTGCCGCAGATTCAGCATTGCATCCGATGAATTCAGGTATCATCAACGTTTTCAGGTATCATCAACGATTTCAAGCATCATACCGCAATCTTGGCTTTGGCTAAGACAGATTCGGGAAGGGGTCCCGCGGTCTTGAGATAAAGTGTGAAACCCTGTATGTTTTCTCCAGCCCTATGGGTGAAATCACAATGGGGGTGGGACGTTATGTTCTGCCACAACAACACACACACACACATACGAGTGCGCGCGAAACAAGCTATAAATAGCATTAATAATAATAATAATGAATTATGCTCATCGACGGGATAAACAACGCTGGTTGAGGCTGGCTGGACGGTGAACCACACTGAAAATATGTATAGGGGGATGATTTCCAGCTACCTTCCTCTTGCTTCACCCCCCCCCCCCCCCTTCTGGTGTGATAATTTAAAATAATCAAACGCTTGCTTTACGCACCGTCGCGAAAGGGGAGCCGTTTTAAGCACATGAACACACACACACATACACACACACACGGCTCGTCTGCTTTTGCGAGGTCGCGAATCGGTTGATTACATAAAACCGTCGACCGTTGGCAGCATAAGCGGTGAAGGTTGTGAAGGCGGGAATAGAAAGCTGAGCGCCGAGGGTTTCGCCAAAAAACGTTTCGATACGCACCGCTTTTTTATCCTTTTGTGCCGTTGCCGCCGGATCCGGACCAGTGGTGATGGTGCGGGGGGGTGTTAGAGAGCCGAGAGGAACTGGTTGGCCAATTTAGCAATAAAAAAAACACGGACCGTCGCACGTCACGGTGGTGAAGTAGTGAGGTTGTGGGGATGGCTGCCGCGCACCTACTTCGGATGGATGCTGGCCTATCAGCGCCGGCCACTTGACACACTCTAATGTAGGAGCGCGCGACACGCGTTTGCTGCGTCGTTATCAGTGAGGCCGAGTTGCAAACACACACACACACACACATTTACACGACCATATACACATACACATACAGGGAGACACTTACAGTCCCAAATCCCTTTCGTGTGTTGCGGGGAGCAGCAGCAGCAGCCCTGCGACGTTGCGCCGGATGTGCTCGGGGTAGTTCAAGGTGGCCCCCTTCTTCTACCAGCACCCTCTATATCCGAACGGCGGACTAACGGGGTTTGCGAATTTGCGACGCTCCGGTTCCAGCTTCGAAGGAGGGAAACACTTGGGGGAAAGGGAAAACACGGACACGGACGCGCTCAGTGTGCCAATCCCGGTCGGAGGACGTCGCTGTCGCCACCACTAGGCCGTTCCGTAAACAGTAAACAACACACGTCAATCAGCGCGTGTACACATCCACACACACACACACACACACACACATACATAAACACTTTCCGTCGCTCTTCCGGAATTATTATTGTACCGTCGCTTGGCGCTGGTGTTGTTGTGCTACTGCTGGCTCCTACTGCTACTGCTGCCTTGAGCGGGTTTTCTGTGCGACCGATGAGGCGGCTGTGTGTTTCGCCGTTGCGCCGATTTCGCTACAATGAATCGGAGGAAAAACGTAAATAGAAACCCGTCCGCGCCGGCCCCTTTTCCGGTCGTGTCCCACCTGCTCACTGTCTGCACACACGCTGGCTATTGGCCCGTCCCAAGGTCCGCGGCGGCTACCGCGACCCGACTTGACAGCTGATTTTGACAGTACGTCCGTCGCTACACGTGCTGTGTGTGTTTTTGCGCGTGTGTGTGTGTGTGTGCACAAAGCAGGGGAAGGCAAATCGCGACACACAGGGGCAGGTGGATTTTAGCAAGGAAAACATCCCCGCTGGCTGTTCCCACCAACGATGGTACGGGGTGGTTTCGGGAGATTTTTTTTTTAGATACTGGTGGACTCTTTTGCGCCTTTTTAGATATTTTTGTCAACGTGATTTTTTTTTGTTGGGTTTCCAAACATTCATAACGGCATTTTTGAGTGGCAATGCTCTTATCTGAAATTATAAAAAAAATAATTTCAGTTTCACTTCTGTAACCACCCCCTAGTATGTTGTGGTCTGTAATTACAGAATAAATTTGTATTTAACAATCTCATCGCTTTGCAAGTTTTAGCGATTTGAAAACACACGAAACAAACTATTAACAAATAATAAAATAAATATAGTCAATGTACAATGTTCGCAATATTCAAGTCCAGAATGGACCCAGTCCCCATACGTAGGACTGACTATTCTTCTTGCCAAAGAAGAAGAAGAACTTTTTTATTCCAACTGTCTTACTTCTAGAACTAGCTAGGCTGGAAATGTAATACATGTAATAAGGACTCATGGCTTCGGTTTAGTCGTAAATGTTGACATGAATTCAACAGCAATGTGTTTACTTAGATTTAAACCCTCTATTTCTACAGGTTTCTGTCCTCAAATAAGTTCAGTTCTTCTGAATGTGTATAAATTAAAAAGTTTAACCCGATAGTCAAGGTGGCATGCCAGTCTTTTAGTGCTATTTTAACTATTTACTGTACATTAAATTCATATACCTAAAAGAGACAGAATAAAACACATATTTACATAAAAAAACGTAAACTTAGATTGACACATCCATTTTTCATGGATAAGCAAAACACATTCACATATAAAATGTATGAAATGCACAGATAGGTGGTTACATAAATGAAGGTGTAATTTTGGCTATAGAAATGAAGGTTAAAGACATCTGCAAAAAGGCACTTTTCACAAACTTTGTCATTTCTAAAGCTGAAACAAAAAAGTGAAAAATTGCTGTAAATTATACATCAGAAATAAATTTCATTAGAAAACCTGTCATTCAATTCATAACAATGAGCAGCTCATAGCACTCTCTTTTAAAACAGGGCCAAAAATAGAACACACATGTCCCGAAGCAGTGCCGACCACTGGACAAAGGTGTTGCATAAAGACCCGCCAAATGATGGCCTTGCGATAAACACTTGCGGCAAATACTATTTTAACATCCATCCAGCTTTAAACGCTACTCATGCTTTAATTTATTTCGCATACAAGGTCGCCCTCGCTACCGCCAAACGAACCCCCCGATTCCGGGATGGTGCTGCCGGGTGCGAGATGCAAAACAACGATTCATGTACAAAAACGAGCCGGTGCGCTCCTTGGTGTTGGAAGGAGCAGAATTCCATGCACGTTACTGCGATTTGTCCTGCTGCTGTTCGCTGGATTCTGCTTTGTTGGTAACCCGCTGCCATAGCGCTTTTGCCGCCTGTTTTTGGGGTTTTGGGGATGGAAAGAGAGTGTTAGGGGATGAAATGACCGTCAGAGGTTGAGGTATGGGTATCGCTTACGATTACGACCGGCAGATCCTTGCGCTCGTAGTCGGACACGAGGGCTCGGTTGTGCTGCAGGGAGTCCCACGCCCAGTGCAGACCGATCAGCGATGGAATCATCACGATCGTCACCAGGTTTCGCTGCACGAACATCTTTAGCTTTTGCATCTTTAAGTGTTACTGCCCGGATAACTGGGGCGCCGGATTAATTGCAGGAATGGACACGGTCTGTCTTTATGCTGAAACATTCAAACAAAGCACATTTCATTAGTGGAACCAGCTGAAGAAAGTACCTGTACACCCATGCACCTACCGCTTAATCCACCCAGGGCGATTGGGGATAACGAATTTCGCAATTTTTGGCAAGTTTTTCCCCCCCCAAGGGTTGGAATTATGTACTGATAGTGTTTGCGTTAGGCGAGCGTTTGATTGTAGTCCCAGCTAGCTGCTTGTGGGTTGATTGGTAGTCGTTCTGCACCGGCGAACGGTTCCGCAGGCCTACATGCCCCGTGATTTGGCCCTCGATTATGCCGCTTTGCTGCAAATTCTTTTCCGATTTGTTGTTTATTTTTTTTGCTACCCACCTTTCGAGCTGTCGGAACGGTTTGACGTTTCGAAGCGGGGTGGAGCGTTTATACTCGCGCGTCACAGATTCACCCGTTTCGGGGGAACGATGCAGAATTGGTAAATTTCGGCGAATCAAAAAGCAAAAACGGTGTGTCATTGTTCTATTTTTTTCTTTCGTTTGCGCCACCTGTTCAAGCACTTAGACTTTTCAGATCAACTATGTATGAATAAAGTCAATATTCAATGTAAGAATTGAAAGAAACGGCGCTGAAGATACTAAACGACGGTTGCAAATGAATTCGGTTTTCGTTATTGGTTGAAAAATGAAAATAGGTTTATTTTACCCTTGTTCCTAAGTTGACCATACATAAGAATATATTTTGCAAAACAATAGATTTTACTCCAATAAAACATAATTCAGCTGCCAAAGGGAATACGGAAAAGGTAAAAAGTGCATGTTACGATTGAAATTGTAACATATTGATTGCATTAATTTAAAATTATATAAAATTTAAGCTGTTTGTTAAATACAATACATCAAACACTGATCAACTTCATTAAAAATGATTTTCTAAATTTTGAGCAAGCGTATAGATTTCAAGGGCAAACTAGCAAAAAAAAAAAAGAAAAAAACGGCTAGTGACTGCAAATTGCACTGATTGAATCAAGTGCCTCCCAGATGGCAAACCCCTTAGAAAGAGCCAAAATTGACAATGATCCAAAGAATACGATGATATCATTGCCCTCACTGGTACATCTTGGCAATTTACAAACACACGTCTATTGGATATAGTTTGCTTGTGAACATCATGTTTGCATCATGGCGCAACTATAAAACGTGCCGTTTTCCAGCTACTACCGTTCCCCCCCCCCCCCCCCCCCCCCTCAAAATGTATTCGATTCGTCGAATTAATGGCATGGTTTGATCGGCTCATAAATGTAAAATTTACGAGCCAGGGGGAGGCACAACCGAATGTTTGGCCCTCCGCCAGTGCACACGAAACGGTGTATCCGAAATCGAGAAGGAGTTTTGTACAGGCGCAACAGGCACTTTTCCAACAGGAATATAAATAAAAATTCAAATATCCAACACGTGTGCCGGAGGCAACAAATATTGACAAGCACATACACATGCAGCTGACACGCTACACCCGTACGGTACCGGGATGACGGTGTGCGTGCGCTGCCGTGCGCCACCACTACCGACGCACTGTCGCGCACGCACACACGGCGCGCGCTGTGTGCGAAAGTAAGAAACAAAAAACCGGACTTGCCGGAGAGCTGGAATGCGCTCCCTCCATTCGCGTGACGTTTCAGGCAAGGCCGTCAACAGATG
Organism: Anopheles gambiae; assembly: GCF_943734735.2. Classification (NCBI taxonomy): domain Eukaryota; kingdom Metazoa; phylum Arthropoda; class Insecta; order Diptera; family Culicidae; genus Anopheles; species Anopheles gambiae. The sequence continues at coordinate 1,604,397 of NC_064600.1, read as the reverse complement.
ACTGTTCGCCGTGCGCCTTCTGACTCGCTATCAACCGCACACCGTCGAGATAATCGGACGCCCGCGGTCCGGATCTTTATCATCGCCGATTGGGTGCCTTATCGCGAGCGGGCTTCGCATCCTCACTCTCTCTCTACTCGTTACCCTGCTGCAGCAGAGTGTTGAGATAAAGTGCTTGGTGTTCTGTGTTTTGGTGTGTGCGTGCGTGTGTTTGTGTCTGCCCTCTGCCCTCTGTTTACCCCTGTGTGTCCCGTGTGGTAGCGGCGACCTCTCCATCAATCAACAATCTGGACGCAGAGGACGGTCCAATTACCACCAATCACCAAACGCCAGGCCGACAACTCAGGTAGGTCCCAAGGTGTAGGGAAAGCAGCATCTCCGGCAGTCCCGGAAGTTCCGGATGGCTCACTCTGCAAACAAATAATAAAGCGATAGCGAAGCGCCAGATGTATGTAAATCTGTAACAGTGACTGTCTTACCAATATCCAAGACGATGTAAGTTCAGCGGGAAAAAAGAAAAAGAAACCAGAATCGGCGATTTCTTGCGCAGGTTGCAAAAAGAGCAAAAAGAAAACCGATTTGCGTACGTCAATTGTTGTTTGATGCCACATCCCAACCCCACCGGGCAGGATGGTGATGTCACCTCTGGATGATTTCTCATCGTTTTTTCTCATTAACTTAATGTTCGTGTGTGTGTGTTTGTGTTAATTCAGACAGTAAACTACCCCATGGAGACCGGAAATTCCGTGAGGAATGGCAAAAAAAAAAGAAGAAATAACCCGGAATGAAATAAAACCAGCAGTTTAAATAAAAGTACCCAACAGCGCTTGGTTGTCTCGGTTGGCGGCGCATACGAAACAAACACTCCCTTTAGCGCGACCCGACTGGCGCCTACGGCCACAAACACCGGAAAGGTCGGATGGTCTCAAACCCTGCAAGGTAGGGAGAGTCATGAGGCGTAGAGTTAAACACTCTGCTCGCCATTTTGCACACGTATCGTATGCTCCAAACTCAACCCCCTTCTGGCCAGGGTTGGTTGGAGCTGGTGGGAAGGTTCAAGTTGTTGAGCGAATTTGAAGTTGCTACATTGAGTTTTTTTTTGGCGCACGCTCTGTCCCGTTAGCACCTCGTCCCGTTATTGATTACACACGCTCCGGATTCATCGACAACCCCCCCCCCCCTTCCCCCTCCCGCTGTTTTGGCCCGATGTCTGACCCCAATCCATGCCGCCGCCCGTCTGCAGGCTCCAAAACGCTGCGCAAAATCGCTCTCGTGGAGTGCGCCTTTTTGGGCTTTTTTTTGGTTGCAATCTACCACCTCGTATATTCTAGCACCACGCGAGGGGAAGGAGGGGAGGGTGTCCCACATTCGGGCTTGGCAAGGCAGGGAATGACAACATGTATCTTTGGTGGGGTTTTTTTTTTGTATCGTTACTGCTACTGATAGTATCAAAGTTGAGGATTTGAAGATATGGGGAAGTACATCAGCGTGTTAGGAAGCAAAACTAGATCTTGGACAACTACGCGTTTTGGGGGAGGAAGAAGCTATAAGGTCAGACAAATGAATAAGGTGAAATTGTAACAAGTGTGTCCAACATTTTGGTTGAAAGGGAATCTTGCATACTTGGGGCAATAGGAATTACAAAACTGACCCAAAAATACATAGTTTACAGTGCTAAAAAAGGGGATGTTTTTGGACACTTTGACACACTATAGGGTTATTTGTTATTTGACGATTTCTAATCGTGCGTAAGAATGATTCATCGAAAGGCAATAACTATAGCCTTGGACCTTGTTCGCATCATATGAAACGGAACGACCGTCTGTTTTTTCAACATAGCTTTTGATAAACATATGATTTACATCGTATCTTCTTTGGCGTTGGGTGCTACAACACTATCTAATTATTTACTTTATATTGGTCAATGTCAATTAGTTAGTCAATGCCTCAATCTGTCTGCACATTTCTGATGATATGGGTAACCAGATTTACCTTATGGTCAGATCTGCGCAGGCGACACACCTTCGCGTCGTACTGACATGGATATTCCACTTCCAGGACACTCATATAATGCTTTCTGCCTGCAGTCTCAAATTCGAACTTAAAGATCGTTTAACTTTACAGATAATGAGGATCTAATGGCTTAATTCGTCTTTTACTCTGAACGACTGAGCTATCCTTATGCTCCTATGTTCATAGATACGACTCTCCACAGATGGGATCCTGAAGATCCGAGTTCGTAGAAGATCTTGAAGATCCGAGATCTGAAGTTTTGGCCAAAACGTCCACAGAACGCACCCACAGAGCTACGTTGAGTGCGCTAAGCTCCAATGAGCATGTACAGATAAGATCCGATAAAATAAGATCTCAATGTAACTGGTTAATTAAGCTGACTGTGTTGCTATTCACCACGAAAAGTTTAAGCTTACACATCACAGGTCGTTGTCAAAAAATACACAGTGTCACGGATATAGGTTACCTGGACATGGATATTCCATCAGAACTGCTCATCCGTAACAAAGACTAATTATCTTATTGCGTAGTGTTGTATTCCCGGCTGTACGTCTGTCAAGGCTACACATGTCTTACTCATACAATAAATTTAACTTTTAATCTAAAACAGGCGACTAGTTGAGAAGAGTCTCCTGCAGATGCAAATCCGCTGTAGCAGCTGCATGCCTCTGTTCCAGTGAACCGTGAACAGCAAGCGCAACAACATTGCTTCTGATAAGGCATAGATGGAATAATTTGCATTACTTCAATGCGTGACGTCGCCAGCCTGCCTGTAGTTGCCTCTCCGCCATCGTTTATCTCCAGCGCGCTAATCTACCGATCCTTAACATGCTTTAAACTGTTCCAGCAATCTAGTCGTTGCGCTGGGATAGAACTTTCGAGCCGGCATGGTACTCCACAAAAACAGCTGGACTTTGGAATCAGCTTGGTAGCAAGTAGCGCTCTGCGTTCTAATTTGCGTAGCTGAATTTGAGCGTATCCGTTCGCAGTCCGGTTTCTCACCCCTGCTCCGGCACCGTTCACCCTGCCCGCTTTGAAGGTTATGAGCGACAGCCTCAGCCCATGCTCCCGTTCTCCCCAAACCGTTCCGGATATTCGGCCCGAAGGGTGCTCGATTCTGATGGAGCAGACACTGATATACTACATCGGCTGGATTGCCTGATTGTTTCTCTCTTCTCTTCTCACCCCATTTTGGATGTTTCGCATCTGTGTGTGTGTGTGTGTGTGTGTTTGTGTGTGTGTGTGTGTGTGTGTGTGTGTGTGTGTGTGTGTGTGTTGGTAGAGAATTTTATAGATGTCCGTGTGAGCGTTTATGCTTCAATTGCAACCAGTATGGCAAGGGAGATGCAGAGGTTCCAACATAGACTTCAGCAACAACAATACGATGTTTCATCGCCTCCTCCTCTCACGCTCCAACACACGCAAAACATTTCGATCAAAACCATAATAATGGCTACCTCCACCCAAGAGGATGAATGCGTTTATCAGCGCGCCTCTCCATCTCCTTCACGCGCACGGGGCTGCCGCAATTCGCGCGGAAACGCGCGTTTTCCCGCCATTAGGTACGCGGGTACGCGGAATGTGGAGAAATTAACACGTTTTCATGTACACTGGTAAGGCGGTGTACATTACCCCCCCCCCCCCCCCCCCCCTGGGGTGGAACCATATGGAAAAATTGTGGCGTATTTTTGTTTTTCAATTTCCACACGCATTCGAGCGCACAGGGTAGCGCATTTTTCTGCTGGCTCAAAAATATGTTCTGGCACCCACGTGGCGTTGAGCTGGTGCGAGATGGGAAAGTGCCGCAAAGTGCATTTGCAACCATTTTTTTTTTTAGGTGTTTGAGGTATGTTTGATGAATTATGAATACAAAAAAAAAGAGGAACAACACGTACCAACCAACCGACCGCGTAAAACGTGTATAAAGTATCGCCGAAATCACTCCCTCCCCCCCGCAGGTGCACACTTGTGCACACTTCTCTCTCTCCACACACACCTATACGCAAGTTCTGTAGCTGAGTGAAACAATAAACAAACACAGGCAGGAAAGGGCAGTAGGGAAATTTAATCGGCCTCTACGCGTTAGTCGATGATCGCAGGCAACCTCGCGAGCGTGTCGTGTTTTTGCGCCCCAGCAGTAGGGAAAGGTTTTCTGTTGTGCCGGCAGATGTAGTTGCACATACTGCACCGGCGGGGTGTTGGTGTGTGTGTGTGTGTGTTGTCTGTGTGTGTGTGTGTGTGGAAGGAAACGGCACACTGGGGACTTTAACTGTGCCGACGGATGTATGTGATCAGTGTTCGTGTGTTTGCTGTGTGCGCGAAGAAATTAGAAAAGTCTGAAGTACATCCGGACATTAGCCATAGGTCTGGAGCTGGCGGGCCTGCCCGGAAGTGGCCTGATGCGACTGATGCGAACCCATGACTGGTGCACACGGGATGTGATTTTGAGTGAATATGGTATAGTCTGGACATGATTCTTTAGAAGTTTTGCGGGGCCTCTTGGACAAAGTGTTTCCAGGGGGAGCGGTTGCAACTTTCTCTTGTTTTTTTTTTTTGTACACACGATTTATCGAACCGATTAGCCGATGCCTAAACGCTGCTGATATCGTAGCGCACGGGTCGTGCCACCGGGGTTAACTGGTCGTGTGTAAGTGCGCATAGATAAACGCGGTACGCCCTTGATTAGAGCCGGGTTTGTCGACCACGCACGGTGAGCGTTGCAACGTGCAAAGGGATTAGTTTCAGTACACTGTGCCAGATAGAAGGTGGGCGACTGCAACCACATCGACGGCAGCCATGTATCGGCGAGGTACGTTCCCAAGTAACATTTTGTCCAGTTTGTTCGTAGATTGTAGTTAGGGCCATATTGAAGATGCGACTAAGGGTCTGGTGGTCCTGATAAACAATAGCATATCTCTCGTAGGCTCGGAACAGCTTGTTGTTATTCAGGCGTATTCTATTCTGAACTCGATTCGATTTGAGTCGAGAAAATGAGCTCCAAAGTGAACTTTTCCATAGAAATAAACACACAATATTCGTCACCTCGACGTCGAGACAACTCGAATAATAAGAAAAGAATAGAACTGATTGATTTGTTTTCTGGCGTTGATTTAGGTCGCATATTTTTTGCAAGGTCGCCTAAACTGTCTGTTTGATGAAATTTCCATTCACGAGATGGGGTTTATAAAGGGATTCTCACGAATATTTATCTTACCCGGGTCCACCGATCAGTTCTTCGTTGGCATCTTCATGATTGCTGTTATTCATGTTTTGGAACGTCCAACAAAGTCTTCCAAGCAATAATAAACCGCGAGGCGTTCCTAAACGGCCTATAATGGTCTTAAGGCAATGTTAGGACTGCATTTTTTTTTGTTGCAAACTAGACCTAGCTACATGCTGCACGATTTATGTGGAATGGAGGAGTTTGAAATTCGACTGATTCGACATATAAAGTTCGAGTTGATTGAGCGGCTTTGATTAAGCTTTGACAAATTTTAAATTTTTGGCAAAAGTAGTAACAATTTTGTAAGTTAATTAAAATAAGCAAATTAAACGACAATTGTGCCTTTAAAATTCAGTGTTATAGATGTTCACAATACGTTTTAACAATCCTGCTGCCTTGAAAACTGTTAATAATCTCAAAAATTCATATCTCCAACTATATCGCTTAGCGCAGCCATCAAAAACTCTTAGAATGTGTTCCAGCTTTAAATTCATATCAAATGTTGCTTGGGTTGCAAGCAAGCAACAAAACACTCTGGGTCGGGGGTGGGTTACAATAGACAAAGCATTGCTCAAGACGAGTTTTACGCATATTTCCCCTTTTCACTTTCCAGTGAGCTACCAGGATAGTGACGAGCCGGACGATCCGGCCGAGTACCAGTACCGGGACGACGAGTGCTACGATGTGCTGTGCGATCTGAGCGACTTTCGGGATGCGATAGAACCGACCGGGAGCAGCTGGGACAACCGTACAACGCAGCACCACGCTGAGCAGGCGGACCGGCTGCGATCCTACCCACGGTCGTACTTTGACTTTGGCGAGGAAGACGCCGACAGTACCGACGCCCCGGACGGAATGGACGAGCGGGACAGCATCTACCTGGACGCGGTGTCCGTCTACTCGGACGCGACCAATCGCAAATCGCTGCACCTGTCCCGGCAGACCGTCTACCATTCGGCGGAGGACGTGCGGTTCGGCTCGGTCGATTCGGGCAGCGGTGCCGGTCCGACGACGGACCGGCGGCTCGGCGACGACGGTGCCGGGCTGCGGCAGACGACCGAGGCGCTGCTGCACGACTCGCGCTCGAACGGTGGGCTAGCGAACCTGCCGTACGTGCCGCGGCCGGGCGCGACCAGCAACGGTGCGAAGGGCTTCATCAGCGGCATCCTGAAGCCGACCATCCTCAGCACCGAGTACAACGAAAAGGTGCCTAGTGCTAGTACTAGTTACTCTAGCTTACCTTACCGTAATGACTATCGTCCCGGTTCTGAGCATGACAGAACCAAACAGATAGTTACCTATACGCAGTGGAAGTCTAGGGTAAACGTATCATGATTACATTTTCTCAAACAAACGGTGTGCTGGGCTTCTGTCTGTCGGGTTGCTCGGTGGCAGGCCTGCCTGCTGGTAACATCCTCTGCTCTTGCTCTGTGCTTGCACTGTGTACTAGCGACTCGTGACTAATAATTCTTTGCAGTGAGCGTTGACTCAGTGGGGGCAAAAGGACTGTTGGGACTCGAATCGTTGACACACTCTTTTAAAATTCATGAAGGCCATCACTCTTTTAAGATTCATGAAGAACATCACTCTTTTGCGATTCAGCACTCACTGGCACTCACTCCGTGCCGACTACCCGTCCGGCAAAATGAGTGTATTTTTTGAGTGATTTGAGTGACGCTGTCGAAATACAGTGTCTCTTCGACGAATGAGTTACACCCTCGCGCGAGCCCTCCCCCTCCCCACCCGTAACGCATGGTGCGCTCTGCAGTTCTCAATGTGTTTGTGTTCTTTCGAGCCATGCTACCAACACATGTAAAGATAGTTGTTTCTTTCGTTTTTCGTTTTCTTTCATGCACTTATTCTAAAACTAAACACAAACACTGTCATTTTTTATTACATTAAACACTTTATTGAAACATAAAGTACACACTAAAGTACACATTTAGAATCCAATAACGTCATACCGGGTCGAGCCAGGCTGCGGGAAACTTGTCGACAATCTGCGTTGACTCTGTTCAGCAAATTCTTACCTGTGGATCCACGCACTGCATGTGCGTCTGTGCACACTGTTTATTCACTGCACACTTCACCAAAACACACCGGCGCACGAGACTTATAACGAAATACGCATCAATGCACAAACACTGCGCGCGGGACTTTGAACAAAACACGCACAACCATCTCCGGCAAAGCGTCGCGCTGTACTGGTGGTTTTGCACGCGTAGGAGGGGGGGACATACGGAGCGATGGTTCGATGCTGTAGTGTAAGCGAGACAACACGATGTGACGAGCAGCTCCAAGTTGAGCTCGCTGAAAGAAGACACACACACATTCACAGACGGCTCGTCAAAGCACGGTATTTGTATTGGTGTTAGTGAAGCGCGCGTGTAAAACAGAATGCGAACTCTCATCGCAGCGCGCTTCTCCGTGCTTCCTCAAGCTTCCTCATACCCCTCGGCCTGAATCACTCAAAATTTGGGGTCTCATTGTTTGCGTGGTAGTGGCTCGCTCTGAGTGAGTTGCTAGTCGTCAAGGAGTGATGGAAAAATGTAGCTTCGGTCAATTCTGGCTAGCTCCGAATGTCCCTGGAATCGATTCCCAGAATCGGTTCTGGAAACGGAATCGTCTCCGGAATCGGAATCGGAACTGGAATCGGAATCTTCTTGAGAATACATCGTTTGTATGTACATTTCAATTCCAGAAATGATTCCGATTCCAGATCCGACTCCAGAATCGATTTCGAACAAGGAACCGAGTAGTTACTACACTAGTGATTGGAATCACATAAGAGTTGGTAAAAAGAGTCGTAGCAAAACCTCTCCGTGTTGAGTTGAATCCCAGGGCGCTCTGTACCTCTATCTATCCTTCTGGAGTCGGGTGTATGCATCTACCTTTCTCGCTTCCCCTACTCCGTTTTGAAAGGTTGCGTTGTACTTGGTCCCACTGCTCGGCACTAATCTCTAATCCCCACGATAAGGGTTGAATTTATTAATTTATGTGTTCTATTTCGCGTGCGTCAGATTTCCCATCGCCTTCCCGTTACTAATTTAAATACTCCCCCTCACCCTCTTCCTTGTCCCGTTTGTTCCCTTTATCTATTTTTCACACACACACACATACAAACCTCACGCAAAGCATTTATCGCAAAGGTCACAGAGAGTGTTGTTTTTTTTGGTTCATTCTGATTGCATTTGGCACGGCATTTCACGCGCCAGGTTGGCGTCGGTGTTTCTCTGCGTGTGGTACACACACACACACACCAAGAGTAGCAAACACACTCGGACACGATTTCCCGCTGCTGATGACCCGCAACACGCACGCTCCCGGATTTTGCCCGCCCAGGTGACCTCTCTGTACCACGAGTAGATTCCTCTTCTCCGGCTGCCCACGGTGCGGCGCTGTGGAAGATCCTCTCCTGCGGCGAGCAAACGAGCGTGTGTGTGTGCCAGCACGTGGGAGATGAGCGGCACAGCATCTCTCAAAATCTGTGGCGCCTTTTGCTGCCGCTGCCCAGAGAAAGGGCGATAATAGACGATGTAAATCGGGAGCTCGTGAGCGTGAGCGGGCGCACAGCACACAAACACTGGCAGGCGAGATTACAGTCGCTAAGAAAATTTCATCCCAAGGACAGCAGTGCTTCGGAGCAGTGAGGGAGCAGGAGTGTCAGTAGGAGCCAGGCCGGGCAGGAGGGTGGGTCTGGGGTGTCGAAAATCTAAGCCCCGGCTGCTCCGTCCCGTCAGCTCGCGACACTCCCGCTCGGTGTGTCCGCCTGAAACTGCTCGCTCGTCGACGAAGCAGAATCATACACACACGCCGTTGCCTGAGTGTGGTGTTGGTCGTGCGGCTTCGAGCGCAACACACATCGCCCGTGTGTCATCCATTGCGCTGGTGCGCTGGTGCGAGAATGGTGAACGGAAACGATCAGCCAGCGGCGGTGGCGGCGACGACGACAGTGCCCGACAGCCAGCCGGAGGCACAGACCGAACCGAAGCCGATCGTACCACCGGCGGGATTAGCAGCAGCAGCAGCAGCAGCAACAACAGCACCGAACAGAGCCCAAGTGAGCAGGTGTTGAGGTGGTGCTTTAGTGACAAGCTGGTCGCAGTGTCGGTGCCGTGACCAGGATGCCGCGAGCAGCCCTGAGAGCGCTTGCGATCCTTTGCGTGGTGTGCAGTGCTTTGCCGTGCGGGGGTGGGTGCAAGGAAGGAGGGGAAATTGCACGATGCTCTAACCTACTACTACCCTTTGCCCTCCCGGTAGCCACTATCAATCAAACCGCTGCTCGTGGGGCTTTCCAACTCTCAAACAGCATTCAAATGGCACCGCGAAGTCAACTCCGAGTCCCTGCTCTGCTTTTGGGGCCCGTTTTTTCTTGGCCCGTTACAAGGTGATAGTGGCTAATTAGCACGTTCGCGGACAACACGCAAACATATGGCGCAGTGGAAACGGGCGCCAGCATCCCTACAGTGCCGCTATCGGCGTTTGCCGATAATTCTCGCACTATCCGAGTTTTGAAGCGTTTCTGCGGGCGTGTACTTGCCCAACCACATTCTGTGCTGCAACAAAACTTTACCCTTCACACGTAGCCCCCGTGTAGTGAGTCAGACAGCAACCCGGGATGCTGTACCTGCTGGTGATGCATGGTGATGACGCGTGTATGACAGCGTTGGGGTTTTATCACCCCGTCCTAGAATTTACCGGGATTGTGCCCTCCTCCTCCCCCCCTTAGCTCTGTTACACGATCGTGTATGTGTGTGTGTGTGTGGATACTGGTCCGATGGTGTTCGGGTTTTAATAGCTCAACCGCTTCTCGGTGTTGTGGCAGAGCGCCCGGGCAGGGCACATAAAAGCGAAAGACTGGCGCAACTGGCGGCCCAATGTCAAGATTTGCCGCCGTACCGCGTGGTCTGTGTGTGTGTGTGTGTGGTGTTTGGTGTTTGTGGTGTGTACGCGAAACGGAATCAAATCCCCTTCACCAAGCCCTCCCACTCCTCCCACCCCTTGGCAAGCCCAGCGCGAAGTGAGCGCGCGCGCGCCTGGCAGAGACGACGAACCGACCTAACATGATCCTAACCCGGCTCTCCCTAGTGCGCTGGGGCTGCCGTTGGGTCGCGTTGGGCGCTTGTGCGCTACATGAAGCGAGGCTGGCGTGTTAGTTAATTGAGAGCGTAAAACCACCCTTCACCACCACCACCACCGCTGCTGCTTCTCCGCAAAAGGTGTCCAGAGGCAGACGGCTGTCACATCCGGCCAGCACCAGAAGGCGACGACGAGGACGACGATCAGGCTGCAGGTGCAGATAGGCAGCAAGGAGACGCAGGTTCCCGCTGGTTCTCCCGGTTCGGTTTGCGATGTGCAAAATCTGTCGTCGAGTGCACGGACACTGTGCTGGGGTAGGGAAGCAGCAGCAGCAGCAGCAGCAGCAGCATTACCGCTGTCTCAACCCGATGTTGGCGAGGACGGATCGGCTTTTGCTTATTTTTAGAAACACCCCAATTCACCGTACAAAAAAGAAAAAAAAACTAAAACCCGCACAAACCGCCAGATCACCACCCTCGGTTTGCGCGCACGCATGTGTGTCTATGTGTGTGTGCTTATGTGTGTGTGTGTGTGTGCTTATGTGTTTGCACGCATCAGTGAAGAACTTTTGCTTGAATGTTCGTTTGCAAACTTCAACAACCACCATCGCGACAGCTGCCTTGTAGACCAGCCGATCCAACTTCATCAACCATTCGCCGTTATTTGGGGGATGTTGGGGGAGGGGAAGAAGAGGAGGAATGGAGATCTTCTAACCACATGTGTGTGACGACGACAGCCACAACGAATCGCCGCGTACCGGTCCGTTTTGCTCCACTCCATTCTATCCATATCCGCGCGAATGTTCGGCCGAGACGAGTAGGTTGAGGTCATGATAAGAAGTGATCCGTCCCAGGAAGTCATAAGAATCGTATTGTTATGGAGACGATGTGTGTGTGTATGCGTGTGTGTGTGTGTGCTATTGCTTGTCTGTTGCTAAAATGCTTGAACAGTCGTGATAAATGGTCTATTCTGGCTATTCTATCAAGAAAGGCCTGGCCAAACGAGATCCAATGAGGTCCGTCTTTTAACTGGACTCTTACGAGACGGCTTCCTGCAGTCCACAGTACACTCAATTGTTCGGCCAGAATTGTTCGGTCAGCACAATAGCTGGCGATTGTTTTCAGTCCTTCTTTTGCTCCCATTCTAACACTAAGCCGTTAACGAACGGAATCATCTCCGAAAAGTCTGACGCAGCGGCCTAAACTAAACTAACGGCAGGGTGTGACGAAGCGCATGCATTTTCTGAAAATTTACTAACATTTTCCGTTTGGCGGTAACCCTAGCTGTTTAAAACTCTCACGCAATCGGTTACACGGGATTGTGCAACGTGCTAATGTGATATTCTTTCTTTACTCTCGGTCTACGAAAAAAAAACAACGACCCAATATGGCACTACATTGTCGACGAGGACAGACATGGAAGTACTTCCAGGACCAGCGGCGCATCGTCGACTACGTGCTCGCGTTCAACGGCGAGGACGAGAATGCGGAGGCGAAGCAGCGGCGCGCCATCTACCAGCGGAATCTCGAGAGCGAGGGCCTCCAGATCGAGACGGAAAACTGCCAGCGCATCCATTTCGTCAAGATCCACGTGCCGGAGAACGTGCTGTCGCACTACTGCGAGATCATGAAGATGCAGATGCCGATGAAGAAGCTGGAAAACCAGGACAAGATCATAATGCGCGACTTCAGCATCCAGAGCACGCTGGTGCGGCTGTTCCGGCGGCCCCTCTTTAACTTTGTCATCATCGACAGGCAAAAGTTCGCGCCGCCCGAGTACCGGCTGATGTACGAGTACTCGCGCGACAAGCCGTACCTGTTCGACGACCGGGAGCAGAACTTTTTCACGCCCAGCATACGGATCGCGGTCGCCCACTTCATACTAGAGCGGACGTACTTTAGCGAGGCAGTCGAGGAGAAGAAGGACATCGGCATCCGGCGGCTGATGGAGGACCAGGTATACCTCGACGCGTACCCGTTGCACGACGGCTGCACCGATCTGCGGTCGAGCTGCCAGCGCGCCCTGCTGCTGGAGGAGTGGGCCTCGATCAGCAAGTGGATCAAGCACCAGCCGCTCGACCACATCAAGGAGTACTTTGGCGTGAAGATTGCGATGTACTTTGCGTGGCTCGGGTTCTACACGCACATGCTGATACCGGCCTCGGTGGTGGGGCTGATATGCTTCTTTTACGGGCTGCTGACGTACCCGGCGAATCGCATCAGTCAGGAGATTTGCGACGACAACGGGACGATCATGTGCCCGCAGTGTGACAAGTACTGCGACTACTGGTACCTGCGGACGACCTGCAACATCTCGAAGCTGGCGCACATCTTCGACAACGAGATGACGATCGTGTTCTCGATCTTTATGTCCGTGTGGGGTAAGTTGGCTTGTGCTGATGACTATATTGCTGGTCTTAATCGCTCTCCCCCCCCCCTTTTTTTAACTATTTCTCACCCAAAAAAGCGACCCTATATCTGGAGATGTGGAAACGCTACTCGTCCCGCATTCAGCATCGCTGGGGCATCACCGAGTACTGCTCGCTGGCGGAACCGCCACGCCCACAGTACCTGTCCCGGCTGAAGAACATCAAGAAGATGATGTTCAACATTGCCACAGGTGCGCAGGAACCGTCGCCACCGTTCTGGACGAAAAAGTTCCCCAGCTTCCTCTACAGTTACTCTGTGATCTTCCTATTTGTATGTATCTGGTCGCTTTACTGCAGTGGTGCAGCTTGTGAAGCCCCCTTTTCCGGTGGTTCTCGTTGCAGATTTTACTTACGATAGCGGCCGTCTTCGGTATCGTCGTGTACCGGATGTCGCTGATGACCTCGAAAAACATCTACGGCGACGGTGGGTCGGTGTCGGGCAAGCTGATCATCTTTCCGGCGACGACCGCCGCCATCAATCTGCTCGCCTCGACCGCGCTCACGTACGCCTACCAGTACGTGGCGGAGTACATGACGAACGTGGAGTACCGGCGCACCCAGACCGAGTACAACGAGAGCCTCAACCTGAAGATCTACCTGTTTGAGTTCGTCAACTACTACAGCTCGATCTTCTACATCGCGTTCATGAAGGGCAAGTTCCCGGGCTATCCGGCCAAGTACAACCGGATACTGCACCTGCGGCAGGAGGAGTGCAGCCCGGGCGGCTGCCTGATGGAGCTGTGCATACAGCTCGCGATCATCATGGTGGGCAAGCAGGCGATCGGTGCCATCACGGAGATACTGATACCGTTTCTGGTGCAGAAGTTCAAGGAGTTCCGGAGCGTGCTGGGCATCGATGCGGGCAGTGCGGAGAACGGCGAGCGGCTGATCTGCTGCAACCAGTGGACCAAAGACTTTAACCTCATCAACTGGCACGATCGCAGCCTGTTCAACGAGTATCTCAAGATGGGTAAGCAGAGGAGCAGATTGGTTTTGTACTACAGTTGACCTGAACGTTTTGATGTCATCCTCCTACAGTCATACAGTACGGCTTCATCACGATTTTCGTAGTGGCATTTCCGCTGGCGCCCTTCTTTGCGCTGCTGAACAACGTGTTCGAAACGCGGCTGGACGCGAAAAAGTTCCTGCTCTACTACAAGCGGGCCGTGCCGCAGCGCGTCCGGGATCTTGGCATCTGGTACAACATCATGCACGTGGTCGGCAAGGTGGCCGTCATATCGAGTGTAAGCCCGTTTCCTCCTCTTTATTCTAGCTCTGTCGCACCGGTGCCACTAAGCGTTCCGCGTTTCCTTTCCTGCAGGCCTTTATCATCGCATTTTCCTCCAACTTTATACCCCGCCTAATGTACATGAACGTCGTCAACCCGACCGGCACGGACGAGGGCTTCGTGAACCACACGCTCGCCTACTTCAACGTGTCGCACTTCGAGGCGAATGCGGCGCCAGAGAACAGCACCTTCTCGAACATTACCATCTGCCGGTACTCGGAGTACCGGAACCCGCCGGACGATCCGCGCCCGTACAAGCGGCCCTCGATCTACTGGCAGATACTGGCGATCCGGCTCACGTTCGTCGTGATCTACCAGAACCTCGTCAGCTTCGTGCAGATAGTGGTGGCGTGGGCGATACCGGACGTGCCGACCAAGCTGCAGGATCAGATCAAGCGCGAGCAGTACCTCACGAACGAGTACATCATCGAGCAGGAAAAGCTGAAGATGGCCCTGTCCGGGACGGGTGGGTGCGGTGGTGTTGGCGGCAGTGTCGCCGGCACCCGGTACGCGCAGAACGGGTGTGTCGCGTCGGAGGACAGCAGCCCGGACGACGAGAAGGCTAACTATGGCTCGATTGCGGACGACAACGAGTACCCGCTGCGGATGCAGACGGATGACTGCGAACCGTACGCCGCGTACGGCATAGTGACGTCGCGGGTGTAGGGCAGAAGGAGCTAGGAGCACACGGTGGGCACAGCGTTCATGAGCAAAGCCAATTCGCGATCAAATTACGCACACGCGCCGGTGTGGCGCAGTTACCTAACGACACGGAGCTTGCTGGTTTATTATTGTTTTATGTTTCTGTTTTTATCCGTAACGCCTGACCTCCCTAACGACGCCTAACCTCATCTCGAGCACGTATTTATCTGCGTGCAGTGCCTCTTTACCGCTTGTAAGAGTGGTATGCCTGCCGCAGGCCGCCGGCAACTCTCTCGATAGAAGTGAAACAATTTTTTGAAGAACAAATTAAAATATCTGTAAATAATTGATAAAAAAACACACACACACAACGAGTTGCTTTATGCCTAACCGAAACGGCCCCGATGTCTAAAACAGTGATGGGTAAGGTTGGCAAAATCCGACGTCGACTTCAAAAATGATGGAACCAATTCTGGAAGGTATGTTCGAACAGCATTATTCGGAGGCGGCTGGAGTCATTCTGCCGGGCGACTCCAGCTACGGGCGATTTTGACTCCCGATGACTCCGAAACCAACTCCAACTCCGACTCCGGACGACTTTGACTCTGAATGACTCCGTCTCCGGATAACTCCTACTCCGGATATCTCCAACTGTGGACTGCTACGATTGATTCCGGACGGCTCTGACCTCAAAATCATTTCCACTCTGACTCCAGATAAATTCGAGTGCGACCTCGACGGAAGATTCTGACACCGACTACGAACGACTCTGACCTCGACTCCAGACGACTCTAACTCCAGATGAATCTGATTCCGGATATCTTCGACTCGGATCGACTCCAAATCCCAACGATTTAGACGTCGGGCGGCTCTAACTCCGAGCATTGGTTTTGGTGGTTCCAAAATTGCCCGATTCGGAATTAAATTTACCATACCCGTAGCTGGTTCGAAACCGTGGATACGCTCCAGTCCGACTACAGTCTGCCATCGCTAGCCCAAACCACTGGAAGGGTTGGGGGACGAGAAATTCGATACCTCACGGTGGTTGCACTCGCTCAATCACGACGGATTAGCGTACCAATGAAGGTTGATTGGGGAGAGATCAATTGGCTACAAATAGAGCATCGCTTGGTTCGGGCCACCGTTAGTACCGATCGAGCCGTTCGCCCGGATACAGCAGAGCATGGCCAAGTCACCGGGCAGCAGACACATCTTGCAGCTCTCCCAGGAGCAGGCTCGGCACTTTATCGACTCGTTCGACACTGTTCTGCTCGATTGCGATGGTACGGCGTCGTCGTCGTCGTCGTCAAGTGTCGGTGGGTAGCATAGCAGCACAAAAATCCGCTAAACCGCAGTCTCCTTCCGCCAGGTGTCCTCTGGACCGTGTTCGACGCCATCCCGGGCGCTGACAAAGCCCTTCAGCTGCTGCAGACGCACGGCAAGCGCGTCAAGTTCATCACCAACAACAGCGTTCGGCCGTTCGCGAGCTACCGGCAGCAGCTGCTCGCACTGGGCCTGGACGTGCAGGAGTCGGACATCGTACATCCGGCCCGCTCCATCGTCCAGTATCTCCGGGCGCACCAGTTCGACGGTTTGATCTACTGTCTCGGCACGGAACAGTTCAAGTCCGGCCTGCGGGAGGCCGGCTACCGGCTCATCGACGGTCCGCACCAACCGCTGCCCGAGTCGTTCCGGCAGATCATTGCGACCGTGCACGACGATGCACCCGTGCGAGCCGTCATCGTGGACGTTGACTTTAACGCCAACTATCCGAAGCTGATGCGGGCGGAGATGTATCTGCGGCGCCGTGCCGACTGTCTGCTTATAGCCGGTGCGTCCGACAAGACGATCCACGTGCGGGACGGCTGCGAGATCATTGGGCCGGGCTGGTTCGTGGAGATGCTGGAGCGGGCGGTCGGTAGGCGGGCGGTCCTGCTCGGCAAGCCCGGCTACCAGCTGCGGGCCGGTGTGGTGCAGGAGTACGGGCTGGACTGTCCGGCCCGTACGCTGCTGGTGGGCGATATGCTCGAGCAGGACATGCGTTTCGGGGCGCTGTGCGGTTTCCAGAAGCTGCTGGTGCTGTCGGGCGGTACAACGCAGGAGCAAATGGAGCAGGCTGCCAACTCGCTCGACGAGCCGGACTACCATGCGGACAGTGTGGCGGATTTGGTTCGACTGTTTGAACGAATCGACGACTGATGCTCTGCCCTATTAGGGTGGGGAGCATTTAAAGAACCATTCATTGGATAGTTTCTAATGAAAATAAAAGAAGCTGTTGAAGGAGACGTTTCATTGCAAGTTTCGATTCTGTTTCTTTCATAAATAACAATTTAATGCTCACAGTATATGTTAGAAACATGTTTAATGATCCGTTAATAGGACGGTAGATCTTGAAATTAAGCTAAACATAGATACTCCACTAAAAATGTAATTCCACCATGAACAGTTCTCTTGTAGGACGGGTTTCGATTGTCTCTTAGACGTTTTGATAATACTGTAAATAATAAAATAACTAGCCACGGAGCCCAGTGAAGTCTCTCTAATGTCCGGGTTTTAGATCGAGTGAAAGTGAACGTGGAATTCTATGTTTTTGCTAAATTTAATTTAATTTAAATCAAAATATGGCCTATCGTGCACCAAAAGAAAGGATTTTTTTAAACTATTGAAACTATAAAACATGCTAACATAATGAATTAAATGCATTTTCTTGAGATTACCACAGAAAAAAAAAAACAATGGTGCGTGGGGAATCACAATAACATGTTTTAAATTCATTATGTTAGCATATTTTATAGTTTAAATAGTTGGAATATTGCATTTCCTTTCTTGTGCTGATGTACAATAAACCATATTTCCTATTAATTTGTTAATGAAATATAGCAAAAATAACATAACTTCACGTTCACTTTAACGCAATCTGTAACCCGGACACAAGCTTTCCCTTGCTGGTTCAACTCGGCGAGACTTCGCTGTGCTTATGTTTGCATTATGTCTTTTTCGCGGGAATGTTGCAAACTGTAAAATGACCGCTTCTGTCATTGCATGCTAAATTGTTGAAGTACGATTTAAAATAAAGTAAAAAAAATCATTTCTTTTTCCAATATCTTCTAGACATAATGCGCCAAGCTAACCAGACGGTGAAGTATTGCTAGGGAAGAACGTCCGATTTTTTGTTTTTTGTTTTGTATTTGTGCACGATTTTGTTCTGTTCTTTTGTTTTTTTAAGAAACATGGGCGCTTTAGGAACATTAAGAGGATGATGGACGTAGGCAAATGAAATTTGGTCACTTAATTACTGTCGAGCTTTTCATATCGACCTTACATAGATATCTGCTTGCAAAGCATCACAACCATAACCATGTTTTGGTTTGTCTACTGACTTACATCCTGTCCTGAGGGCCGAACCAGAATTTGTAACTTTCCCTGTGTTCTTGACGCGCCATACTAGATGTTTGTACATGCTATCACATTAGTGGTAAAGAGGGGTTTAATTGCTGCTGTTTGTAATATCATTTTCAAACCCTAATATCTATTGCTACGATACGAACTACACGCTGCCTCCGAGCATCCACATAGCAGCAAACGGACGTTATGGCGTGTATGGTGTTTCTCGATCTCGGTAGCAATAAGAACAATCGTATTAAATCTAAACAATTTGTAGAGGCACTCAACTTGTACTAATACTTGTCACAGTGAATCTGTGCGGATGGCAAAGTTTATCCGGGCGGTCAGAGAGCGGTGAAGCTAACATTATCTGTCAATGGCATTCTGTTATACATTACACTGTTACGGTACGCGTGCCTTAATCTTTACGTTGTTTTGTGTAATTCTTTGAAATCGTTTTGGTTCTTCGCTTCATCACATGAATACCGAATCGATCTGTGGTTTCAGGGTATGTTTCCCGCGTATGCTCGATTGTGTTGTAACTTAATACTTTAATACTAATACATAATATCATAAATATAGTAGTAATAATGATAATATAAAAAAAAAGTCGCAAGAATGGCACTGGCAGTAGATTTGTCTGTCGCTCAAATCGAATTGCAATCTGAATGATGTTGTTTTTTACGCTACGTCGTGCGTGAAATTGCATGCCAATTTGGCACGATGATTAACTCGTGCTTGTGCCATGTGCCTCCCATCTGCCCGTAGCTTTAGCGCTAAATACGTAGGAATCAAAAATAAAATCGTAGAAACATGAAACACCTACTTCAGATCGTACGCAACAAGTGCCTTAGCCTTGGTCCGTAGAACACTGCGCTCTGATTTGCAAATGAAAGATGTACCGTAAAAAAGCATAATTCAGCACACATTTACCAAAACCAATATTACAGCACTCTGTCGGCACACGGGACAGCTGGCCAATCGTAGCCCACATTCCTTGCAGCACACTTAAAAAAACAACAAGACAAAAAAAAAAGGAATCAAAGTTAAAACTAAACAACGCATACTCCAGCGTGCATTGCTTACATAGATGGCGACACGGTATCAGGAGCGCGTTCGCCTCCCGGTCCATGCATATTTTGCACAGCATGGCTGAAGTCTGTTCGGACCGATTGCCAGCGGGCTGGGGTGCGCCTGCGCCTGATGGCTCCGGCTGGGATGGACTGGGCTCGGTAGCGAGGATCGGTTCATTTTCTATGAAAGGGCAGTTGGGCGACGACCGAGCGTGCTTCTCCCAAGGATCATCGGTCCGGAGCCAGCCGCCAAGGGTTAAGCCGCAGTCGAAGCAGTGCACCTTATCGTCTACCCCCCTCCAGCAGAATCCGGCATAGGCCAAACGCAACGGATGTATTATGCCGCTGTAGGGCCAGTTCCTAAATGACCGTACACGCGCTGACCCCAGCAAGTACACTACTCTGCGATCTTGCCGCGTCGCTCGTCTGTTTCGTCGGTGGGGAGGCATTTTGTGTGCGCAGCTCGTTGGCGCTTGGTGGAGATTTTTGCTCAAGGGCTATAGCACCTTATGCCGAACGACGACGGCCCACTGTAGTACCACTGCACGAGAGTGAGGAAGGAATCGAATTTAGTGTCCCGTACGCCCAACTCCTTGGCACTGTTGCGCAAATGTGTGCCAGCTGCGATTTTTTTTTGCACAAAGCCATGAAGCCACCGCCCTGCAGAGGGGCTACATTACGATGGCCATAAAACTTACCCCAAGGGCGTACGTTGATCTGCGATCGTTTCCGAAGGCTCTCCTCTGCTTTCTCTCGCTCGCGTGATGCTACACTCGGGCGGGTTGATCTCGGCGTAAATTTGGATTTTTTTGTTCAGTTTGATGGCCGAAAGCTACGTTTTATCGCGAAAAAATGGTGGAAATTCTAGCACGGACGTTAAGCACGTATTGGTCGATTGGCAAAGCGAGTTAGTGGCCGGAATGTTGAGTCACAACTGTGTTTCAAACCGATTTTGAAGCTTGTCAGCGGTCTGCTACAAACCGTGCTGCCGGTTGGTATAAGCTGCTATAGATGCACCAAGATATTGATTGTCTTGTCATGAGTAAATTGTGCGTTAAATTTCCATTATTTAGCCGGTTTAGCCACCATGTCTCACCTTTGCGTCGTTGATGAGGATTAAAGCTGGTACAGATTGGGGTGTGGAACCAAATTTAAATTTAGCAACTATTTTGTAACCAACAATCTATGTGTGATTTTTGAACTTTCATTTCAAAACGCTTGTTTCAGGAAACGGACTCTACCTGTGCTATACCTCGTAGCTGTATAAACCGGTTACAATACGGGATGCTTCCCAGAAAACCAATTCGCTTTGTTGATGGTCGAGGGGTATGAAACTATTTGTTTTTATGTTGATGCTTTTTATGGGACAAGCATTTGTAGCGCCTCGGTTAACCTTCAACAGGATATGATTTTCAGTTTCAAGCTGAAAATATTTTTTTTGGAAAATGGTGGCTACCTACCCAAGCGCCACAGATTAAGCTTAAACGACTGGAAAATTGAATACCCATAGAAAAAAATGAAAGCTTCACAGCTTCATTGGTTTGATCAATAGATGGCGTATTACAACAACTCATCATTATATTGCTATCCTTTTCTTGCAATGTGTTTCGACAAGTCATCTTATCATGACCTATATAGCCTTATAACTTTCTGAGCCAAAATCTATATGAATGGTCGTATGGTCAGATACGTGGGCATCAACACCAACGACCAATACTCAAATCTCACTTGCTTCAGTACTGGTGGATTCCGTTGGAGTTTAGTATTTAAACAATCGTATCGCCGTTCTAGTTCTAGCGATGCATAACTTCAATGCGAAACCATACAACAGCAGAGGAAATGAGAATGCTTTCCTCCAAGCGATGAAGCTCAACTGGTTGGGGTATCCCACCAACAGAGAGCGCCACCAGCTTTTTTGCTATTTTTAGAATGCATGAGTCGTTTGCCGTCTTTCTAAACGAAGTCTTTCTATATTCCGTTTAGGTAGAGAGCTTGAGTCGTTTAGAAGCCGTTTAGTGGTCGTTTAGTGGATTTGTGGCACTTGGGATGCGACACGTGGACCGATCGTGGGAACGGACCGCTGCAACCAGCAACTAGCCGTCTAGCAGGAAGGTCAGGTTGATAGGTTTAGTCAGTTAAAGTTTAGCATTAGCCAGGAACAATTCGGTTTGGATATAAATGAAAACCTTTTTTTTATGACCAAACGGTCAAGATAAAGATTATGAGCGGTGGCAACGTTGATCCGATGCGATTTTATCGGACGCTTCTGTCAAACGCTATTTCGTCTCATATTGCGAAAATTTGAATGATTTGAATTGTTTAATCATTAAAAAAAATAATTTTATATTGTTTCTACAAAACCTGCATAATTACATTGACAGATAAAATCGGATGGAACGATCCGACGTAATCAAAAAAAAAATTGATTCCGTCGTACGACGAAATCGCACGCCCGACTTTATACGTCAAATCCCATATAAATCTCGTCTGATAAAATCGCATCGGATGAGCACTGCCACGGGCCTAACTATTCCTTTTAGGTTGAGAGCTTGAGTCGTTTAGAACCCGTTTAGTGGTCGTTTAGTGGACTGGTGGCACTTGTGTTGCGATAATCATGATAAAAAAGCGAACATTAGATCTGATGGTCGTTTGGTCAAATTGCACGACTATCAACACTATCTTTCATTTCCCGTCGGTGCAAGTTTGCTCGCCCATACCGACCGAGCGGTGTCTGCCCTGTCGGATAGTTGTCAGAGCGCAGCCTTAGCGGGCTTTTTGCTGTTTGGGGGATTTTGGCTGCCCGCGTGACGTGACGACGTTAGCGGTGTCACAACAAACCGAAAATCCCCGTCTCGTGCTGCCAGCGCAAAACTTCGCAGTTGGGGCGTTTTGGGGGTGGATACACCACCCATCCTCGAGGGCTGCACGTATTTTGTTTTCCAAGTAAGTTGAGCGGGTGGGCGGACAGGAAAGGGGTGGGAGTAGAGAAAAGGCAAAGAAACTAATCCATCCATTCGCTCGATTCGCCCCACCAACAGCCGCACAAATAAAGATTGCGAGATTGCGACCGTGTTTGCCAACGATGAAGTAGACCGTGGGTGTGTATGTGAGTGTATGTATAAGAGAGAAAAAGAGATAGAGAGAGACAGAGAGGACTGGTAACAGAATCCAGCTAGGCCAAAGGGGCTCCGCCAGCGTTGTGTTGTTGTTTGTGAAACAGTCTGCCAAAAAGGTGCAACAAACATTTGCCAGCAGCAGTAGCAGCAAGATGCGGACGGCGCTCGTGTACTACGTGTGTTTCGGTGCGATCTTGCTGGCCCGGGGCAGTGGAAGCGGGGCGCCACCACAGCACCCCGACGCCCCGAATGTGAACGTCACCGTGGCGAAGGTGATCGGTGCGATGCTGGCGGACGGTGGTGAGCGGGACAACGGGACGGTCAGCGCCCAGCAGGAGCACCACGCCGACCGGGGCCAGCGGATAGTGGCGCGGAAGGGCGTGAGCAACGATGTGGTCGTCCCGGTGAGGAGCGCCGCCCCGGAGCACCCATCAACAGTCGGTGCGTCCGGGAACAGCACGGCCCACACTCAGGCAAACGCAACGACCGGCACGACGCTGCACGAGTCCACGTCTTCCTCCGGCGCGCACGGTTCCACCCTACCTGCAATCACCAGTGCAAACGCGTCCTCAACCGCACCGAGCTCAGCAACGTCGACGTCAGCGGTACAGCCGCCACCACAATCAAGGCCGCCCACCAGTGCCAACGCAACAACGACCCAGCGAACGGTCGCGGCTAGCAGCACCAGTAGCAGCAGCACAACCACCACCACCACCACCACATCAACCACAACGACTACAACGACAAGTACCACCACGACCACCACCACCACCAAACCTCCGAAGAAGCCAAAGATCACCTACTCGATCGAGGACGAGCCGAACCTGCTGCAGGCGGCGAAACCGGGGTACGGGGCGGCACCGTACGACCCGCAGGTGGACAGCAGCGGCCGGCTGCGCGTCGACGAACCGCTCGCCCAGTTCTCCAAGGAGTATCTGCCGCCGGGCGGCGACCTGCCGAACGGCCGCCGGGAGTACATCGTCCCGATCGTGACGCTCATCTTTGCCATCCCGCTGCTGCTCGGCCTGTTCCTGCTGTCGTACCGGCGGGCGAAGGAGTTCTGGCTGACGCGCCACTACCGGCGGATGGACTTCCTGATCGACGGCATGTACAACTACTGAGTTGCCACCCCCCCCCCCCTCCCCCCACCCTCTTCCCCGCATCCCCATGCCCTGGCCCTTCAACTTCCTTTCCGCTTCCATGCGGTCCCGCGAAAATTGGAACAGCAAACGTTAATTAATGTGCGATAAAGTGCCTTCTTGAAGCCCTCTCCCTTTAACCCTCCCCCTTCTTACTGTGGAATTATCGGCCGAGCCGACAGAGAATCTTTTGGGGACGTTGGCGATCGCCCCAGCTTTAGATTAGCTAGTAGAAACGTACATCCCTCCCATCCTGTCCGTGAGGTAGACACGCAACTAAAACCGCTAACCTTTCCGTTTAATTTGCCTTCGTTTTTTGTTTGGTAGTTTTAGAGAAATCTTTCGCGAAGGTGTTACACCGCGTGCGCTTGCCCGTATAGCCCACAGAAATCCAGAGCTAGAAACGGTTAGGATCAAATCCTCTCTCCTTCTCCACAGTAGAGCAGGCAGACACTGTAGATGTAGTACAGCCTAAGGGTTTAACCGGTCGGGCTGAGTCCCCTCCCATCCAAGCCGCCAAAAAAGGGAAATGGAAAACGTGAAACTCATAACAAAATCATACAAATGCGAACGCAAAGATAAAACAAACAGAAAGGAAGCTTTCATACGTTTCGTTCATGTCTCTGTTACGCTGGTAGTAGTAGTAGTAGTGGTAGTAGTACGTACGAAGGGTAGGACAGGGTAAGAGTTAAAATTTAGCGAAACGATATAGTGAAAAAGCGATAACAGAAGAAAAAAAAAATGAAAAAGTAACAAAACTAAAAGGTAAACCAATTTTTTGGAACTATTACTGTGAGTTATCTCTAGATCAGAGGAAGAGGGAGAGAAGAAGAAAACAAGTATTGTTAACGTATTTCTTTTTTATTATTATTATGACAAAATATACTTCGAAGCGAACAGAGGAACACACTAACACACCAGTTAATAATGAAATGTTTCTTTGCTTTGCTTTGCTTTCTAAATCTTTAAACTTCAATACTTTCAAAGTAATTCAGTGCTGCAAAATGTCAATGTCATAAAAGATATTCTGACTGAAACAAAATCCATGTCAGCGTCACGTACGCTCAATTGTGATGGCCAGAGGTGATACTCAAAACGCTTGGTGTTGATCCAATGCATGCACCGTGACATTTTTGCGACCAACGCTGGGTCAGTCACTATGTCATGACTTTTTTTTTTTACTGAGATCAGTTCTGCAAAATGCCACTGGACGTAGTCATGACAAATTCCGGCTGAAACAAAATCGAGTCAGCATCACGAGCTCTACTGTGGTGATCAGAGGCGAGACTCAAACAGTTGTTGCCGACCATCACACGCTTGGTGACATTTTGTGCCATCAACTCTTGGTCGTGACATTTTGCGGACGGTGACAATCATGCGACATCAGAGCTTAACATTTCACAGTTAGTATTCATTGGGGTAGAGCCTTACACCAAGTACGTGGAACGGGATCTATGGAGGTCATCCCGTAACTAAGTGGCCAACTGAGCACTATTTGCGCTGCCGGACCCTTATCTGTGCCTTGACCGTCCAGTGGGTGTGATAAAACGATAGTCCCTAAGTCTGGTAAGCCCTCAGCACGGCGCAGGCTTCATATGCCCGGTAGGAGCGTTGTGCCACCGAAGAAGAGAAAAGCAGCAAGTCAGCTTCTGATACGACATGACCAACATTTCACGCTCAGAGGCGTAAACACACACTGCTCGATCTTATCGGTGTAGTAGTAGTAGTAGTTGTTGTTGTTGTTATGAGCAGATGTTGTTGAGATACTGCTACAGTGAAACCCCAAATGGACCAGCTTGGGGTGTTGGTGTACGCGGGCAAGATAGCCTGCGCTTATCCCTCCTCCAGCGGTGGCTTAACCGTTTTTAATTGCTTATTTCTTGGGTGATATGAGCTGTATTTGATTGCGTGCTGGGTGTGTGGTAAAACACAGCTAAACAGTTAAGATTTCCTTTTCGTTTACCTCGGAAAGCTGTCTGATAGGCTTCCTTTATGGCTTTACTCAAAACGGAAAGAAATGTAATGTGCAACAGTTACGAATTTATTATAATAGATACATAGGGAGTACAATCTCTATTGCCTGGGATATAATGATTTAACCAGCTGATTGACGAGATGTAATGAGTACTGCTCGCTGTGGGGTTTTTTTTTCTTCGTTTTGTGCAAAAACACAATGAGTGCAATTCACTTAAAACCCCTCTTAATCGATGCATTCACTGCTGAACAGCATCCAAAGTCCAAAGGGCTACACACTGCTATTATCTGAGCGCGAGTGCCACTCGAAGATAATTAATTTGATACAGAGCGTCAAAGCAAGAAGTATTGCTGTTGTTAGTTTTATTGAAGAGACCCTAATGCGATTCTTCTCCGAATTCTGCGATTCTTGGAGGCCAAGACCGCAAAGCGGTGGTAGCGCCGGATAAGTATAAGGCGATTCTAAGGCAGTCAATTCCAGAACTGATTCTCATTTCGGAGCTAATTCCATTTGTGGAGTTGATTCTGACATGCGTTACCAGAGCAAATTGGAATTCCCAGGTCGATGTCGATTACGGAGCCGATTCCGATACTGAGTCATTTCCGGAAATGGCTCTGGAGTCATTTCCGTAATCGATTCCAGCATCGTATCGGCTTTGGAATTGAGTCCGAACTCGAGGTCCGACTCCGCGCTCCCACCGAACGATCGAATTGAGGACTCGTTAGGAGAAAGTTTAAGTTGGAGAAAAGGGACAACGATTAAATTCTATCGAGCACGGATCATTTGCTATTTCAGTTCGGATATCGGATGGCACAAACTGCACTCTCGGAGCATGGCGAAAGTACCAGGGTTTTGCAAACATTTTATTTTTATTTAAAAAAATATATATAGATATGTACTCTCTTTGTAATTGCTTTGCTCCTGTTCCATTGGTTCAAAACAGGCTTTTTGCTGGGCTTGATACCAGCCAAGCTTAGTCATATAGCGGCTGCTCTAAAATAAAAACATCGCCAGCAACATATTGAATGGTCCTTGGAAGACGATTTCCCCTCTGGACACCCTCGGTGCGTTACAGGAGCTACTGATCGGGATGGGTTTCTCGCACCGGCTCCAGGCTGGTCATGATGTAGTCCCGCTTCGCCTGCTTCGACCGGTGAAACATTTCGCTCGTGCCGTGCAGCCAGTCCAGCACACCGAGCACGCCGTAGCATTGGTTGAACCTTGTGGAAAGAAGAACCAAAATAAGATGTAAAATAATTGTTCAAACTCGCGTTTCGCCCCCCCCCCCCCCCATTGCCAACCGCACACTAACTTCAGATGGTGGAAATCGTGCTGCTCCGGGCTGGGCAGCAGCGGCAGATGGTAGCCGGAGTGCACGTGCAGCGTGTTCGAGATGGCGAGCGTGAACCACAGCCACGCGACCGAGATGTGGCACCCGGTCGTCCACACGCCGACCGCAATCGGCAGCAGATTGCTGAGCACGTTCTCGACCGGGTGCGCGTACATCGCGGTGATCGCGATCGGGGCCGTCCACTCGTGGTGCCGCTTGTGGATGTACCGGTAGATGCGGCCGTCGTGCAGCAACCGGTGGCTGTAGTAGAACATCACCTCCTCGATCAGGATGCACACGGCGAGCTGCCAGCCGACCGTCACGAAGGTGGGCAGCTGGCGGATCGTGTCGCGCGTCTGCCCCGGCAGCAGGTAGTACATGAGGAAGAGCAGCGGCAGCCCGGTGCAGAACTGGTTGAACAGCACCTGCCGGATGACGGTGCGCAGCCGGGCTGGGTCGACCGGTTCGTTCGTGCCGGGCTGCACCTTGTACCGGCGCAGGGCCGCCGGCCGCCCGGTCACGTCCAGCAGCGTGTAGGCCAGCCCGATGCTCCAGTAGACCAGCGAGGTGTACACGTACGACCCGACGGTCCAAAGGGCGAGCGGGTTATCACCTGTACGGGAGGGGGGGGGGGAAGAGAGAGAGAGAGAGAGAGAGAGGGGAGAAAATGTTCATAAATTGGGCCATGGCGAACTAAAATGCGTTTTGAAAAGCGGCTCAACGATAAGATTATTATCGTGTTGTGATCGGTTGATGGTGCCGTTGTTGTTGTTGTTGTTGTTGTGATTGCTGGATGTGATGCACACTCACGCCCACACATACACACATAAACACACGTACCGGTGAAGTCGAGGAAACGGTCCCACAGCGACTGCCACATGCTGCCGGAGGCGCCCCAAAACACCCGGAACTGGTGTGCCGGAAGATCGAACAGCTCCACCGTGAGCGACATGATCGCATCTGTCTGTATGTGTGTGCCCGTGTCTGGTAAAGTTTGCTTGTGCGCACTTGGACCACACGCGCGCGCGTTCGCACCGTTCAATCGACTCGCACGTACTGATCTGGCCGGATCGTGCACGGCTTGCAAATAAAGAGATGCGAGTGGTGCGCCCTGATCGGTACACGCCCGGTACTGGGGCTGTGTGCGTGCGCACCGAGAGAAAGGCCTCTGTGTGTGCGCTGCGCGCGATGCTGGCGCGGCTCGGTTTGATTGTGAGATTGTTTTTCGGTCGCCAATGGTGATGGTGGTGGTGGTGGTAGGCAATTGAAGATTCAATTGCTTTACAATTACACCATCGCGGAGCGTGCGCTCGTGTGTGTGTGTGCTCTCTCTATCGCGGTTTAACGGTCTGCGTGATGCGCTTTTCGCGTTGTGTACCCGTGCGGATTGCTTCTATTGACGATTGAATTTTTACGCCGTCCAGAGGCGCACCGTTCGCGTTTAATGTTGACCGCGAACTTGCCCGTCCCCGCTATATAAAGCGCCAGAGTGCGGAGCTAAAGATTAAAAGAAAAAGGTCAGACCTTCGCTTTTTTTTGGGTTTAACGTATTCTTGAGCGGTTTAATCGCAGCCGAGATTAGGCCGGATTGCGCGTCAGTCACCGGCCCAGCATTTGTAGCAAGTGTTCCGTCCTCCTTTCCCTTGGTGGTGAGGAAAAGTGGTCAGCGAATTTGCTGTTACTTATTTGCAATGGCAGGTAGTGGAGCAATTCTCAGCCTCCAGTCGTCCAGTCATTGTTCCCGCTTGCGCACGCCTTGATAAGGGCTGATGAGGATGGGGTGGGCAAGGGAGCGGGAGGGACGGGGAGAGAGGAAGCTGATATAAGCATAATGTTTCAAGGGTTGCAAAGGCTTTTTCGAAGTTGGTTGGCAACAGCAGCCTTAGAACGTTTCACTGCTTGCTTCTGTATTTTGCTTTTTTTTGTGCGCTTTCTTACAAAAAAAAAACACAAACAGGTTGAGTCATTGGTCACCCACAATGTGCAGAAAATGGAACAAAATAAAAAGGGAGAGAGAGAGAGAGAGAGAGAGAGCGAAGAAAAAAACACGAAATCTATTCACTGTCCAACGCTTTGTTGTCTGTTGCATTTCTACGCAGCGCATGCAACGCTAATTGGACTCTCCTGCCTCGTCGTTTTGCATCGAAGCAACAAAGAGCGCTGGCGTTTTTTTTTTTGCGGAATTGTATAACAGTGTGAGACATACAACAACGCGCGAGGGAAAGAGAGGGGAAAACAGTGAGAGATATAGAAAGAGAGAGGGAGAGAGCGCCGGGAATTGGGGGAGAGTGCAAAAGTGCATGCTGCAGAGGACGCACGCGAATGCACTCGGCGTTGGTGTTGGTTGTCGGTGGGAGGAGGCATGCGAGCCGTTCGCTGGACATTGAGTTGTGAGAAACAAAGAAGCATGGTCTACCATGATCTGTGCTAAAGTACTCTGCAAGGAGCTGAAAGTTGTACGGACATGGATCATCGATGGAAACGCAAAATCATATCTCCTCCATCCATCTATCCTATTGAGGTTGCTCAGAGGACCATCCAATGAACGCAAGCTCAAAAATGTGACAGACGATAGCACAGAACAGGAGTCTGTATGATGAAAGGGTTTCTGATATCCCTATCCCTACTTATAACAAATCCCAACAAATGAACCAAGGTCACAAACTGAATCAATTACAGGAACTAGACTGCCACTTACTCATATCAATAGCTAGAGGTATATGCGTTTTGTCTGGAGAAAGATATTGGTAGAATAGACATGCAGCATACATGATAGCCTTGCGAATACATCGATGTCCCTGTTGTTAATTGCAGCTTATGGCTTTCCTGAGGATTCCGTGGCACAGTCCCCCGGTAGCCAGGATTGACTATCCGGCTGTGCGTGGTAATGAATAAAGTTTCGAAAGCCTGTATAGGTGTAGGATGTCAAACGAAATAGAAGATGAAGGCTTTCCTGAGATGAAGTTTGAACATCTACACAGTCCACTCACCGATGCATGTACGTATGTAGAGTGAAACTTGTTGTTAGGGACACTATTATCAACTTGATCTTTGTTTCGCAAATCTGTCAGAAGAGGTTCTTTAGTAGAGTAGTAAACTTTACGATTGTTTTAGTAAACTTCAACTAGTAATACGAACTACAGATGATATGTTAGCATGAATGTAGACTCAGAAATAGTTATTAATTAGAAGAGAGGATTATTACAAACAATCCCTCGTCATCTTAATCATCCTAATCAAGTAATCAAGTCTAGACAATTCAAATAAACAAAAAAAAATCGAAATCATGATAAGATCCTGGACATCTTGAACTCCTCAGCTCCAAACGGTTGCTCTTCCCTGAGGGAGGGAAAATTGTCGGCAAAAGTAAAGGGAGAACCATAGCCAGAGAACCAACAGAGATTGTGAAAGGATGCAGGGTTTGTCAGCAGTTGATTTTTAGGTTCTATGCATGATCATCATGTAAAGGGGGGGGATGTGCCAAATTTATCTAGAAGAAGAGATATTCCCAGATGTACCGTAGGCTTTGTTTACACATTCAAGCGCGACATTTGTTTTGAAGTCCCGAAACCACAAATGCTCACCAGCCTTTGCACGCGTTTTCCTCTGTAGCTCGCTCTCGGCAAAACATCTCTCAAATTTCCCAACCAATGTCTCACTCTCTCTCTCACACACAAACAGACTCTCACTCTCTCTCTCTCTGTCGTCGGAAAAGCTTCGTTTGTGTCGTGGCGCGGTTCGGACGGTCGGGTTTGGGGCGCGCGCTTTGTTTGTCCAATGTTCCGGCACACCACACAACCACCAAACGGCAAAACGGTCAATCGCAACAGAGAGCTGGAAAGCACAAACATATGCATCTGTGGATATGTATGTGTGTGTGTGTGTGTATGTGTCTCTCGCTCTTTCTCGCTGTCGGGTGCGATGTGCTACGGGCAAATTGCGTCGAATATCCTTACAGCCCGTCACAGCTAGCGCGACATTAGTTCGCATCTGGTGTCTGGTGTACTCACACATCAGCTGTGCAGCAACATTGGCAACATTGTACTGAAAGGTAACTATTTCTTTCCCCACCCACCCACACGCAGATTTTGGTCCCAAACTTCAGCAAGAAAGAAAGTGCAGCGCTGCCATCAACACGTCGTTTGTTGGGAACATCTCAAGTTGTCTGGCCGGGGTCCTAAAAGGACCTAATGTCTTCGACCAGAACTACCAGCTGGTGTTTTGCAAGTGTCCAATTCAAAACGAATTAAACGGGTGCGTGTGTGTGTGTGCCTGGTCCTGGAGTTCAAGCCCTGTTCAAGAACAACCATAACAGACACTCCAAAGCATTGCCGTTGCATAACTGAAAGCGACGCGCATTTGCCGTCCAAAACGAGCCCAACGAACGGAGAGCGGGAGAAAGCGCGCGTGTTGATATCATCCCGAGCCCCTCGTCTTACTAATTAGTGGGAGCAACGGGCGGTTCTTGACGTGGAAAGAGGGGGATGTTTTTGTGTTGTACAAACCACGCACTACCCTTGACCTTCGGGGCATAATTGATTTATGTAATCGCAACCAAACCGACACGGCCGCGCTTGTTGTGGCTGCTGCTTGGTGCGTATTAAAAATAACTGCGTCATTAAAATGGACCCCGCATCAGGGCAGGACAAAAACACGGGAATCGGGGTAGAACGGGGTCACCAAACCCCACAGACACCTGTCCACCCAAAGGGGGGGGGGGAGGTCTGGATGAAAAATCAATGAATTGATTTTTTGGCATCCTTTCTTCCAAGCCCTTTTAATGCGCGGGACAGTGCATGTGTGTGTGTGTGTGTGTGTGACACGCGGTGTATACAAACAACCTGAGTGCCACGTGCAACTTCTTTCCAACCGTTTCTCTTCCTTCCAACTCTCCCAGATGGAGAGCAGTTCCAGTAGCCCATTGCCGGCCGACGACTGTGGTTCGTCGCCTGCTGACGCACTGCAACCTCATGTCGCCCCACCGGACGGTGCCGAGAGCGCGCCGAGCGTGCAAGAGGGAAGGAGCACACCCGGCCAGGACCCGGCCGGTCCGGCGACCACGCTTGAGCCGCAAAACCCGCGCCTCCTCTCCTCCCTGTACAGCTTTCTCGTGATCGTGAGCTTTTTTCTCGTCGGGTTCGCCGCTTTCCGCAACACTCTGACCTGGTGAGTGGTGGTGGCGCAGTGCGAGTGCCTCCCTTACACTGTGTGCATCTGTTTGCAGGCATCTGCAGCGGTTCTGGGGCGCATCCGGTGACTTCTGGCAGTCGCAGTGGGACCGATTCATCGACTTCACCGGCGAAGATCCGGCCCACCTCTGGGTGGCCAGTACGACCATCTTCACGATGGCGGTATACTGGGTGTTTGGTGGCATCTACACCCTGTTCGACGTCACCTGCCGGCCCGCCATCATCCGCCGGTACAAGATGCAGCCGGGCACGAACGAGCCGGTCGATCGGCGCCGGCTCGCGAAGGTGATCGCGACGGTGCTGCTGAACCAGACGGTCGTCGGCGTGCCGATGGCGTACTGCATGTACCAGGCGATGCGGTTCCGCGGCCTGAACGATCTGCGCGAGCTGCCCACCTTTCACTGGGTGCTGGCGGAGCTGTCGTTCTGCATCTTCATCGAGGAGATTGGGTTTTACTACGCGCACCGGCTGCTGCACAGCCGGCGCATCTACCGGTACATCCACAAGCAGCACCACGAGTGGACGGCCCCGATCGCGATCACCGCCATCTACTGCCATCCGGTCGAGCACGTGTTCAGCAATCTGGTGCCACCGTTTTTGGGGATCTTCATGCTCGGCAGCCACGTGGCGGTCGCCTGGCTGTGGTTTACGCTCGTGATACTGTCCACGCTGAACGCTCACTCCGGCTACCATCTGCCGTTCTTTCCCAGCCCGGAAGCGCACGACTTTCACCATCTCAAGTAAGATTGCGGGGGTGATTGGGGGACATGGCGAGCTCTTGATTGATTGTTTATTTTTGTCCAGGTTTAACCAGTGTTTCGGTGTGCTGGGCGTGCTGGATCGGCTCCACGGTACGGACGCACTGTTCCGCACGACCAAGGCGTACGCCCGGCACATCATGATGCTGAGCTTCATACCGGCCCGCGAGGCGTTCCCCGAACCGGCCAAGAAGGCCTTCTAACTGACACATTTCTACACCTAACAGACACACATTGGATGTCACAGCAAATCACCAAGCATTAGCCACACATAGCCCACATGTACGTAATCCTGGTCACGGCACCAGACTATCCATTACAAAGGGAGTGCAGCCGGTTGAGCGAGCTGCGTAGGAGGACACATTCTGCGAGAGTGCAAAAAAGGAAGTCGCTTCAACATTGGGTGTGCATCAGAGAGTTTGGTATACTACTTTTGCTAGGTACTATTCACGTTTGGCACCACACAGACAGACACCCAAACGAACCACACTGAACCATCACGCTAGAAGCCACAGTAGAACAACGTTCGACATGGACAGTCGCGGAAATTTCCCCAGAGAGCCAGAGAGAGAGAGAGAGAGAGAGAGAGAGAGAAAGAGAAAGAAAGAGAGAGAAAGCTCCTATTATTCACTAGTCTGTAGGATGATCGGATTTGTTTGCGCTAAGGGCGCCTAAAAGAGTCGAAAGGATGCTTTAATAAACTTTGACAGCATAATAAATTGAACGTATGATGACGTCACTGACTGTACTACTGTATGCATTAATAAATGGAAATGGTTTTAGTGATTTTATGTACGATGACACTATCCAACTGGTGGCAAATTCTTACACACATCGTCAATAGTACTCAATAGTACTAAACTGTTATCCAGTTTAAACTCCGGCTGGACAAGTACAAGGGATGACCTTTAATTTGGAGCCACTTGTGACTTATGTGCATGTGACAAAAAATAAAGCTCAAAACGAAGAGCATAGCAACCTATTCTGAATGATACAGACATCTCGGGGAGTCGAGATCTTGCAAACAACTTCTTATAACTTCAAAAAGAATCTAATATATTCAACGGAATCTTGTGGAAGATGTTCAACATTTTGGGTCTCTCAAATACCATACATTCCAGCTGGGATTCAGTTTCTTGATTGGATTATGTAACATGGTTTTGCTGTGTTTCTTGTCTCTCTCTCTCTGAGAATCAAAAACAGATTCAGTGAACAAACGAGGAGTTATTTTGCCTTTCGATCCTGAATAAAGATGCGTCAGCTAGCTTGATGTCGCAGAGAACGCCATAACGGATATCCCTTGGTCATCAGATCGTGACAATATTGTTTATTTAAAAAACAAACAAGAGCTGCTGCGATGAACTCTACTTCGGAGGTAATTAAACTCAGTCACTTCGTATAAGCTCGGTGTCCATGTGAAAAGAATTGGCTGAAGTCGTCTTCATGAGATGGATGTCATCTTTTGATGAGTTAGAAGGGTCTATGGTGTCGTCTACAAAGCAACGATGGTATCATCTGACGAGTCGGAAAAGTCGGGAGGAGGCTGATCTGCATAGCCGTGCTCAGATGATGCAATGGAATGAGTGGAAAGAGTACGTAACTGTACATCTTTTAATTCCTACACTGGAATCAGGGATGTTTCAGAACGAAAGAAGAAAAAAAAACACAATAATCCACCACCAGGTTAGTCGTTGTGGATATATTTAGTTTCTGCAGTTTTTGACTTTGTATTTTCTGTTACCACGTTAGCTTACGAGTTACTTTAGCGATGCTTTAGTAGTGTTTTGTTTTTAAATAGGACCCTTTTGTAACCTGTCTGTCGCTCCCTCGTTCTCATTCTATCGCTTTTAACCCATCTTCTGCACACAAACACACACAGACACACACACACACACAAACAAACTGAAACCAACACCGGCTACAGCTGTGACGGCCTGTTTCCGTTAATACTCGATCACATTTAATGTTTTTTCTGCAGTAACTGCTCCTAATCGGCGTGTGTTTATGTGTGTCTGCGTATGTGGGTTTGTTTGTACCCTTTTGCTTGTAAAGAGATAACAATATTTTGAGTCCAATGTATGTATCTTACTGTACCGTCCAACTCCATCCCGTGTCTGCTAACTGCAGCGCTACTGCTGCTGAAATCTGATATTCTGTAAAAGTCAAACCGGTGCCGGATGAACGGTTTAAAGAGCGCGCCGGTGGCACATTTAAAAACGACGCTTTAGTTTGCCCGACCCTCGGCCATTCGTCGGGCAATGGAGCCTTCGTCCGTTGGTTAGTTAAACTTCTGGTCGATTGATTAGT
This sequence comes from Anopheles gambiae, assembly GCF_943734735.2. Lineage (NCBI taxonomy): Eukaryota > Metazoa > Arthropoda > Insecta > Diptera > Culicidae > Anopheles > Anopheles gambiae. The sequence goes on along the minus strand of NC_064600.1, from coordinate 1,569,453 downwards.
TAAATATGATTTCTTTTTGTTTAGACACGAATGCTGATTGTATGTGATGTATCCGTGTACTTCCAAACTGCTCGAAAACTGCTCGAAACGCATAGGAATCCGCGCAGGATCGCGTGCTAATCTGTTTAGTTTGATTGGTGAGTATTTCTGCAATAATTCTTCCTCTTATTTTTAGATACTTTTTCCCCATCCTGCTTACCAGGGAGTACCATGGATTTTTTGAGGAACCAGATCTTGGGGAAGGGGGGAGGGGTTGGTCCTATTGCTTTTTTGTTCTGACACAGCGCACAGTTGCGAATAGCATTGCGATTGTGTTACGACCACAACAATTACTACTATTACAATTAAACAACCACCCGGGCACCGCTCTTCCTCAGGCCACCACTCCCCTGCGCGATGTAAAAATCCTGCGCTTGAACTGCTCGGCAATGGTAAGGCGCCAACATGGCGGCATTGGATGCCACTACCGACACTACACTTAGGCGTACGTGTACACTGACACAAACACATACACGCAATACAGTTGTGATGTTATCGTCATTGCTACTAAAGAGTACTGCTTAAAAAGGTATCCAACGGGGCGCCGTTTTGTCACGCCCTCGGCCCTCTCACCTCCCAAGGTTCGTATAAAGATTGTGATGTTAATGCAAAGGTAACCACACAAACACAAACACACACACACACACAGTTCCAATCACATTTTCACTGACTATAAGCGTCTTCTTGCTAGTGTTATTAAACGTTCGATTAATATTTAACAAAATAAAAACGCAAAATTTTGCCTTGCCATCTTCTAGACACCAATGATTTCTTTATCTTTCTCTCTCTCTCTCTCGCTCTCAAACTTTCTCTCTCTATCTCTCTCTCTCTCTCTCTTTGATATGCATTCCTTCCCTCTTCTGGTCGCGCAATGTGCTAAGAGCACGCTTCCTCGCTAATGTGTTTTGTGTGGTAGGGGACACGTAACGCGTGAACGGGAATGATAAATATCGTGTGCACCATATGTATGTATATATGTATATATATTATATTCAAATGTAAATCGTCCTAATAATCGTAATAACGTTTCTCTCTCTCTCTCTCTTTCTTGCTTCTGTTCCGCGTGCCGTAAATACAGGAGAGACGAAACGAAGAAACAAGAAACGCAACGAACGAAAATCCCTCGTTCCCTACCGCTTTCGATCACAGTGCCACTTGTGTGTCGTGACAGGTCCTTTTCTTTTTGTTTAAAAATATAAAAATATAGTAGATAAATATTTTATACGTTTAATGTGGTGTATATCTATGTAGTTGTAGCGTATATACGTAACAGCAATGGCATTTAATAATTAAAACACAAAAAAAACGCACGTACGAAGCCTTAACCAGCTACTACCACACCATCATCGTTCGTTTTGGCAAGAATAGAATAGATTGAAATCTTTACAGGCGACACGAGTAAAACACGGTTCAACAGTGGTGGTGCGCACACACACACACACATACGCTCAACTCGACTAATATCCATTTTCCGCCCGCCAGTTTAAAATAATCCCGGCCTGGGGATCTCATAAATTATTAAGCAAAAAACGATTAAACGCAACGAAACTATGTACAGCACGGTTGGCACGTCCGGGACCTCGCGGCGAACGGCGCAGGGTTGATCTTTACCCTTGCTCATTCCCCCGCCGGTTCCCCCCCCCCCTCCTTCTCCTCCCTCACCATTTTCTTTTCCTATCGCTCGCGCTTCCAGCGACGCTATAATATCGAGAAATCGATTCTTAAACTAAATATTGCAAACAACAAAAAAAAAAAAAACGTTTAAATTTAACCTGTGTTACAGAGCAAGATTCGCACTTTTGTTTGTTTTTTCTTCCGTTTTCCTTTGATTTGTTCTTCTCCCTATGGAGCCTTTTTCCATCTGAAATCCATCCTAATGCACAATCATCTCCCCTTTTTTTCCGCAAAGGGACTAGAAAAACGTTGGGTTCGTGCGCGTACGCAGCAAACACACGCCCCCCCCCCAACACAGCGCAAGGAAGTAAGTTAAAGTATAATTAGTCCAAAGAGAGAAGGCACGTACGTAGTATCCTTGGGTTGTTGTTTTAGTGTTACCAGTTATCTGTTCCTGTTGTTGTTGTTGTTTGGCGCGTTTTTTTTACTATCCCCAGACGCTTCTATCATCTGTCAGGAGATGTTCGCTGTGCTACCTGCCCTGCACGCTCTGTCTACCTTCATTAATAGCAAATCCGTGGCAAATATCGAAATCAAAACAAACCGATACCCTCTGAATCTAGTGGTATCGAAGCGTTTCTACTTTAGCGACAGATAGTGGAACTAACACAGATAGTGTAACTGTCAGCTGACAGCACGACAAAGATCGCGACAGTGACACAAGCAATATATGCAAGCGCTGCACTACTAATTCCTTTTTGTTCGTTTGCAGGCACACCCAGGAAGCGACACAGACAGATAGACACACACACACAACAAGAAGGAATGCAGGTGTGGTGTGGTAGGCAGGGTTAAACGCAATGTCCTCGTGACGTACCACTGTGTATGTTTTATAAAGGATGGAGGATAGTCGGCGTAGATGATTGGTCAGCTGCATTGAGAAACCATTTCGTGGAGCTTCTGGTTGAGGCTTCATTGGATGAGGAGCCATCGTTATGGACAAACTGTCTACGCCACAGCCTCTATTATATTGCCGTGCGGCTCGTTCTGTACGCTGCAGCGAACTCGTTAAGCCCTTGTCAAACTCGTCGCGTCATCCGTATCGCGCGCGTGTACACCCTTCGCATCTGTCTTGTAGCTTGTGCATCCGTTTACATTAGTGCAGTGCAGTTCTCGTCCTGCACTGTTGTCCGTCTTTCGTTTGCCACTGTCCTTTCGAGACCGTAGAGATTAATGATCAGCGGTTGCTTACCTACACCGTTCGCCCACTGGACATCGCTTTCTCGACCTAGCCTAGAGGAGTTTGCTTTTGCGCACCCGTTTGCGTTGATGCGGTTGTACCTTCAATTTCGTTTTAGCTATTATCCGTTGCCTACTTAGCTATTTCTGTTTGCTTTCCGCGGCGGTTTGCGCTCGCGCAATTAAAAGAAAACAATACCGTTTCGATGTACCAGACGCATCGCTTGCCCTTGCCATTCGCCAGCACTCTCCCCGCGCAAATGGTATGTAAATGACTACTAAAAAAGCAATGGCGCCATTGTGCTCAGACGGGATCTATATCTAGTTCTGGTGGTCCCAGTAGGTCCGGTTTCTTGCCAACCAGCAGGTACACTTCCATATGGTCCTTGCCCTTCACGTACACCTTCCCCCGCGGCTGAAAGTCGTACCGCTCGCCGAGCACCGGTATGCAGTCGGCACCGACCTGCACCCGGCCCGCCACGCCCGTCGAGTCCATCCGGCTCGCCACGTTGACCGCGTCGCCCCAGATGTCGTAGTACAGCTTGCTCGTGCCGATCACGCCCGCCGTCACGTCGCCAAAGTTGTAGCCGACGCGCATGATCAGGTTAAACTCGAGCAGATCGCGGTTGAACGATTCCACCACCTGCTGCATGGCCAGCGCAAAGTCGAGCAGCGTGTACAGATGCTCGTACGTTTCCCCCCGGCTGCTCGGGTCGAGCCCGGACGCCGCCATGAACGTGCTGCCGATCGTTTTGATCTTCTCCACGCAGCGGAACTCGGGCCGGGCCAGCAGCTCGTCGAAGTCGCCGATCAGCTCGTTCAGCACGCGCAGATACTCCTTGCCGCCGAGGTACGATTCGTCGTACATCTCGTTGAAGTTGACGATGCTCGCGAAGATGATGCCGATGTTGTGGTGGTTCTCCGAGTACTTGGCCGTGTTCTTCAGCTGCTCCGCCACGTGCTTCGGGATGATGTTGTGCAGCAGCATGTCCGCCTGGTTCTTCATGTTCTGCACCCGGATCTTGTCCTGGTTGGCCACCGCGCTGCCGTGAAAGCTGAGCCGGTAGCCGATCTCGAACTCCCGGTTGAGAAACCAGACGAGCACGAGCAGCAGCAGCAGATCGACGTAAATCTCCACCCGGTAGTTGTTGAACCAATCGAACTGTGCGCGATGCAGCATTTCATTGCCGCCGGCGCCGTCGCCGCCGCCGCCGCCCGCAGCGAGCAGTGCCGTCCCGTTCGCACCGAGTGTCGCCGCCGCCGCCGCCGCCGCCGCCGCCGTGGCCACCTCCAGTGCCTGCAGCTCCACCATATGGCCGACGGCAATGCCGACAAAGGCGGCGGACGTGATGCACGCCATCGCGTTGCGCATCCACCAGTTCAGCTGCGTAAAGTTGCAGAAGTGCACGATGCAGATGTACATCAGGAAGCCGTAGTGGAACTCAAACACCCGGAACTTGGTCACGTCCATCATCGCAAAGTTGGACAGGATCGAGATGACGGGCAGGGACATCAGGATGCCGCCGCAGATGTGCCACGGGTACCAGGCGGAGGCGAGCTGCAGCAGGCAGTCGTAGCAGCTGCGGGTGGCGACCGGGCGCGACCGCCGCACCGTCGGTTTGCGCGTCCGCCGGCACACCTGCTTGGTGCAGATGAACAGCGCGAACAGCTGCACCGTGCTGAAGAAGACGAAGATGCACACCCACACCTTGTACGACTCGAGATAGACCGAGGGCGAGAGCAGAAAGAGCGAGGTCGAGGTCGCCAGGTAGACGACGAACGACACGAGCATGTCGATGTAGGTGTTGTACTTCGGGGTGGCGAGCGTGGGCGGGCTGCCGCCCTCGAGCAGGTCGCCGCCCTCGCTGCCGAACCGGTGCGCCTTCGACCGGAACTCCTGCTCCATGGGGCGCGATTTGAAGCGGAGCGAGATGGGCAGGAGCGGCGGCTTCACCAGGTAGCTGCGCTGGGAGCGGGCATTGTCGCGCACGCAGCGGATCAGCTGCAGGTCGGACTGCTTGCGCAGCTGCTGGAGGCAGGCGGCCAGCGGGTCCGGATGGGGCTCCTTCAGCCCCATGCAACACCGGGAACCGGGAGCGGCGGCTGCGGCCGCGCCGCCGCTGTTGGCAGCAGTGGCGATGGTTCCGGCGCGCATGCTGCCGTTCGGTTTGTGGGCGCGCGGGACGCCCGCCGCCGACGTCACGATCGCACCGGACAGGCTGGACTGGGAGCTGGTGAAGTAGCCGGAGACGCGATGCACCGACAGCGCCACCGTTTGGCTCATGAGCATGAGCTGGTGCTGGATGCTGGACCGGCGGCTGTTCGACCGGATGCCCGAGTCCTTACGGGACGTCGCCGATGGCGAGAGGCTCGCGCCGTCCGCTCCGAGGAGTCGCGAGGAGCTCGGGCACACCACGACCGAACCGTGCCGGACGTGCTGGTGCGCCTCGCTGCACGTGTGATGGTGCGTGGTGGTGATGGTGGAGCTGCGGGGTCGCCCGAACGTGCCACTATTGCTGCCCCCGGGCGCACCCGCCGACAGCGCGATCTCGTGGATGATGGACGAGCGGTCCGCCTGGGAGCGGTAGCTGCCGGTGCGGGCGAACGGCGAAATGTCGCTGCGCGACTGCGAAATGTACGACCGCACGTCGATGATCTCGTCAAACACGGAGCCTTGGCTGGCGTGCGGATTCTCCCCCACCGTTGGTCCCTTGCCACAGTCACGGGACCGCGCCGCGCTGCAGCTGCCGCTCGCGGTCGGTGCGCCGGATGCTGGCGGGGCGGGGGTACCGCCATTGGCGACGTCGAGCGTGTGGCAGCTCGGGCGCGGCGTCACGATCACGATCGGCACGTGCTGGTAGCACCCGTTGGTGATGTTCTGGTTATTGCTGGCGCTATTGCTGCTGCTGCTGCCCATCCGCTCAATACATGGCACATCGTCGTCACAGCTCTTGCTACTATCACAGATTCTGCCGCAGTCCGGTTCGGGCGCGCCGACCTTCAGCACCCTGCCCGGTGGCTTGCGCTGCCCCACGCCCGCCTCACCACCTCCCTCTTGCTTTCTTCGCTCGTTGAGCATCGCCAGCGTCGTGGGCGGCGCCTCCTGCGTCATCGATTGGCGCGGGCTGGCCGGTGATCGCGCCCTGCCACGACCCGCACCTCCACCCATTCCCACCAGCTCGTCATCCTCGTTGCAGCCACCGCCACCGCCTCGGTCGTCGTCGTCGTCGTCGGAATCGAAACCGTTTGAGATCGATTTGGTGCTGATGATGATTTTCGGCTTCTCGACCACCGGCGGCGGGGCGGGCGGGGTGCGGCCCGCGTTCAGCAGCCGCCCGCCGCCGTCCCCCTTGCTGACGGCCGACCGCAGGAACTTGGTCATCTTGGTGAGGGACGCGATGCGGGGCCGCGGCGTCGAGACGGGGGACGCGTGCAGCGAGGAGAAAAAGACGGGCCCGGCCGGGGAGGCGGGCGGGACGGCCGGCTGGATGCTGGACAGGTTGGTGGCGCTGCGCGACAGGCACGAGCTTTCCGGGTGCTCCTCGCTGGTCGCGTAGTCGCGCAGCTCGTCCAGCGGCGACGGGGACGACGCGCCGAGCAGGTTCAGGTCGACCGGCAGCCCGATGCTGGACAGCCCCTCGGTGATCGAGCCGACCAGGTCCAGCCGTTTGCCGAGCACGAAGTACGTCCGGTGGCCTGCGGGCGGCGGTTTGGGAAACGAAAGGAACGGCATCAGGAGAGAAGTTGCAATGGGAGACGATGACGCTTGGCCAGCGTCGACTATCTTACCGTCCACCTCCTCGCCCTCCTCGATGATGTAGGAATCGCCCAGGAAGCCGCAGGTTTCCTCCGACACGTGCACCTGGTCCGGTTTCCCACTCGACTCCATGCTGTGCGCGATTGGGGAACAAATCAAGGTGAAAATTAGCTTCCAGTCCTTTTAACGGTTCTATTCAATGGCAGTGATGCATCAAAAAAGGTTGTTTTTGTTAATTTTTGGATTGCGAGTTAAGTTCGTCGAGAGAATCCCTAGTAATGCAATGCCTTACCGCTGCTACTGCTGCTTTGGGCGGACAATTCAGAATGTCGCAAAAAAAAGGCAAACTTACCGGTTAGCAAGCGTGACGTCGTTGCTCCACACGTCGAACTTGACCCGCTTGGTGCCGACGATCCCGCACAGTACCGTGCCCGTATGCACGCCGACCCGCATCTTGATGCCCTCGTTCCGCTGCGCATCGAACACCCGTATCGACTCGATCATGCCGAGCCCCATCTCGACGCAGCAGATCGCATGGTCCGGGCGGGGCTCGGGACACCCCGACACGCAGTAGTAGCAGTCGCCGAGCGTCGATATCTTCTCGCACCCGTTCACCAGGCACAGGTCGTCGAACCGCTCGAACAGATCGTTCAGTATCTCGACCAGCTGCTCCGCCGTCTTGGTCGACGACATGCGCGTAAAGCCGACGATGTCCGCGAACAGTATGCTCACGTTCTCCATCCGGTTCATGTGGAACGGGCGGAACAGCGACTTGAGGTCGGACGGGGTCGTGCGGCGCCCGCCCGGCGCCGGATACTGGTCGAAGCTCGTGCCCTTCGGCACGCTGCCGCTCTCCTTCAGCAGCAGATCGGCCACCTTCGGCGGCATCATCGAGTGGATCATCTTCTCCTTCAGCTGCTTCTCCATCTCGAGCTGCCGGCGGACGAGCAGGTTCTGGCCGACCTTCATGAACGTGCCGCGCATCCGCACCACCGTCATGATCAGTATCTGGATGCCGATCAGGTGCACGCACAGCTGGATCAGCACCCGGATCAGCACGATCTTGTACACGAACGAGTCGCCCGTCTGGTGGTGGTGGTGGTGGTGGTGTTGGTGGTGGTGGTGCTGCTGCTGCTGGTCGGACCCGGCGATCGCCACCTCCTCGGCGAGCAGCCGGGCGGCGGTGGTGATGCCGGCGGCGAGCGGCGACACGGTCGGCTGGCCGCCCGGCCGCGAGTTGTAGTCGTAGTGCGTCTGGTGCAGAAACGAGAGCACCTCGAAGCAGACCGAGTACGCCATGGTGATGGTGCAGCAGAGCCACAGCGGCAGCGGGATGATGGTGTAGATCAGCATCACGATCTCGATGCAGATGGAAAAGTGGCCGAGCGGGCTGAGCGCTTCGCGCGTCAGCAACAGCAGGCAGAGGGAAAACAGGCAGAGCAGCACGGCACAGCAGGAGGAGAGCAGGTGCGTGTGGGCCCGGTACAGGTCGGTGCGCGTCACCCACAGGCCGGCGAGGGCGAACAGAAAGATCAACCCGATCGACACGGTCAGCAGGGTGAAGCTGGTCGGGCCCCCGTCGAACAGGAAGTAGAGCAGCCACACGAGCGAGCAGAGCAGGATGTAGAAGAGCGCGAAGCTGAAAGCAAGAGAGAGCGAGATAGAGAAAAGGGGGGGGGGCATGCAGAGTGGCGATGCGTGGGGTGGATGCTGGGGCGCGAGCTTACCGAAACTTGAGGCGCAGCTGCGGAAACACGCTCGCCTGGTACTGGCCCTCGAGCACCGGCGAGTCGAAGCGCGGATCGCACCAGGACCGGGGGGCGGCCCGCTCGAACGCGACCGGCAGCATCACGCTGCAGCACGAGTGGCGCCGCCCGGTTTGGCTCAGATAGGACTGGATGTACGGCGCGAGCGAGATCTGGATGTCCTCCACCGAGCCCTTCTGGCTTTCCGTCAGCACCGGGGGCATGGTCGTGAACGAGGTCGACGTACGATAGTTGGAGGCCGTCTGGTGCAGATAACGCACGGTTGGTCGCGAGCATGGAAAAGGAAAGAAAGAAACAAAAGGTGCCAAAAATAGATTAGAGTTGTTTTTTTTTCTGCTACGTCATTGTGGAGGCGCAGGTAGGTGTAGGTGTCTGCAGGGCTGATTATACACTCCCTTCGCTTGGAACCGCAATTAGATTGGAGTAGTGGTGGGAGCTCGGCATCGGACCTACCCGATTCCGATTCCGTGTCCGGAATCAATTCCGGAGCCGAATCCGATTCCGGAGTTGACTCCGGATCCGATTCCGATGCTGAAATTGGAAAGCGTTTACTGATTCCGGAGCCAATTCCGGTGCTGATTCCGAATCCGGATCTGATTCCGAATCCGGAGCCGATTCCGAAATCAATTCTGGAACCAATTCCGGAACCGATTCCGATTCTGGAGCCGATACCGATTCTGGAGCCGATTCCGATTCTGGAGCCGATTCCGATTCTGGAACCGATTCCGGAACTGTTTTCGGACCTACTATCCGGAACCGATTCCTGAAAACTTCGGAGCTAGCCGGAATCGATTCCGAGGAGAACTTCATTTTTCCCATCGCTAGATTGGAGTTGCCCCTTTTTGGAAGGTTTCCTCGCTTACAGACTCGGACCTAATCGTCGTCGTCGGTCTGGTTCCTCCTCGTGCCATCTAATCTGTCTGACGCCCTTGGCGCAGTCAGTCTGATCACGACTGGCTTGCCCTGAACCAAACACACACACACACACACACACACACACAAATGGACACACACACACACTCAGAATTACTCGGCAGTTCGGCGGTGCGAAATGCAACCCGTTTTTCGTCGCCTTGCGCCTGTCTGCTCTGGCGTGCCTATTTACGTGCAACATATTCACATGACCCACAAGCAGCCAACACCACCACCACCACCATGGTGACGTGCAAAAGAATATAACGCTGAGCAAACTCGCCGCAGCGACCAGAACCCGTCCCCGGGGGTCGGAACGGGACGGGCAGGCGACAGCGCAGATCAAATGTTTGCTTATCACCATCGGCAATGAGAAAATTCCAGCCCCGCCATCCCTGACGGGGTGACACTGAAGACACCAAGATGGCGCATCTTTCTCACTCGCCTTTGTTGGGGGGTGGTGTAAGGGAGGGCTGGTGGCTGGTTTGCGATAATACACACAGTCCGTCCGTCCGTCCCCTGGAGACTCCCTGGAGCACGATGGCGCGAGAAAACGATATCGTGGGTTTGTTTTAATTTTATCGCCCTGCGCGACTCCGCGCCCGTCCACCTGCCACCTGCACACCACCGCCACATTCCACACTGGACCTACCACCCCCACCCGGTAAGCGCCACCCGGTCACGCACACACACACACACACACACACACACACACACACACACACACACACACACACACACACACACACACACACCGCGCACCTCCGCCCCATCGAGATAACGGGGTGAAGGGGGGAGGAGCGGTTGGTTGGTAGGGTGAGAACAGGGGATGGTTTGGTCTATTTTTCTCCCTATCGCCTTCGTGTATCAGGCTTTTCGATATAACACATCCTGTGCCACCCTTCTTGCACCCTCCTCTTCCCTCCCCCACCCATTGGTTTAGTTTTCTCTCGCGCCCGGGGGGATTTTCTTTGTCTCTCGTAAACAAAATATAATAATTGTAACTTGCTTCGTCAGCTCCAAAACACACAAACACACACACACACACTCACGCGAGAGAGAAAGAGAGAGAAAGAGAGGGAGAGAGAGAGCACCAGGGCCGGCCACCGGTCACTGGATGCACCCCGCGACTGAACGACGCGCGGAACGGCTACTGCCAAGCACCCGTGCGCACCCGGGGGCCATCGCGCAAAAACTGCACCGACCGGCGGCGGCGGCGTGGCAAATAACGACGTTCCGTGTCGTGATTTGCCGTGTGTGCGCCGCGGCGGCGTCCGTTTCGGTGCAAATTTCCGCCCGGGCTGGTAATTTATCTCGCACACAGAGCGTGGCGCGGCGCATAACTGGACACAAGGTGCGCCGCCGCCGCCGCCGCCCCCGCAGCCACCACGACCGCCTGCTCTGCTAAACCCGCAAGCACGCGCAAACCATAATTGACTCTAAAAGATACACAAATGCTTTATCTTTGCCCGGGGCCGTCTATTTGCCCCAAGGGGTACACCACGACGGGGCACGATAAGGAACGGGGCTTCTTGGCGAACGTCACCGGACGCAGAGGGAGAAAAAAAAGGACGGTTTCTGTGCACCGAACCGTGTCACATGCAGCGCTCGTACGTCCAAGTGGCGAGTTTGGTCCGAGATGGGCAGTTTTTGCGATTACGAAGCTGTAATGTGCCTTTTTTACGGTTAGTCGAGCTTTTTTTATGCTGCAAAATAAGGGTTACAATCCCAAAAGTTGCCTGTGTGTACTGCATATAATGTTCCACAGAGACACTTGATGCCGCCAAGCAACAGACTGTGCGCGACGGCTGCTGTGTGACTCTGGCTGGCTTTTAATTTAAA